>NC_134406.1:79836063-80436063 GCF_038048845.1 Mixophyes fleayi | reverse complement strand
ACATGGTAGTCTGACATCTTCGGGATGGGCGTAGATCCTATTTATCAGTTGCCTCTTTGTACAGATCTGCTAGCTTAAGGCTCTCTTTGGTGCCACTGTTCTGGCAGTCTTCTGGCTTTGACAACATGGCTACTGAAACCGTGATCCTTGGTTATTTGCGCAAGCTTGTGCAGACTATAATTATGGCATGTAAACAGTCATCTTCTGCAAATTTTTACAGTGTATGGAAGCCTTATATTCAGAGGTGTGATAGTCACAGCTTTAACACTTCCGGTATTAGCCTCTCCCACTTGTTTTCTTTCAGCGCAAGTTGACATTATTGAAAGATGTGCACAGCTCCTTACAAGAGGTTCTACAAGTTCAGCCTCTCTTTGTAGATCCTTGGAATCTTAATTCAGTGCTCAGAGCGAGAGTGCCTAATGAGCCTTTGAAATCAGTTGATCTCCCTTATGTTACCTGGAAGGTGGTGTTTTTACTATCTCTTCATCTTGTCAGGTGTCTGAATCGGGGGTGCTGTGCAGTAACCCCCCTTTTAGGTTCTTCATTTTGACAAGACAATGCTTCTCATGAAGCCCTCTTTGTGCTGAAGATAGTTTCATATTTACACTTAAACCAGGAGAATGTTGTTCCGACATTTTGTCCTTCCGATGCATCTTTGCAACTTCTGGATATGGTCTGGGCCCTCCTATGCTATGTGAATGTAACGATTGTCTCGTTGTCTGTAACCAAGAGAGCCATGGGGTGATGGATACACGTATCAGCCTGGTTTAGCAGGATCTGGTACATAGGCAAAAGTGCAGTACAAAATCAGAATCTGAGAGAGTGGTCAACACAAGCAATGAGGGTTTAACAGGCAGATGCACTATCCAAGAAGGAATCACAAAGCAAAGTTTAGTAGCAATATAACATAACAGGGAGTCAGTCTGGGTATAAATACCTGTTGCTCTGACACAGCTGCAATGTCAGAGTGAGATTACATACTCTGCAAGTTTGAATATGCCGCCTCCTAGCTACGATCAAGTGACCGTCCAAACCAGGAAGGGCTGACATCTACACAGACACAGAGGAAATCAGCAGCACAAGAGTGTGGAGTCTGTAAGTTTTGCGACAGTGGACAGTTCTGCTTTTTTCCGTAAAACTAATGAACCTTTCATTCTGTATAATGCACATAAGCATTGTTGGCATCTAAGCAATCTATTGCTCATTGGATATCATCCACTATTTGTTTGGCTTACATTGAGGCAGCTAGACCAGTGCAGTTTGGCTTGTAGGCTCAATCGACTAGGACAATTGGTGCTTCCTGGGTGGACAGTTGTTCCGGGCCACTACGTGGCCGTCTGTCCACACCTTTTACAAATTCTAAAAGTTGCAGGGCTTCGCATCTCAAAATGCTAGCTTTGTGCAAAATGACTTATGCACAGCTGTATCAGAGCAATCCTACCTTTAAGGGCAGCTTTTGAATGTCCCCATATTTGCAGTGTCCCCCAATGGTAGGAAAGAGAAAAGAGGATTTTTTTACTCACTGTAAATCCATTTTTCTGAGTCTATTGAGACACACTGTGCTCCCTTCCTTTGTTCTGACTGTTTGGTTGTTTGCTGTTTATGTTTAAGATACTTTCTTGTTACGCCTAGTTAGTGTCTCTTTCTGAGCTTTGTTATAAAAACACTGAAGATGGCACCAGATCGGAGGGACTTAATAGGGACGGAGATATCCACGCAACAGTTTTAGATTTAAAATGCCTTTGCTCCAAGACCAGCTACTATACCCCACGGTTGGTGTGACATAATGGACTCTGAGAAATGGATTTTACAGTGAGTAAAAAAAATAGTTATCTTATTGTGCAGGAACATAACACATGCAGATTGCTATTTTTTTGTAAAACCTGAATTTGTCTTTAAGTCTTCATAATTCTTTTCTTGCAGAGATAACGATTTTAATAAATAACAATATTATTACCTGGAGATGCTGAAATTGAAGCAGTCCACAGCTGTATCTCAGGGCTACCATCTTATTCAGGTGATACACCAAGAAGGTTAATATTGGCCATGTCAGCCCAGAACAGAGCTCCATCAGTTCACATTCACTCACTCCATTGTGGCTGACGCTGATCAGGGAAAGAATCTACAGAAAGAACACAATGCTGTTAGGTGAACAACCCTACAAAAAAAAAAAAAAAAAAGCCTAAAATCTAAATATTTCTCTCATGTTAAAAACGGACTCTTGGGCATGAAATACAACCAGGCAAGGCACTGAGTTTATCAGTCTAGCCCAAAGTAGATAAAGGAAAACATATAGCAGCAAAAAGCTGAACCAGAAAGAATCCATAGAACCAAGCATATCAACAGCCAAAAAGAATCTGGAAGCAAAATGTCAAGATAGAGACCTGAATTTCTTAATGCACTACAGAAAACTATAGTTGTGTGTAGAACCTTGCACACAAAGATGCTCTCCACATAGGGACAGCACTGGAGTCACAAGTCCAATTCCGATACCAGGGTCCTCTCTGTGTGGCGTTTGTTCTCTCCATGATTGTGTGAATTTCCTCTGGGTGCTCTGGTATCTTCCCACAGTCTAAAAACATACTTGTAGGTTAACTGGCTTCTGACAAAATGGACCCTAATCTGTGTGTTTGTAATAGGGAATTGAGATTGTAAACTGCTGTGAGGCAGGGACCGATGTGAAGGATTATATTATTTACTGCAAATTTCCTTGTTTTCTCCTAAAGTACTACTCGTTCAAGCTTAATGAATGTCTTAAATACGTTATGAACTATTTAGACTTTGGACTGTCTTCATTTCATGGGTCACATTTGTACATTTTAATCCTTTATTAATTTAATTTTATGAACGCAAATAAATTTATAAATAAAGTACATCGGAGTGAATGTAATGGCAAATGCCCCATCTCCAGCACCTCTGAGAATGTGTAAAAATGAAGTTGCTTTGCAGTAGCAAACAAAAAAAATGAGGGGCAACCTCCTAAGCCTCTAAAAGGTGTATTTTTTAATTTTTTGAAGCTCATTTAAATCTCTTATCCTACAACACAGAATTTGCACTTGGGGACAGTAACGTTGGGAATATTGACTTTGTTTACAATTTATTACATATATAATGACACAAGATTGAGTCAGGGGTACAGTTTCCTGGGTTTAACTGTTGCACTTCTATGCATCAGCCAAAGATATCACACCAGCCCAGTGCCTTGGTTCATATAGCCTCAGCTAGTTTTACTCGCCAGAATCAAAATAAACAAAACGAAATCCTAGCCTGTACGGCTTCTGACTAATACACAATGAATCTGTGGTTAGTTCTCCAAGAAGTTTGGAACAACCTCCCAGCCGAGTTCCTTCAAAAACTGTGTGCAAGTGTACCTAGAAGAATTGATGCTGTTTTGAAGGCAAACGGTGCTAACACCAAATATTGATTTGATTTAGATTTCTCTTCTGTTCATTCACTTTGCATTTTGTTAATTGATAAAAAATAAACTATTAACACTTCTATCTTTCAAAGCATTCTTACTTTGCAGCATTTTTTCCACACCTGCATAGAAATTTTGTACAGTACTGTACATCATATATGTATACATGGGTTGAGTAAAAATTTCTGACAGTAGAAATACTAACGAAAATACAGACAGACTAAATGCCAGTATGTAAATGTTAGGCTAAAATACCGAAATTGTGACTGCTGACAGTGAAAGTGCCAACATAGCGCTGATATAGGGATCTATATTGCTACAAACATATATACACAATTTAATGACAATATATTATCTCATTGCATTTTAGTTTATGCTTGTTTAAATGGAACAATTACCTAATGTTCTAAAGACTGTTGCTAGCCCATCTGAACCAAATACTTATTTGTAATAAGCTGGTAGTAATATAATTTATTACTGGCATGAGATAAAACCTATTAAATGTAAATTGATGGTTCATGCTAAATTTTGAATACATAAGTAAGGATTTACATAAGACAGCACTATAAAGTATTTATTACTATGTGAAGTCCGTGACCTGATCAGCTTTACTTATTTTGTTGTTCGATGTAGCTTTACTGCAATCTACTGTCTAACTTTTTTCTTTGTAAAGAAATATCAGTGGTGTGAAATGAAAGGTGGAACGATTGTGTTAAAATGAGTCATTAATATAACCAGAAAATTCAAAGAGAAAGTTGGCACATAACCGTATGTTTAATGTTTATTCCTCTTCTCTGCCAACTTGCTAACAAAAATGCCAGAAACAGCTCTATGTCACAAAAGTGGAAGAAATTGCATTTGTGCAGTGCATTCATATTTTTCACATTTTATAAATGACATGTAGACTATTGATATATGGGCATTTTGAGTGCCTATGTGTTTAAGTTGCAGGAAACTGGCCTTTAAGCACACCTGCCTGCGATAAAGGAGTCATTTATTTATAAGAGCACCAATTCCAAGTGGTACAGTCTTTCCGCTATTGTTCCCATGTTCTCAAATATCACATAGGACAACAGCTTTTTACTGAACCTTACAGGGCTCTTACCTCCCTCATTAGGTCCTTGTCTTTTGCAGTTGGCATAAATTCCTGCACAGATCGAAGTGCAAGTCTATACAATGACACTGTATCCTGACACTGCAGGCAATGCTGTAAAACATCCGCAATGTTCCCTGTGCTCCCAGCCCTGCACAAAGACACATTCACATTTCAACCATACATTTCATATAGATTACATAGAAAAATGTGATTTACTACAATCACCTGAAGAAGTTTAAGGTTATTTTAAGACATAGTTGCCTATTCTCCCAGAATGTCCAGGACACTCCCGAATTTCTGGGAGTTCTCCCAGACTCACGGGAGAACAGGGAAACCTCCTGCACCCTGCCCACTTTCTTAGTGAAGTTGGTGAGGCTTAGTAATGTGATTCGTGTTATCCTATGCATGTACCAAGGTCATGTAGACTTTCATTATATTAGAAACTGGATATAAAAATTGAGACAGTCTAAAATTCTGTTGATTAGACTATAGTTAGCCAATCACATACAGCCTTCCTCCTGCATGTCAATGCTCAATTTCTCCTTTCTGTTTTAAATGGCCAAAACACTGTCAAGTACAGAGTTAAATGTAGTGCAATTACAGGCTGTAGAATATACGGTATGGCTAGGAAACATTTTTTCCAATGGGGCCATGTTACAAATGTCTTTCAGCACCTTATGCCATTTATCATATATTTAGTATTTTGGGCCTTTTGTTGATTAATTTTTACATTAAGACTTTTTTTTTTACTTTTTTTTAAAAAAGGATAATGATGTAAATAAATCTAAGAAATGTCATTTGTTAAATACATTTTTTCTTTTTGGATTCTGGCTTAATCTACATAAAGAAATAAACACCAGAGGGTAAATGTATTAAGAAGTGAGTCTAGCTAAAGTGCTGATATTCGCCGACTTTTGCCGGCATAATTTAAGATGACAATAACCCAGTGCAATTTTAAATTATTCTGGCAAAATCGCCAAATATCAGGGATTTGCTAGAATCGCTACTTAATACCTTTACCCCCAGAAATTGTATTATAATTTTAACATAGCTATTTAACACATTCTGCGCAGCAAAAGAATTATGGATTAATCTGACCACATTTCCCTCTCACAGTTATTATAAAGGAACCATAGATAACAATATTACAACTAATCTAATTTCCACTTACCAGATGAGTATTCTTGCTAGTAGAGTTACATATAAAGGATTACAGGTTGTGGCAGACCGACAGTGTCTCTCCAATTTTCTCTCCTAGAATTAAAAAATTAAAAAATACAATGTATCGCATGGTGTTGAGGGAATTTGCACTTGAATATATGGCAAAGCCATAGAACATTAATCTTTAGGATTAACATTTAACTTTTCAATAATAATAATAATAGTAATAATATTTAGGTATAAAAAATAGCATTAGGCTCGTTTTACCTAATAACAAGATACAATGTGATCTATTCTATAAAAAAATGTTAATAAACTTGCCACAGAAGCTGTCCCCAAATATTGCCATTTTGGTTGGTAAGTTTTGACATTCTGACCAAACTCTGCACTGTGTGTGTCCCCTAACTGCATAGTGATACACAATTTGAATCAATCTGATTCGAGAAGAATTCAATCTGGAATGGTGGTGAAATATGTGTACAAATATCTAGCATAACATTGGTTTCTCTCTTTATGTTTTTATTAATCAATATAAAAGCAATAAGATATACTGTATAACTATTATTTTTGGTAAAAAAAAAAAAAAGACCAACATACCTTTCATATAGACTGATGATTTACAAATTTACAAATCCCCTTTAAAGTGACACACTGCTTCTATGTGGCTTTACCTTGTTTTCTTCTGTTCAAGTACAGCTTACATTGTGAAAATAGTAATACAAATGCAACTCTCACTCTACATTTTTGTAATATGTATTTTCCCCATACTCCTGGCATTTCTTGCTTATACCAATTACAGCTGAAAAATGCAATAAGACACTTGCTTTCATTGTGTAACTTGCACTACACAGACACAAGCTACTGGTTGCCATGGTTCAGGGCAAATTGTACATCTAAATCAACTAGCAAATAATCCCTTCTGACACTAGTTTTAGAGAAAGATTACAAAAAGTAAAACAAAACCCAACCTGTTCTTTGGTCAATACAATATTGGCTCCACCACATTCAGAGTTTATAAGAGACTTCACATCCTTTGAATTCAGTGGATCGAGATGAAGAGTGGGCCACAACCTATACATGATAAATTAAAATTAACTAATTTAAAACAAATTACTTAACAAAAATACTTCCCGATAGTTACTGATGTAAAAAAAAAAGAATGAAAAGATATTAAGCAAGTGAGATGGCAAGAATTCTATGAAAATGGGCAATATATACAGTTGCTAGGTAGAGGGGTAAGATAGGGTGGAGATGCAAGTAGATCTGATTCATCTAAAGTTAGATGGACTTGAGCAGAATAGAAAAAAAATGAAGAGCACTAGGGAACATATTTATGATCAGAGAACTGTGAAGGTGGGCTGCAGTTCAGAGGGAATTTTGTAGGCTTGAGTGGAAAACATCATAAGTCAAGGAGAAATTTTTAAAGGTAAGGTTAATAGTCAGGAAAATGGATGGCATATATTTGTGAATGATTTAATAGAATAATGCCAACAGCTTTCAATGTCTTTCAAACATTCCTGAACACACAACAGGCTACCTAATTGTATATATATGTAATAGAATATTATGTTTTCATGAGAAGAGCTATAATATAAGGACAGTAGGGTGCCCAGAACATTCAATATGCCAGCAGAGAAAAGTAGTGGGAAATACAATGTAACTTACCTCCATGCCTGGGGACAAGATTCAACATTCACTGAGACAATTACTCGAACGTTTACTGGCAACGGGTCAATCAACCATTTCATATGCTTTTCAGATTGCTGCAAAAATGGGATCATCTTCATATTACCTTTCAATATTATTTGAACCTAGGCTTTAAAGCTTATTTTAAATAGTCAATTTAGAGACTATCTAGATTATGATAGAAAGGGAAAAGGAAGAACCACTAAACCTTAAAACAGAAATTCCGAGGTTAGAACTATTAAACAAAAGGCATTCCACTGCAGCTCTAATATACATGGCTTTTTTTTTTTACTTTATTTGTAACATAAAACACAATAAAGAAACATTTGAATACAAAACAAACATGCATTATGTTATTTCAAACAATTATATTTTACAGGCATAATCACTCAAACTTAATCTTTCTAAAACAGAGTTAATAATATTCCCACCCACCAACAAGAGCATACCTGACATTTCCCACCCCACAAGCTCGCTGCCTAGGTGTAATTCTTGACTCACACCTATCCTTTGTTCCCCACATTGACTCTATATCTAAATCATGCTGCATACATCTAAAGAACATTTCCAGAATTCGCACATATCTTACGCAAGACACTGCAAAAACCTTAATTCATGCACTTATCATCCCGCATTGACTACAGCAATTCCCTCCTTACTGGTCTTCCCAAAAACAGACTCAAACCCCTACAATCTATTTTGCACGCTGTGGCAAGACCGATTTTCCTTGCAAATCATTATTCCTCTGTTGAATCACTCTGTATGTCTCTACACTGGCTGCCTGTTTTCTACCGAATCCAATATAAAATTCTTTTACTAACCTACAAGGCCATCAACAAAGCTGCATCAACATACATCTCCTCTCTTGTCTCAAAATATCTCCCAACTCAGCAAATCTGTTCTACACAAGATCTGCGTCTCTCATCCACCCTCATTACATCCTCCCATTCCCGGTTACAGGACTTTTTTGGGGCTGCATTCACTCTATGGAAAGACTCTCCTCTTGTCTACAAACTTTCAAGCGTTCTCTGAAAACCCACCTCTTCAGACAAGCTTATAATATTCCTCAACTACCCTCTTAACCTCACTACCTTAGCCTATTACCTACCGCCTGTTACACAATTTCACACAAGACAACTACCCTCTGACCAAGATCATTTAGCCTATGTGTCACTTTTACCTTTGCAGCCTGACTGGGCCTAAATGCAAAATGTAGAATTAACCACATGTGTCAATCTCCCATTGTCCCATAGATTGTAAGCTTGCGAGCAGGGCCTTCTCACCTCTTTGTCGGTTTTACCCAGTTTGTTTATTAGTTTATTATGTTTGTCCCCAATTGTAAAGCGCTACGGAATATGTTAGCGCGATATAAATAAATGATGATGATGATATAGTAGTAGACAGCTTCATGTGAAATGAAACATCATTGTTATTTACAATTATCTGCAGTTTGCAGTCATTTTTAAAATGGCAAATTTATTAAAGGCAAAACCTATCGTGCTAATGACTGCAAACTGCAGAGAATCTGCAGGTTTTAAGTAAATCAGTTTAATCTGAATCCTTCCCAGAGTCTGAATCTATGTCTGATTCAAACAACTCTTATTTATATTAGAGCATTAAAGGGTGTGATGCAGCTATTCAAGTAGTACACTTAGAGATTGCGAGCAGTTTCGTCCTTATCTAACAAACCACTGGTTCAGACCAAATTGATTTTACATTGTTTATCATTTAGGAAATTGGATGCTATTTTTTCCATATATGCTAGATACAATTTTTAAAACCTGGAATAAAGGGGAGATGAGCTTGCTGTCAAATCTTGGCAATCAGACAGTTTGCTAGCATCTAGAATATTGGAAACCAAACTTTTGGTATGGTTACTAATAAATATTGTAGACAATATTATAGAAATATCCCTGGGTTTTAGCAATAGAACATCAAAACTAAGTTCAAGTCCTAAGGAACTAATAGAGTACTTGGTAATCTCCAAAGTATTCCTTCTGGCCGTGGACACAGCCAGAACAAATACAATCTTTTATGTAAGAAACTTGATATCCACTAATGCCAGTGGTTTAAATGTTGTAATGCAGTCAAGACTAAGTTCAAGTCCTAGGGGTATATTTACTAAACTACATGTTTGAAAAAGTGGAGATGTTGCTTATAGCAAACAATCAGATTCTAGCTGTGATTTTGTAGAATGTACTAAATAAACGATAACTAGAATCTGATTGGTTGCTATAGGCATCATCTCTACTTTTTCAAAACAGTAGTTTAGTTCTATAACCCTCTAATGCTGGTCTCAAATGTGTCACACCCTGTAAAATGGTCTACACTTTTGGTAAAAGTGCGTGCTCTTCTGGAAGAGAATAGAAAGAGCAGAGATCTGAACCTTAAGAGAACCCAATTTCAATCCTCTATCCAAGCTATCTTGAAGAAGAGTTGGAAATGGGCCCACTGGAAAGAAGTCATTAGAAACTTCCTATTCTCACACCAAGAAATATAGGTCTTCCAGACCCTATAATAATTCTTAGTTGAAACAAGTTTCTTGGCTTTGAGCATGGTTCAGATTATTCTGCTGGAAAACCTCTTCTTCTTAAGGATCATGGCTGCAAAAGTCAGTCGTGCTAAAGCCTGATGGTAAAAAAGTCCCTGGATTAACATATCCTTCTTTAGAGGTAGTCGCCACAATGGAGCCACTGACATGAATGTCTGCATACCACAAGCGTCTTGGCCAGTTTGGTACCATCAACAGTACATAGGCCCCTTCTCTATTTATCTTTTTGAGAGTGTGTGGCAGCATCGCCACTGGTGGAAAGAGCTAAATCAGGTGAAAATCCCAGGGAATGTTTATTGTGTCTACAAGAAATGTCGGTGGGACCCAGAAGACTGATGTCCGTCGTCACAAGTGTGCAGTTCCATATGGCAGTAGGGCAACCGCTGTTGAGGTTGTTGACCCCCAACTACCAGAGATGTGTTACAGGAGGGAGAGAGATTGGTCAGATGAAAGTGAGATTTGTCCCATTTAAGAACAGATAGGATGACTTCCGGTGGGCGGGGCATCTGGAATTGACGCTTTTTAGATTGGCTCTGTGCAGCTACCCTTTATCCATCAACATCAGTGTATCAACATGCTCTACTAACACAACTTGCGGCTCATCTGAAGCCCAGGAGTGCGAGGACCTGTCTGAGGTCCATATTGTGCCACGGAGCTTACTCGTTTGCCTCCCCGGAGTCTGGCTCTGTGTGAGAGTCACTCCAGTTGGTGAAGGCATCTTCACAGGCTGAAGTGAAATCCCTTGCCTAATCTAAATATATCTAAGTGGAAAAGACTACCACGACAATCTAATAAATCTTGAGTTGGAGTGGAGACCAAATTGATCTCTGGGACTCATTAAGCTGTGAATGGTGGTGACCCAACTGAGGGACAGCACGGGGGTAAAGCTGTTAGCGTCTACCTGATAACCCTGTTGGAAGACTGTGCCCATGCGGTGGACTGCGTGCGACAGGTTGGAGGAGACCACACAGTGAACTGGCTCTTTGCTCGAGGGCTCCTATTGAACTCATAATATTTGAAGATAGCTGTAAATGGAGGTGTGATCGGAGGGCTGCAGGGGATTGCGTGACTTCTCTTAGCCGGCGTAGCAGAAACCACAGAATTTTTTCCTGTTCCCAGCTCAACACATGAGGAATAAAGAGAGGGGAGGAGCCTGAATCACACCTGTACTGTGCCCTGTATCATAGATGCAGGGAACCCCCGCTTATCAGGAGAACTGAATTCACCCTGCTACACGGGGGAGGTGACAGTCTTGATCTCAGTACCCATTACGTGCACACTAAGCTCCCAAGGAAACAACTGCACAGCACGGACTAGAGACACTGGATGCCGCTACATCTACAGATCCTGCACATGCTACTGTTGGCCTGGAAAGTATAACCCCTTTATAAATGACTCTAGATGCCTAACCATAGGTTCCTTTTGAGATTGTCTATTCAGCTTTTAAGTAGTAGGTTGAAAGTCGAAGTGTAATCGGGAGATCTTATTTTCATTTTTCATCTGATGCGCTGAAAAATCTTGGTTATACTGAACATTCTCTGCATTACTCTATATCAGTAGTAAACGGTTTATAATTCACTAGACAAGATATCTATTTTCTCTGGGTAACAGTCTTAGCTAACATTGATGCCATCTAGTGTTCGGCTTTCAAACTCTCAAGTTAAATAATATTTACATACAGCTAGCACATTTTAATGATTTATTTTGTTCATATAAAACTGATTGTCTGGCTCATAAGATTTAACATCTTGCATATCTGTTAAAACCTTCCTTAACTTTATCAGTGCCTTAAGGTGACAGAACTTTTCTAATTGGTATTGAACAAACTACTGCATGAGTGTGCTGTGACTCTGCTGCCAACTGTTGGTAGTGGGTGCTCAGTGTATCGGAAAATCATAAGTTAAAATTGTTTATGACGATATTTTTAGAACACCAAAGGGTTACTTAGTTAACTAATGTCTTATATGTGAAAATTTCATTGCACTAATGAACGACTAACTTGAATGACTGAACTCTGAGATTATTGTTGGCATATTCACTGTCTAACGCTACAATGTAAATGTAATCTCTCGAGAGGAGAGAAGAAAATATAAATTTATTTTATCAAAACTGCCAAGCTAGGCAGCCACCTTAACTGGAGATTCTACTTTCTAATTATCTTGTCCATCTAATTCAGGGGTGTGCAACCTTTTAGCTTCCCTGGGCCACATTGGAAGGCGACAAGTTGTTTTGGGCCGCACATAAAATACACTAGCACTAATGATAGCTGATCATCCAAAAAAAACATAGAAAACATTGCTAATGCTCCTTGTTGTTGCTCAGTGCTTCAATGACATGCTAATGGCTGCTGTCAAACATCAAGTGATATTGTTACAACATTTTATGAAGGGCTTCAATACAGCAGTCATTAAGACAGGAAGATAAGGTCTGTGATGCTCCAGGACCAGGTGAGTTTAAGCACTAGTCAGCGTCCCTTGAAATAATAAAAAAAAAACAAAAAAAACAAAAACCCCTAACTTACCTTTTAATCGGCTTGTTCTCCGATCATCTTCTCTTGTTTTTTTTTTCGTTTAGCTGCTGCTTATAGTTCGCACGGGTGACTCCTATGTGCTGTGCTCCGCAATGGATGTCGGACGTGATGACGTCACGCCCGACATTCACTGCGAGCGCCGCACGGAGGAGGAGACCAGGGAGGGACCGCGTGACCACAAGGTAAGTATTTTCTTATCTTTTTTTGCAGGATTTTTTTTTTCATTAACAGCGCTGCCCCCTTGCCACAACCAAAACTCCTGCTGGGCCACATTTACAGGCATGCTGGGCCGCATGCGGACAACCCAGATCTAATTGAAAAATTGTTACACAAACAAAAAACAGTGACAAGTGTACCCAAAGTTCCACTTTCCACAATGGTTAACCTAAAATCACAAACCACAGAAGCCGTCTGGCCTCACCCCTAGGTTGAGAGCCAATGATTGTATATTCTAGCTGCCATTTTACAGGCACCTCACAGTCTGTTTAGAGTCTGGCAGACCAGAAGACCCGGACTGGGCATTATGTATGGAGCCCACCCTTCTCTTTCTCCATACATAATACCAGGGACCCTTACCATGTTTTGTTACCACATGAAAACACTCTCCAAGGTGTTTTAAAGTACGCAATGCAGGGAGCTTGGGGCACATATCTCTGCCACTTAGCCTCACCCCAGTGACTCTGTCACAAAATAAAATATATATATATATATATATATATATATATATATATATATATACACAGAAGTCTGTGTACTTTGATGTAATTGCCGATAATGGCCTTCATCATGGAATTTGTAGTTCATTTTATGGCAGAGCTGTCACGATTTTTGGGCAATTCTTTTACAGCAGAGCAAATGTCTAAATGTCTCATATGCATCTCCACTGGGTATCTTGGGAAAAAAAATTTTTTTTCGAGAAGCAGTTGCCAGAGAAACTGAAGGAGGAGACATCATTACAAGATGTTGATAGCTCTTGGATACTGGCGAAGCGAATTAAGTCCTAGATCTACAATTACTTACAATTACAATATAGTTAGCGGATTTGCTTAGTTTTATTTCATCCTTCAATTTCTCTAGCTGCTTCTCAAAAAGTATAATTAAGGAAATCACTTGACTCAAGCTAACCGTGTATGCACTCTCTTCAGAGGTGACTACTTCGCTGGACTAAAGTACATTCCCCTCACATTCTAGTCTTCTTGCAGCTCCTGCATTCTCCTACATGCTGTTGCAGAATCCCAAAAATGACCCTAAATTTTTCGGGACACAAACAGCATCTCCTACATGTCATTGTCATGTTTTAAAAGTTCTGTAATACCAAGTTGATTGTGTGAGCAAAACAAGAAATGTGATGGAATTCTCCCCCGCTGTAATGCTCTCATAATATTGGTGTCATTATCAGAAATCAGATATGCTCAGGAGAGTCCAAGCAGGATTAGCCATGTTGCAATGACAGCCCTTACTTTTTCTAACAAATTGTCAGCTGTATGTATCTTAGTGAAGCCGCTGATACACAGAGTAACCTACTTCTGAAAAATGTGATGTACTTGGGTACATGCTGCTGCTGCTGTCCCAGCTGGTAAAGGCGAATCACCAACCCAGTGGGCTGTCACAGTCATATAATCTTTAGTTTGCCCAGTTCCGCTTGTCCACATATCTGTGGTATAGTGTATAGTGGGTAGAATTGCATTTTGTAGTCCAATAATTACATTTTTACGAACTTTCTAGTAGAGGTGAAGAATAGCATTTCTAGTAAAATGGTGTCGTGACGGAATTTGGTAGTAGGGACAGAAGACCTCAAGTAACTGTCTAAAAGCAGCTGCATTAATAGTGGACATTGGACGCAGATCTAATACCAGCATAGTCCCCATGGCGTCTGTGATCCGCTTTGCGACTGGGTGACAGCTTTCTTACTTTCTTCCTCTAGCAAAGGATTGTTTAACAGTCGATTGTTGTAAACTACTAGAAGTATTCTTCTGGGTTGAAGATCCACCCCCAGCAGCAGCAGCAGGACCAACGCTCAATAATTCTTCAGAGGAATCATGGTTAGTGGAGGAGTCACCTAGCCTTAGCAACTTGGATGCAAGACTAACTCCCATCACTTGTGAGGATATTGATGATGATGAAGGTGTTGGGGGTGTAGATTGCAGGTGCTGGGATCTAGATGAGAGATGGGACGTAGATGATGCTGGACTGCTTGTTGTTATTTTTTTAACATAAGTTTCTGATTTTCCCAACAGCTTTCCATGAACTCGCTTCAAATGCCGTAACATGGATGAGGATCCTAGATGGTTAAGGTCCCTACCTCTACTGAGTGTGGCTTTAAAAACGCTACAATTGGCTAGACAACTGTTGTTAGGATTTGTGTAAAAATAATTCCACACATAAGAGGTGGATTTTTGGTCTTATGCCCAGACATGACAATGGCCATTTTCTTATCACTGGCAAGAACTGCTGCAATCTTTGTTTGAAAGTGTATGAGGTGGTCAAAATTGACTGTAAATGACTTGAAATTAGTGTTAGTGAAGTTAATAATAATGTAGGATCAAAAAAAGAGCAAAATGATGTGATTTTAGCATATTTTAGCAATTTTTCTAAAAAAATACAGATCCAAAACCAAAACACGCAAGGGCGGTTTTGGCAAAACCAATGCCAATACCAAAACCCAAAGGTAATCCAGATCCAAAACCAAAACACGGGGGTCAGTGAGCATCTCTAGATATTAATGTCAGTTGAACAATCGAACACATTCATTTTAAAATGTGTTGCTTAAATTGAATTCACATTTTTATTTCTTCCATTGCATTTAACATTTGTATTTGTCTATTAATAGGGGTTAAGCTGACAGAGGAGAATTATGACCTATCTCAGTCAGTGAAACATAACTTAAATTGTAATATCTGTGTCCCCATGCTTGAATATTATTACATGTTACCATATTGTAAAATCCTGCATCAATATCATAAAATTATGTATTGTTGTTTAACAGTCAATTTATTTTACCTCTATTTGATCAATGGAATCAATAATGATAATGATGTTGCCTTGGTAACGAATGGAGAGTTTTTCAAGCCAGTGAGGAAATTCTTCTAAGAACTTTCCAGGATCCATTGAGAATGATGACACCGACCAGGAATGTTGCATTAGCTGTTAGCAAATCAAACACATGGATGTAAGTGAGATACTTCTACAGACAAGCTGAGTTACTGGTAATTATGACATAATGATTCAAGTAAATAAAACCATATGCATGATAAAATCATAGTTAGAAGGCAACATACATATAATCTAGAAGATTAAACTAAATACAAAACAGGCATTTTTGTAACAAAGCTCAAATGTATATTTACAATTTCCCTTATTCATAATGCCCATATGTAATTGCCTCAAAAGAAAGGCAAATGGGAAGCTAAATTTGGAAAGGATGTGTGCTTTAAAAAGTCACTGGACAAACAAACAGTGAAATATGCACCAATCAGCCTCAACATTAAAACCACCAGCCTAATATTATGTAGGCCCCACTCACGCCACCAAAACAACTCTGATCGGTCGTGGCATGGACTCCACAAGACCTCTGAAAGTGTCCTGTGGTATCTGGCACTAAGAGGTCAGCAGCAGATCATTTAAGTTCTGTAAGTTGGGAGGTGGGACCTCCATGGCTTGCACTTGATTTTCCATCCCACAGAAGCTCAATCGGATTGAGATGTGGGGAATTTGGAGGCAAAGTCAACACCTTGAACTCTCATGTTCCTCAAACCATTCATGAACAATTTATTGCAGTGTGGCAGGGCACATTATCCTGCTGTAAGAGGCCACTGCCATCAGGGAATACCGTTGCCATGAAGGATTGTACTAGGTCTGCAACAATGTTTAGGTAAATGGTACGCGTCAAAGTAACAACCACATGAATGCCAGGATTCAAGGTTTCCCAGCAGATTAACCAGAGCATCACACTGCATCTGCTGGCTTTCCTTCTTCCCATAGTGCATCCCGGCTTCATCTCTTCCCCAGGTAAACTATACACATGCCTCTCGGCCATCCACATGATGTAAACGAAAACAAGAATCATCAGACCAAGTTTACACATTTTAAACATGACATTTTCTATAGACATAGGCACCAGGGAGGTCTGCAACTACCTCTTTTCTGGTGCTCTTACCAAGCATCCATGCTCACTAGAACCCTGGGGGTATATTTACTAAAATGTGGGTTTGAAAAAGTGGAGATGTTGCTTATAGCAACCAATCAGATTCTAGCTGTCAATTTTGTAGAATGTACTAAATAAATGACAGCTAGAATCTGATTGGTTGCTATAGGCGACATCTCCACTTTTTTAAACCCTCAGTTTAGTAAATATACCACTTGGAGTGGACTACGTTGAAAGAGAGTAAACAGTGGGTTTTAGTGTAAGGCTATGAATTGAATGTTTCATTAAGTTTAATATTGTGGTGTGACAAGACGGACCGCCTATGCCACCCTGTCTGTTGTTGCTGGGAACCGGCTGGGCTTACTATGCCACCGCTCCCTTTCGTTATCTCAAATGCGCCCCCCTAACCGCAGCAGGAGGGGTTTACTAATTCTGCCACCACTGGAGTCCTTACCGACATCCAGTAGCGGGTTTCTTCTGGGGAACTGACGCTGCGAGACCCCACTAAGATACAGTCACGCCAGACCGCCAGGCAGCGGCCCCCTGTTGGATGTGCAGGCTAAACAGGCGTTTGTCACTTCACATAAATACTTCTGAAACATTTCCTGCTATCAGCAAACAGACTTCCACTAGCAATGGTACAAACCCAAACAATGACACTTGCATACAAAACACCCCCCCATGTAACACTATAAGTGCATTTCAAATTATACATTGGTGCCTGCACCTTTGATTGAAATACATTTCTACAATAAATTATTTCTACATGATCAAGCCACAAATAAGCTATTTATAAGTTATCCAGTCACATGTGGCTCCCCAGCTTACCCAAAATCATGCACCCAACTGTTGGACCCACAATGGGCTGTTGGAGGGGGATCACGGCGAGTAAGAACATTTCCTTTCTCATTTTCCCTCTGACATCTTTTTTATGCAACCCAGATTTTTCCCCTGGGCTCCGACCCGGGTCGTTCTCAGCGTGGACCAAAATTGGCAGCCTTAAGGCTTGGCGAACTGGTCAATGGATGAAACATCTGCATATTTTCTACATTCCAAACGGAGTCCTCTCTTCCCCCCCCCACTGAGCTTTGGAAATATGTACAATTACGCTCTTTTCTACACATGCAAAATCTACTACCTAAGATTAATAGACAGCTTACTCCCTTTGAAACCCATTTGCACCCTCTCAAGCACGCCTAAACACACTATCTCTACTATTTATAAAATTATTATAGAGGATCACCTTCAAACCCTGTTTCGTTGAAGCCTGGGAAGGGGATCTGCATAGTACAGTAGGTCCTATCCACTGGACAAAAGTTGTGAACATGCATGAGCCACTCATGCTGCATGTTCACAGAGCACTTCAATAGTTGAAACACAATACAAGATCTTAACAAGGTGGTATAGATGCCCTTAGTTGTTAAACAAGTTTCCTCCGGGACCTTACTCCATTTGAATCTCTTCGTAGAAAACATCCCTTGGACAAGGGCATGATTTCTCAAATATATAGCATTCTTCTCACTTCTGCCCTTCCCTCTCCAAACCCTCATGAAGACGAGTGGGAAAAGGACCTTGGTCCTCCCCCGGATGAAGAGGCTTGGGAGGACATGAGACTGGGGATAGCTAAATGCTCCATATCAACTAAACTCAAGGAAACCTCTTACAAAATTTATTACCGTTGGTATTACACTCCCACAAGACTCCATAGAATGTTTCCCTCTTCCTCGCCCTGCTGTTGGCGGGACTGTGGCCAAAGGGGTACGATGTTTCATATTTGGTGGTCTTGCCCGATTATCACCACCTTCTGGGACTCAGTCCATAGTTTCCTAAATACCCTTTTTGAAGCTCCTATCCCGAAAGATCCCTGGATATTTCTTTTATGTTACACTCCCCAAGACCTGGACAAATTCTCCAAGAAATTAACTGCCCACATCCTGACAGCAGCCAAATCACTCATAGCCCTTAATTGGAAAAAGACCTCACCTCCATCCCTTTTGGCTCTCAAGAAGCAGATTTGGCACGTGGCCGCTGTGGAGGAGATTACGTACTACCTCCACAATAGAGGCCACGTCTTCAGTCAAGTCTGGGCTCCATGGCTAGCCGTGGAACACACCTTCCCCCCTCAACGCTCCACGTCCTCCGACCTGACCCATGTGCGATGACCCTAACTCTTCCCGACACATATCTCCCCCTCTGCTATAGGCTCAACACACCCTAGTTATCCTCTAAATACTTACAGTGCTTATCTTTGTGGTCCTACCCCCCTCACCCCTCCCCCACAATCCATTTTGTTCCTACACCCATTTTATATTACTCTTTAAAAATTTAAAAACCGGTCATTTTTGTCTAAAGGTTTCCTAATATGCGATACACCACAATAACTGTTGTGATTTTACTGTGCATGCTACACAGTGTTATCGTTTTGCTGTCTGTATTTTCTTGATTGACCACTGAAAATAAAAAATTATAAAAAAAAACAAGTTTCCTCCACAGGAGTTCTCTCTGTTGGATATGTAACTCAGACGTTGGTTCTCAGATACACATCTGGTAGAGTTGCCCAAAGATTACCTCATATTGGGATGAGATAATTCACCTCTCCAAAATTACCATGGGGACAGATGTACCGGCTGACCCTGGTTTCTGGATCCTGTCGATCTTGAATATTCCTATATCGACCTTCAAAAGTCGCTCCTCAAACATCTCAATAATGCAGGTAAAGCATTGATCCCTGTACACTGGAGGTCACCCTCTCCTCCTACCGTGATCGAATGGATTAGACGAATTAGGGTATATTTACTAAACTGCGGGTTTGAAAAAGTGGAGATGTTGACTGTAGCAACCAATCAGATGTTAGCTATCATTTTGTAGAATGTACTAAATAAATGATAACTAGAATCTGATCGGTTGCTATAGGCAACATCTCCACTTTTTTAAACCTGCATCTGACCGAACCCCAGATTTCATAGCTACTTGGGTGAGATGACTGGAATTTAAGGAATCTGAGGCTTACTGTTCCAAACTTACACTTCGCTCCTCCTCCTAGTTGATATGTCTTTCCCACTATGTATCCCCAATAATTCTGGAATGCCCCTCTGGTATACTGTTCCTATCCTTCCCTCCCACACTTAATTTAAGAGGCAGTCCTCTACTCTTATGTGGCCTGAATGACCTCTTGCTTTCCTTTCCTCTCTCCTTCCTCCCTTTATTCCCCCAACTGTTTGTCACTTCCCCAGTTATTTGTTTTGTTCTTTAGAGAACTAAAGATTCTTTATTCTCAATTTCAATATTTTTGACTCTTTGTTGATGTGCATTGTTATTTGGTGTGTAATGAATATATAAAAAATGTGTTTCTAGATGTCATTCAATGTTACATGTATTTCTATGAGTGAATTTAATGTTGTCTTATGTTTTAGTAACCTTTGTTCATGTTAATGTGTGTCTGCAACTCGGTCCAGGTGTATGAATACATATCTGCAATGCTAGTAAAAGTCCATCTATTTACAATAATGTTTTTGATTACAGTTTTGTGCCATTTTCCAGGACATGAGCAGTTCAGTTTAGGTGCACTACAACTCTACCAGATATTTTATAGATTGATATATTTGAAAATTGAAGCCTTGTAATCTATATGTTATACTGTGACATTGCTGGACTTGTGTCTAGCTATATGCTTTCAATAAATAAAGATTAAACAATTTTTTTTTTTTTTTTTTTAGAGAAGTTGCTTGTGTAACACCTAAAAAGGCAATTTGATAATCAATACTGGATGTGACTTTAGCATATTTTTCCTTCTCATATGTACACTTTTTGCCACATACATTACCCAGACAATAAAAGGAATGTTACCTTGAGAGTCAGTCTTTTTATTATCAATGCTGGTTCTGAGCTGGTTGACAATGGTTTTCCAACAAAGTGATACAACATAAGAGTGCTTGGTGAATGTTTCTGCTGAAGCTGAATCCTGCATATATAAAACACTACCATTAGAATCTGCTGACCTGACCATTGTTCATACAGATACTACAGAACAACAATACACCACCACTGCAGCATGACAAGGATAAAACTGCACACTGTGGCTTTTTGTAAAACTGCTTGCATTAGAACAACACATCAAATGCATTTAAAAAGGCTACAACAAACTGATGTTAAATTTAACCAATTTATAATGACAATAAGAAGTATAAAAAAAACTCAACAAAAAACGTTGGGTATCATTAAGGTCTTTAGTTTCCACACCACAAATGTTCTGTCCTTTTCTGTGCTTCTAAGTATACAAATTACAGCTAATGTGTACAGTATACCAATAACCAAATATATTAACAATTTTTGTATATTGGTATATTGGTATATTTGTATTGACAATATATGTATAAAAAGGCAAACATATGAATACAAACCTCGCATCCTCATGGGCCTATTACAAAATCAATTGTGCACATTATTATTATTAAAATATCAGTGTAAATAAAGGCCAATGTTACATGCATAGGTCATTTAGAACTAAAAAGGATACACTTTTGTAGAAATATAAATGTTTATGTGTGTTTTTGTATATTTTGTTTCCTTTTTGTATGTTATTTTTATGGAGTGAGTTTGATACATTAAGTATTATTGACCACATTCAAATAAATTATTTTGTTATAATAAATATACTACTAGTTTTAATTTTACGATAGATACATGCTCTGCTACAATTTAGTGTCGGATAAAAGCAGAACTTATTTATGAAAGTGTCACATGACATATCAAATCTCATTCACAACAAAAAAGGTTATGTATCTTTTTGAAGACATAGTATTAGTAAGCTTTTTTTCCTTTACATATATGAAAATGCTTCAAAATGCATGCAAAAGTTGCATTGTCTATTGTGAGTAAAAAATATTTGGAAATATGTGCAAAGCTTTTGATGAATGTGCCTTATTAAGAGTAGAGCATTTAAATTTTGCATAAAGCAATCCCACCTTTTTAGAGAAACATCAATATGTCAGAAATATAATCATGATGAGGAATTTATGCGGTGGTAATCGTTTTTACGATTACCACCATATCGACACAGAGGACTCCTCCAATAAAAATGTGACTGTGTAAAAAAATGATGTTAAGAGAAGCAGACTTACCTTCTTATCGACGATGGAGATGTTTGATCAGCGCAGGATACTGACCGCAAGTGACTGCGACTACTGAGGTGTCCGGCAGAAGACTTCAACGTCAGCGTGACTTGTATCCCTTTTAATTTAAAGCGGCAATGTTTGGTTATGTGTTTAAATTAAAGCGGCAATGTCAAACCCTGCAGGTTAAGTGTTTAAACACTTAACCAAACATTGCCTCTTTAAATTAAAATGGATACAAGTCGCTCTGACGTTGAAATCTCTTGCCGGACAGCTCAGTAGTCGCAGTCACTTGCGGTCAGTATCCTGCGCTGATCGGACATCTCCATCGTCGATAAGAAGGTAAGTCTGCTTCTCTTAACATCATTTTTTTACACAGTCGCATTTTTATTGGAGAAGTCATCGGTGTCGGAATATTCAGCACCGATGACTCGTACCCAACCCGAATTTATGTGCTTATCAGTGACAGGTTGGGTAGAGTTAATGTTCTTGCAGGCTATTAGGTCTGAAAAGTAACAAAACAGGACATACCATTTTGAGAGGAGAAGAGATTTGCCAGAGCCTGGTCCCCCCGATATAAGGAGAGGTGGAATAGGTGCAGGAGCAGCCACTAAATCATTCAAGCGATCATAATACTAGTAAAACAGAACATACAAAAATAAATTGTAGGGTACATTTAGAAAAGTGTTGTCTCAGTTTGGTAGTGGTTTTTGGACCATAGTACCAAATGTAAACCAATATTTCTGATGTCACAGGCATGTAAGAACATAGCTGTGACATAGAAATGTTGCAGCACTAAGACAAATAGAAAGATCATCTCTTGTCAGAGCACTATATGGATGCTGTAAAAGTGGAAATATCACAGAATACCTGCGGAATGTATTTTGCGCCCACTTTCCATAAGTTATGACTTGCCATGAGAATACATACCCAAAGACATACCTTATGCCCATAGAGCAATTTATAAATGTCCCTAAATGTAAATAATAATAATATTAATAATTATAATAAACACACTTTAAAGTGTTTCTTCGAAAAAAAATGTTTCCACATTTTTAACGGGCATAAACCAATGTTACACATCAAAATCATAGAAATAATTTTTTTAGCGATGACTGTATCATCTAGCAATATTGTGTAATAGAAGTTATAGCCTATAATGACAAAATCTAGAGAAAATGTTGTCATATTTATTACAGACAAAATGTTCCACATATATTAATAATTATACCGTGCAATCTCTTTTATCCCATAATGGCTGTAATTCTGAACAAAGCTGACAATTTATTTAGGTGGTAATCATATCATAATTCATATGCAAATAATACCGACACAAAGAATACTGACACTAAAATGCCGACAAGTAGGAAATACCCAACGTTGTAAACACTGACATGCAAATTCTAACAGCCTAAATACCTATATTATAAAATTATTGATTCATATAAAATACTGACAATGTGATTGCCGACAGTGAAAATGCAGACAATCACACTGCCAACATTAAGACTCGCCGGCTGTATACTGTTAAAAATAGAACAATTAAATTAAAAAAATAAATAAAAAGCGTCGGGTCCCCCCCTATAAACACTATTAACCAGATTTTGTGAAAACCAGCTCTATGCAAACCACTATGTCACTATAGAAGGGGGACACGTGGCAGTGGTCCAACTGCAGGCTGTTCAGCTGAAAGCACCAGGACTAAAATGTGTGGACAGTATGTAAACATTAAAAACACTATTATAGCTTTTGGAACTACAAGTCCCAGCCCGCCCGGGCTGCCACTAACAGTCTGGGCTTACTGGTGCTTGTAGAACTACAAACACCAGCATACACATGGCAGCCAGGGCATGCTGGCACTTGGAGAACCACAAGTGCCACCATGCCCTGATACCCTGGGCCCGCTGAGACATGTAGTTCCACAAAGTAAAATGGTAAACACAACCTCTTTCACACCGGATTAGTTTAATAAAAATAAAAACATAAATAAAACACAACTCCCTCTCTATAATCACATCTCTTTATTAAAAATAATAAAGCCCCAAATACTTACCATCAGATGTCTTCATCTGTAATCAAATCTTCTAAGCTTTCAATCCAATAATGCTTGTAACCATACCCAAAACAAACCATAACCTTTCCAAAGGTCCTGTAGCTGTCCAAATAAAATAACATTCCAGGTCCAGAAGTAATTCAGAAAATAATAAAGCCCAAAATAAATTATGTTCCGAAGTTCATGAAAAAACATCTTCTTTTCTTCGGTCACAAAGATCTCCTTTTGTGCTTTAGAAGTTTAGCTTTGTGCTTGCCAACATTTTCTACAGGGGTGCATAGGAGTAAGTTTGGAATATTCAAATCTGATGTAAATCCAGTAAAGTTGAAGATTAGGGTCTGTATTCCCTTCCAGTAGGCTATTACTTATAAAGAGAACCACCAAATATGAAACTGCGTATATGGTCACAATTTTGAAGCATTGACTTGCGTTTTGGAGATATATACAATGCAGATTTTCTGGAACTAGGGTAGTAAACTTTATGAGCAGTATTTGATCATTTTTACTTGAAAGATTTTGTTTGTGGGAGTGTTTGGATTTACTTGTCTGTAAGTTCTTCTAAGAGCTTTATTTGCTGTTTATTACATTGAGCTGCATAGCTGGTGATCTACCCTCTGATCACTGCATTGTGTGTTTCTTGAAGAGTTGGGAGACTAACATCGCTTTGCAAATTACCAGAGAAATAATCAGCAGTGATGTGTGCAATTACGGTCTATAATTGGAGGGGATTTTAGGAGAATCTTCATTTTGGGCCTTCGAGGGGATTAAACATAGCTGCGGCTAGTGGGTGGACAGACTACGAGTTTGCTTGTATTGTTTCATCCTTTATTATTTGGAAGATTCTACTACAGTCCATTATTATGTCTATCCTCCAGCAACCTTTATGCAGACAGGAGTAGAAGATATAGTGATGAGAGGATGGGTTAAGAGCACGCCATATGTCAAAGAGGCTCGTTTCAAACCCTGACCCTCCCACCACTAGAGCCCTTAAGAACCTTATTTGGCAGATCGCAAGCATGGAGTATCACATATTACCTGAAGACTATTAACATAAATTCAATTACATATAGGTACCCTGGTATGTGAGGGAAAGCCTTTTGCTGAGAAAGTTTCGGGGTCCTTTCAGGAGGTGACTGTACTAAATGTCTCTTTGAGGTTTGGTATTCTATTGCTAATCTATAATAATTTTGTTCTCTTTGTATATATATTCATATTTGCACTAACTTTATTTTGCATATCATTAGTTATTGATTATATCTGTCATGTGAAGAAAGAGTGAAGAAACAATCCTATTAGGTGTTCAATATTGGTTAAATTGATTGTTACATCATTTATTTTATAAATAAAAAAAATATAGGAATATTTCTGTCTGTTGAGTTTGCAAGGGTGGGTTTGAGCTATTGTTAGATTTATCTAGAAGATTGTTCAACAATGTATTAAAGTTCCCCCCCCCCCCATCAGAAATGAACCTTTTAAGTTTTGTGTAGCACTAAAACGTAAAAGCATTAAAGAAACTTCTTTGCCACATATTCGGCCCATATAAATTTGCCAGTGTGATTTCCACCGGTTCCAATTTACCAGGTAAAATGAAGAATCGTCTATCTTTAACTTTATGGCACGAGTGTAACTCAAAGAGAAGGGAGCTATGTAGTAGAATTGCAGCCCCATAAAGTTTTGTTTGTCTATACGAGTAATGGGTCTTGGGGTATCTTTTAAAGGCTGTAGATCAGGGGTTCTTAACCTGGAGTCCATGGATCTTTATTTTCACTAACCTATAATTATTACTGTAGATTTGTAAGGCGCCACCAATGCGCCGCAGCGCCGTACAGTGGGGAAAATAGTACATACATAAAACAGGGACATACAAGGTAGACAAAATAAATGCAGACATGAAAACAAATGGTATGAAGGACCCTGCTCATTAGGGAGCTTACATTCTAAATGGAAGAGGGCACAGCTGAAACAAGAGGACTAAATGTGTTTTAGAATGGAAATTGGGATAGTTGTTAAGGTGCATTAGTGTGAATAGTGTTATAACTGAAAGTTAGCATTTCCTTCAATTATGAATTTAGCGAAAGTATTAACTAGCAGTACCAATAGAAATCACGGATAGTTTCATAGCATATTTGTTGCGTGCGGATAGGCACGTGGTCTACGAGAAGGGGCCATAGGCTATAGTATACCTTTATAGAGGAGATGGATAATTAGCATTTTTGAAGTGTGTCTTTTGGAGGAAGATTATATTGCTCTTTAGTTTGAGAAGGGATTGAAATAACAGCGAGTGCTTCTTTGGTTAGTTGAGTCTCTTAACAAATCCCCAAAACAGAATATATAAAATAGCTTATCAGTCTCATTATTGCTACATGTTCTTGGCTTATTAGAGAACGCATATTCTTGTTCTCCAAACTTATTTACCTAAGGTTCAAGTCCTTTTCTCCATGCTGACCTAACTATTTGGAATTGGGAGTCCAAAAGATGTATAAAATGTAAAATGTACAAAAGGTAAAGTACATGGGCTTCTGTGACACGTAGAACCATATGAGTCAAAAGATTACAGGATTTAGGTGTAACATTATAATGCTCCGAGTATAGTACTGATGTCGGAAGCCCACAGGCCCGAGAAGGATTTTGACTAAGCAGGGTGGGACTTGATTCTTGTAGATGTGTGAGCAAATCTTTCCCTTCTCTTAGATTTTTCTGAAAACAGTCTCACCTTAGAGATTAACTATCAGTTTGAAAAGCTAACACCGCCTATATCAGATTCCTCCATCACAAAGAGCTCTTGTAAGTTTTGGCAATGGTTACCAGTGACAAATCATAGTAAAACTGAAGCTTGCCGTTTTCATGCAGAATGTCATCATCATCATTTATTTATATAGCGCCACCAATTCCGCAGTAAGGCAGAAGTGCTAACCACTTAGCTGAAGCTTGCTGTTTTCATGCAGAATGTGTGGTTGGTCCCACACTGCTTCCATTATGAGCTCCTTGTCCTTGAAGCTCGCACCGCGGGTTTAAAACAAGGGGCAAATTAGGATCAGGCATATAGATAGGTCAGGGACCATAGCAGAGAATAGACCTTGAAGGCATTTTCTAGATTATCCTAGGTAATGGCTTCCAGTAGGTTCCTTACTCTTATTTTATTGCAACCTTTTTCAAGGTCTTAAATTTTCTTTTTTAGGTTTTCTAGTTGATTGCGGTGATGATCCAGGCCCCTGTTCTCATCTTGCTGGAACCTTTGGAAGCTTTCTTGCCATTTTTCTAGTTTTCTGTTGTGAACTGCTAAAGATGAAATGTCTGCTTTGATAAGTCAGGTTTTTGAAGATGATATTTAAGAGATTTTTTAAAATCTGTGATTTTTAAGAGCCAAGCGGTCATCTTTCTCCGATATGGCAGGACTTGGCAAGTACTCTTGCTCCATAGGACGATGATGACAACTGTTATGATGAAGTGTTGTCCAGTCTAGTAAAATAGTGTGTGACCTCTGAGAAGGTACTTTTTATGGGTTCAGATGTTGAACTGTGCATGGTTAAATCTTGGATAAGATCTTTGAGTTGTGCGAGTTTTCTAAGTGGAGAGGCAGCTAATAGTTGAGCTGGAGATCAGCTGGCAATCCTGTGAAGACTGGAATAGTTCCTTTAGTCGCCCTTTATTCTGGAAGGCTGCAAATTCTTAAGTGGTCACTAGGTGGTGGTGCAGCATCTGTTACAATAGGTCTGCATTTATGCACTGTGGGGCACAACTGGACACAAGTGTGTTTTTGTGATTAAAATACACATTTTGGTTCTGTGTATACGCAAAACAATGTGTCAGCACAAGTCCCTATGTAGGCTATGGAGCACTTACGACTGCTTACGTTTAGAGAGGCAGACAGAGGGAGGGAAGGAGGCGTGCTATTGAAGGCCAAGTACTGTAAGGGCATTTTCTCATAAATATAAAGGAGCCTGATCTGGACACAGACGCATATGCGCCTGTCAGGAGGTATCCCTTGTACCCGCTAGAGGGCTGGAGCAAAATAATCATTGATGGATGACGTCATGAACCTCGTGCATATGTGTTCAATGCAGACCTGGACAAATCTACTTCTATTTTGCACATAATTTACACCTGCCTTTTAAAAAAAATTGCATCCAACTCTACATCAGGCCTGTGAGTTCATTTGATACGATTTATATTGAAAGTGATTGTGGGGGTACCTCTTAATAGACCAGATCTGATGCATACTATGTCTTCTATGTTTCAATACAAATGAGTGGATGACAGGCGCTCCCCTATGTGAATCTGCAGGGCTAGGTGCAGTGGGCTATGCATTAATATATTTGACTCTGCATGGTGAGGAGGGCACAGACCATGGAGATTGGGTGGTTTAGGTTTATATTTCCAGAATGGGGAGATCCAATAACTCGCCTCTGTATGGATGACCAGTTGAGGATTTTATTTCTCTGTTGGGGGTATTGTGTTAGGTCCACAGATAACGGGGTACTCCGTTCCTTTTGTGGGATTGACTTGTGCTGTGCCCAGCACCCATATACAGGGAAAGGACAGATGATTTTGGAGCTGCTGTCCATAGAGTTTGATGCCACTAAGGATGGTGGGGTGGTGAGGCACTAAAGGCTCTCCTGCACTCCACAGTCTGGGACCGAGATCTGCTTTACTTTCACTGCTGGGATAATTCTGGTGGAAACCAGCGCCAGGTAGAAGGTTGCTGGTGGGAGGGTGCCGTGGTGTTTCACTGCCTGGCTTCCAGAATGACCAAGAGCCGATATGCAGACAAGAAGGTAGGCAGGCCTCAAGTCTGGAAACCTTCCTAAATATGTGATCAGCCTTGATGGCTTCCAGGCTATGCTTCCCATAAAATATTTTATCTTAAAACAATAAAACAATAAACATAACTTTGAAATGACTAAACAATGTGCACTCACTTTATCAAATCCCAGCTCACACGTTGAGTGAGACGCCTGCTGAAAAGCCTCCATCTGCTCTTGTTCATCATGAACATCCCACAGCACATCTCCAAAGTCATCATCTTCCTGAACTGCTGGGTCATCTTTGGCTTCAGGGTCCGAGATCTCACCACCCAGCAAATCCTGCAAAGAAGAAAAGCACTTTTTTATACCTATATGTGACACATGCTAATAAAGGCCTGAAGGCCAGGAATGGTGCAATGAACATGGTTGAGAATTCAGTTTAGAACACCAGTTGACCATATCTTAATCCAATCAATAATTTGTTGGATGAGATGGAACTATAAAGTGCTGCAGAGTTTGCTGACACTAATTACACACAATTATACTAATTATATATATATATATATATATATATATATATATATATATATATATCTATAATATAAATGTCTAGTGGCGTGTGTTAGTCTGTCTGTGTGTGTGTGGAAAAAATAAAACCAAGCTGCAGCGCCACCTGCTGGGCGGAGTTATACACTGTCCTACTAAATTTTTAGTGTGTGGGAAAAAAAAATTCAGAAAGGGCTGAAATTTGGTATACTAAGATGTTTTTAATTTGTTAATTTAACTTGTTAATTGTTAAGTGTTTATAAAGATTTTAAAAAAATATATATATATTTCTTGAAGGAGAAGTGACAGATGGGAGTGGTTGGTGGTTGCCTGGGGTGACAGTGGGGAGTGGTTGGTGGTTGAGGCCTGGGCTATGGCCCAAAAGCATGACAAGAACCTTTTTAACACCTTAAGTAGCTTGATTTGACTAGAATGCATGAGTATCATGCACGGGTTAACTTGTATATATATATATATATATATATATATATATATATATATATATATATATATATATATACTATATAAAAGCCTAGGGGCGTGTGTCTGTGTGTGGAAAAAAAAAAAGCCAAGCTGCAGCGCCACCTGCTGGGCGAAGTTATACATTGACCTACTAAATTCTTAGTGTGTGTGGACAAAAACTCAGAAAGGGCTGAAATTTGCTGCAGCGCCACCTGCTGGGCGGAGTTATACACTGACCTACTAAATTCTTAGTGTGTGTGGAAAAAAAAACTCAGGAAGGGCTGAAATTTGGTATACTAAGATGTTTTTAATTTGTTAATTTAATTTGTTAATTGTTAAAAGTGTTTATAAAGATTTAAAAAAAATATATATTTCTTGAAGGAGAAGTGACAGTTGGGAGTGGTTGGTGGTTGCCGGGGGTGACAGTGGGGAGTGGTTGGTGGTTGCCGGGGGTGACAGAGCGAGAGGAGTGTGATACTCAGGACCGCTGAGAGAGATCCATGTGTCTGGATAGACATCTGGATAGATGTGGCGATAAAGATGAAGGATGAGGTGATGGAGAAAAATGATGAGGTGGTGACATGTGGACAAAACCACGTTAAAAAAGGGCGCTTACGTCGGGAAGTAACGCTCTTCCCCTGAGGAGGCCTGGGCTATGGCCCAAATGCATGACAAGAACCTTTTTAACACCTTAAGTAGCTTGATTTGACTAGAATGCATGAGTATCATGCACGGGTTGGCTTATATATATATATATACACATACACACACACCACTTTTTTTTTGTTTTCTTGAAGAACTAAGGTTATTTTGAATAAAAATCGGTAAGTAAATCGGTATTGGGTGGATGTAACTAATGAAGCGGCCACTCGGTGAAATATTATGCTAAAATTAATACATTTTATCTTTGCTAAAAAAAAAACCAGATACTTGCATACAGAAGGAACATTGTGCTGTTGCCCACATACCGAATATGAACAGCTAAGACAGTATTTTTATTTATAGTGTATTAGCAAGCACATGTTATTGGACACTAGTTTCCTTAGCATATTAAATTACAAAAATGGTACTGTGCAATTGGACAATAATGTTAAAGCACATGAACATACTTAGTTACACAAACAACCAATGATAAATCTCAGAGACTAGCACTGCCCCCGCAGTTGTCAATTAAATGTGCATAAGACTGTATTTTCCTTCATTTACACAAGTTTAATTCCTTTTGCTTAAACTCACTATGTCTGTGGAATTCAGTAGTGCATAGCCTGTAACTCTACTCACTACCAGATACATCAGACCTTAAATACCTGTTTTATGACTTGTTCTACTTGACAATACGTTTTATATGCTCCTTCCTCTGGATCGCCACAGTGGTCAATGATCTGAAACATATCACAAAATGTATATTTCAAAATTAAAATGTTTGTCGACTACATAAACAGGAAGTACTGTGTATTTCAATAAAATAGGTTAAATGTTTTAGTTACATAAAAAAATAAATACATTTGCAAGAAGGCTCATGGCCATGTAATGCTTACAAAAAAGCCGTCTGAATGTATATGTCCTTACTGCAGTCAGCAAGCTCTAACATGCATATATAAGATGAATCATCTGGAAAATGTTCCCCACCATTGCTCCCCTAGTTCCTACCTTAGTTTTATTACTTTTATTTGGGTCTTGCTCTATTAGCTGTTGCATGCACTCTGAGCTGCTGTTATTCTCCTCTACTTTGTGATAAACAATCCGAGGCTTTGCCTCAGTATTCTTCAGGAATGCTTCCTTACAGTCCTCCCACAGAGAGCTATATTATGGATTAGAAACATTGTAATTGACAAATGGACAACAAAACAAAGATAGGCGAGTTATATATATTCCCTATTAACTGTGGGTAAAAACATAGTAACACTATTAAAACTACTTGGATCGAATGTCAACAAATGAGAATTGAAAAGAAAAAAAATATATAAATTTTAACACTAAGCTTACTTTAACCACAAAAGTATGTATCTCTGAATAAAGAGATTCAAACAGCTACAACTGCTGTCATGTGTGGGGTATACTAATATTCAACTCATTTATCACCAATTTAATAAAGTCCTACCTGGATATAGAGGAACACATGAATAATATCACCAGGGAGCTCTTCTCAATTTCTAACTTCCGCACAGCAGTGAAATGGTTGTCACATTCTTCGGGGAAATGCACCACTTGAAAAAAATATCCCAATGTTTCACACATCCTCTGAAGCTTTGGGGAGTATTCCTACAAGCACACAAGAAGAAATTACAGTATCTGGTTCCAGATTAATGGAAAGTGTTTTAGATTAGTTTCTATTAGTTCTTACCCTTAGGAAAACATCCAATTCAGCCTGGGTATCCTTAGTGCTCATTAGGTAACAACGCACAGTGTTGCTCCACAAAGATTGAGAAAAGAGAGGTGTGACCTGTAGTAAGCTGGTTACTGCTGCATCCCAATCATCTAGAACATGTGAGAGAATGGTATAGATGAAGTCCCAACCATTGTGCCAGATATCACAGTAGACTTGTTGTGTCACAGGGGAAAAAAGTCTTGTAAAGAGATGTGTATCCGCATCCACATCCACCAGTGGTGCATTACCTTGTGAAGTTCAGTGGAAGGGGAGAACAGTTGAAAGCTTGCCAGCTCATTAGGGCAAACGCTGCATTTGTACTCACAGCCAGATGCAGTACAGATACAACTTGCATCTACTGACAACTATTTTGGCCTTTCAGCTGTGCTCACCTTCCAGCGAATGCAACTCAGGATAACAGGGGCGGATGTTAAAATACCTGCGAGATCTTATTATTACAGCGCAAAGGGCAGTACAATATTATTAGAGGTTTTTTTCACAGGACTGTAACATGTGGGAAGTCTTGTAATAGTGTGATAGGTTACTGCAATACATATATGTGCGTGTCCCGCTGGAACTTTGGCTGGGGTCACACAGGCAGAGAAGGGGCCGCTTCTGAGCATTCGTAGAATGTGCCGCTCTTTAAAGAGCAGAGCCTTGGGGGTGATGTGGGGGCCTGGAGGTGTGGATGGGGGAGATCTACCATGGCAGCCTCGGAGAAAAGTCACCAGCATTACAGGGTCCCTCTCACCTCCGGGCCCCATAGTAGCCGTATCTCCTGCATCCATGTAGTTCCACTACTGCCCACATAGTATATACAGTTTCAGCTAATATTTGTTTGACATGGCTGCCTCTTAGAAAATCATGTCTCCTAGCAGGAGTTTTTAGTTTGGATGTGCACTTGCCTTACATACTCCCAATATGAGAATCAATGTTACTTATACAAGGTAATGAAGCCCACCGCTGTGTGTAAAATCTGTAGGGTCTAGTTCTTACATTCACATCTGTATCATATTGCTCTCAAATTGGATTTTAAAGTTAACAATAAAGGATATGCTTTAATTTGAAGTGGCAACTCATGAGGAAGTCTAAACTTATATGTGTTATCCTGACATAGCTATTGTTTACCTTACCTAGTTAAAAGATATGTCACACAATTAATGTGAAGCTTACTCACCTCTGTTCACATTTGCAAATGGCCCTTCAACATCAATAGAACTGTGAGCAAACTCCGGGCCTCGAAATGACTGTTGAAGCTGCATCATGCTGCCCATGGAAGGCTCGCTGCCAAGGGCTCCACTGGTCCAGTAGTCACACTGCGTACCAGGAACTTTATTAAAGATAAACAAAATGTTTTGAGAAGATCAAGCATAAGAAATCTCATATTTGTGAGATCTTGTCTTTAAGGGAAATAGCACATAGCAATGTTCTTATAGCATATCAGTTCAAGGGTGACAGGAAATCAGAGATTAATCTGCCTGCTAAAGACAGGCAGATAAGAGGGTATAAGTGCCAGGTTTCCAAATTAAAATATGTAAGTGCACAATGTGTGTGTGCCCCCAGGGGCGTTGAGAAGGGCGGGGGGTTTTACCTGTGTAGTGGGAGGAGCAAGCAAACTGATGTGGCCACGACCCCTCTGGCGACTGCTTGAGGGGTCCCGAAAAGTTGCTATACCGGGTCCAAACATTCCTCTTGATGTCCCTGTGTGTGCCATTAGCTTAGTCCTATTGTTAGGCTATCAAATCAAACCAGTCTGTAACATGAGTAATAAAATGATGGCTTGATAGATTACAGTTATTGCTTTTTTGCACTCTGTGGTGATTACCTGTCACTTCTGTGTCATTGTCATCAGAATCTGATTCGCCAGGATCAAACACCAGTATCCCCTGGGCCTGCAGTCTTTGGAATTTAGCCTCAAGGTCTCTCTTGGCTCTAAGTAAATCCTGGATCTCTTTTTCTTTTGTTTCTCTAAAGATCTGCTTCCAAAGAGTTGCAACAATTAGATTATTCTTGCTTTACTGATAAAATGATATGTAGCCTTGATATAAGAGGCACAACAAACCATCACTGGACCCCATAGAAATATTTATAAGGGGGGGCATAGTATTTCGACCACTGCTTCAAAACCAAAAAAAGAAAAAAGAAATCAACCCAAAAATATTTTATTAAAACAGAGAGCAAAAGCAAACAATATATAAATCCCTATGTGTCAGCAAATACATAAATAGAAGAATTTTGTACATAATACAGCTATATTGGGATAAGCTCACCTATCAACGTCAAGGCATCTCCTGTAGGTGAGTACCTAGTATCCCTAACAGGTGAAACATATTTATTCAGGTTGCAACATTTAAAAACCTTCTCTGAACCTCCATTTACAAACCATGAAGCACCTGAAGGTAGTTTTACAATTCCCAAAAAGTGGGCTTAATCGTCCGGACTGCACATTTTCAAATGGTTTTATTCACTTGTACATATTTCATTAATTTCCCCTAAAACACAGAGCAGTAAACAGGCGCGGGCTGGGAGAGTGATGGGCGGGGGGCACACAGACGGCTGCATCGCATAAAACGGGATGCGGCCGCGTCATTGATGATGCGGCCGCCTGTGTGCTGACGCGGCCGCATCTGATGCAATCAGATGCGGCCGCCGGTGAAAATTTTCTATATTGCACCCGGGGGGTGGCCGGCCGGCCTACCCCCCGGCCCTAATGGCGGTCTGACCGAGCGGCCCGGGGGGCCGCTGCCCCCCTGCCCCCCGGGCCAGCCCGCCTCTGGCAGTAAATAATTAATGTCAAATATATGATGGGAAATATTTTGGTAATTTACTTTGTATGTAATTTTGTTTTTAGACTCTCGAATGTATAACCTTCAGAACGTTTTGGGTAATAACAGATTTTGAAGACATCGCTTAATATGTAATCACTTTTTTATGTTTTCAACAGAATATAGGATTTGACAAATTTTGCCCTATCAAATATGGCATTTCCAAGATTTTCCCACAGGAGAACCTGACAAAGTAGCTCATCACTAATTTCTTCCCAAAAAAAATGGTTTTCATGTGGAGTGTTGTGGTTGTAATATGTGTTAAGTACTCTGTATTGCCTCCTGGAATTAAATTCAGAAATTTGACCTGTTACTCTCCATAAGAAAAAAGATTAACAGTTCAAAAAGCTTCAATTCACTGTTATTAAAAAGGCAACCAGTTTGGATGGATAGTCTCCATCATTCACAAAGATACTGCACAGTGCTACCATTCCCAATGTTTGTTCAGCAATCAGGTTTATTTGTGGAGACATCCGCAGCAACCAATGACTCACCTTAAACTGTCTTTTCACCTTATCTCTGTCATGTTCAAAGGTGGCAGCCCTTTCCATGGCCTGGTATTTAGCTTCAACTGCACTCTCTTTTTCTCTTAGGATCTTCTGATAAGTCTTTTGAAGCGCCTAATACAGTAAACCAAATAACTGGTGAGCACCAAAAGGTCAGAGAACATTTAATTCATATTATCATATGTCCCTACATAAGCCATCAAATAAATGTGCTCTTGTGTACAACTTACTAGTTGCCTGATGTAACGTACTGCAAAAAGGCCAGAAATCCAAAGAAACGTATACGAATAAATATGAATAAATAGATTATCAAGAATAAAGTACATTTACTGCTTCATCAACCAAAATAAAAGTGCAATCGGTATCGGCTCATATATTGTGCTATTTTGCTGCATTCACATACATGATGTATTCACGTAGATAACAGCCCTGTATTTAGAGGTGTATAATAATTATTAATATATAGCAGCTTCACTGGGTTGGACATAAAAATAAATAGTGGATTTGAATGATTCAGAAAACTTTCTGCAATTATGCTGTTCTGTTTTTCTGTTTAAAAAAAATATATAATATAAGTATTGATATAACAAGGCTTGCTGGGTTGCAGGAACTGGAGGGATGCATGTTCCCTACCTCTGCAATAGTAGTATATTTTTCATGCATTACTTACATTACTCTATCAAAGGGGGAGCTGCTTATCTTTCTGAATCAGTGATTTCAGCATGCACTTTTGGGGCTTCCAGTTGTTAAGCAGCACCAGCTCACCACTCTCTGCCGATATACCATACCAGTCAAAATATGACTATTTTGTATGCTATTCTCTTATCATTGAATTTGATATAATTTTTCAATGGCTTTCACTTATATTTATGATTTCGTTGCGTATGTTCCATAAGTGGCTTTCAATAAAAAGTTATTTTACAAAAAAAAAAGTCAAAATATATATCAACCCTAACTAGCACAGCAGGACTTAATGATACATATTCAGATACCATAAATAATAATGCATTCATACTTGCCCACTCTCCCGGAATGTCTAGATTTACTAAGCTGCGGGTTTGAAAACGTGGGGATGTTGCTTATAGCAACCAATCAGATTCTAGCTATCATTTTGTAGAAGGTACTAAAGAAATGAAAGCCAGAATCTGATTGGTTGCTATAGGCAACATCCCCACTTTTTCAAACCCGCAGCTTAGTAAATCTAGCCCCAGGACTCCTGAGAGACCAGATCAATTCTCCATCATCCTGTCCACTTCCTAATGAAGTGGGCAGGATGGGAGCCTTCATGATGCGATTTGCGGTAAATAGCATAATTTTGACCCCGCCTCCTGTGGCACAATTATGATTTTGAGTCAATGATGCGATTTACTGCTGCCCTCTCCCTCCATCCTCATACTTCAACTTCCCTACGGGATCTCTCTGAGGAAAAGAGTAAAAACTTGGTAAGTATTAGAGATGTTCACTGACCCCCGTGTTTGGTTTTGGATCTGGATTAACTTCGTGTTTTGGTTTTTGCAAAACCGCCCTTGCGTGTTTTGGTTTTGGATACCTATTTTTTTCTGAAATCTCTATCTGTTTTTTTCAAAAATTACATAATCGCGCTTTTATTTTTACCCTACATTATTATTAACCTCAATAACACTAATTTCAAGACATTTGCAGTCCATTTTGACTACCTCACAGGTCACAATATTATTTTCATACACTGTCAAACAAAGACTGCAGTGACCTGGCTGGATGCTAAGTAACAGAGCAATGACACAAACACATGGCAGTTCATAACACATCTAAGAAACATTGCCACACAGCAGTGGCAGATAAGAAAATTGGTGCAAGATGGAATTGTCCTTGGGCCCTTCCACCCACCCTTATGTAAGATATTGAAAAGAACATGTACAGTTTAACAAAGCAAGCATTCCAGCGACAAGCAGTGCCACTTTTATGGCTGAAGTGCATGGTTTGTTTGGGCCCCCACAAAACAAGCTACCAATAGCTTAGCTGCCTTAAGCCTAACAGTGCTGTCAATGAACTAGGGATGTGCACCGGCGACTTTTGAGGTCTCGTGTTTTATGTTTTGGATCCGGATTTTCATTATTTTTGGGGTTCGGATTTGTCTCGCAAAACACTTGACGAAAGGTCTCGGTTCGGATTTAAGGTTTTGGATTCGGATTTTTTTTGGAAAAAACATAAAAAGTTTAAAAATCAAGTTTTTGGGCTTATTTTCACTCCTATGCTATTACTAACCTCAATAACATTCAATAACAAGCATTTCCACTAATTTAAAGTGTATTCTGAACACCTCACAATATAGTTATTAGTCCAAAACGTTGCAACGAGGTATCTTTCTGGACTGCGTAGAGGAGTGGGTCACCACAATATATATTAAAAACCCTGAACTTGTATGATTCGCACCAATAAATGTACCTGGACTGCGTAGAGGAGTGGGTCACCACAATATATATTAAAAACCCTGAACTTTTATGATTCGCACCAATAAATGTATCTGGACTGCGTAGAGGAGTGGGTCACCACAATATATATAATAAGAAAACCATCAACTTGTATGATTCGCACCAATAAATGTACCTGGACTGCGTAGAGGAGTGGGTCACCACAATATATATTAAAAACCCTGAACTTTTATGAATCGCACCAATAAATGTACCTGGACTGCGTAGAGGAGTGGGTCACCACAATATATATTAAAAACCCTGAACTTTTATGAATCGCACCAATAAATGTACCTGGACTGCGTAGAGGAGTGGGTCACCACAATATATATTAAAAACCCTGAACTTTTATGATTCGCACCAATAAATGTATCTGGACTGCGTAGAGGAGTGGGCACTGGGCACCACAATAAAATATATAAAAAACCTTCAACAGGTCTGCATTACACTACACATACGGCTGCTCCTCCATCCTTTCCATCATATACATGTTGGAGTTTTAGCGTGTGACAACCTCTTGTTTTTGATAATGTCAGTGCATTTTGAATATTTTTCAATTTGCCCCACACCACTGAATGTACTTTATCTATGATACGCATCTATCTATCTTGACTGCGTAGTGTGGTGGCCCCGGTACACAATTTTTTCTATTGTGACAGCATCCAATGCAGCGAGAGTAGACATGTCTGCAATGGTTGGCAGGTCCTTCAGTCCGGACCAGATGTTATCAGCATCCCCGCCAGTGCCTCTTTTGGGAAAACTGAGCTTTTTCCTCGCAGCCATAGATGTGGAAGAAAATGAGGGTGGAGCTGTTGGCATGTCACGGTCCTCTTCAGAGGACAATCTCCTGACCAGCAGGTCTTTGCACCGCTGTAGACTTGTGTCCGCCGGAAACAGAGACACAACATACGCTTTAAACCGAGGATCGAGCACGGTGGCCAGAATGTATTCCTCTGACTTTAAAAGAGTGACCACCCTCGGATCCTGGCAAAGCGTACGAAGGGCTACATCCACAAGAGCTACATGCTTGGTGTAATCGCAATGGCTTACCAGCTCCTCCCTCACTTTCTCCAGCTGCTTCTGCAACAGCCTGATCAGGGGAATGACCTGACTCAAGCTGGCAGTGTCGGAACTGACTTCTCGTGTGGCAAGTTCAAATGGCTGCAGAACCTTGCACAACACGGAAATCAGTCTCCACTGCGCTTGACTGAGGCGCATCCCCACTCCTTTGCCTATGTCGTAGGTGGCTGTGTAGGCCTGAATGGCCTTTTGCTGCTCCTCCATCCTCTGCAGCATATAGAGGGTGGAGTTCCAGCGCGTCACAACCTCTTGTTTGAGGTGATGGCAGGGCAGGTTCATGCTTTTCTGATGTGCCTCTAGTCTGCGGTAGGCACTGGCTGAATGCCGAAAGTGTCCAGCAATTTTGCGCGCCACCGCAAGCATCTCCTGCACACCCGTCACTCTTGAGGTAATGCTGCACCACCAAATTAATGGTGTGGGCAAAACATGGGACGTGCTGGAAATTGCCCTTATTTAATGCCCGCACAATGTTACTGGCATTGTCTGACACCACAAATCCCCATGAGAGTCTAAGTGGGGTAAGCCACTGGGAGATAATTTCCCTCATTTTCTCTAATATGTTGTCAGCGTTGTGCCTCTTATTAAAGCCTGTAATACACAATGTTGCCTGCCTTTGCACGAGCAGCCATTTTGTAGTTGCTGCTACTGATGCAGCTGTTGCTGTTGCTGCGGAAGGGGATGCATCTACCCAGTGGGCTGTCACAGTCATATAGTCCTTCGTTTGCCCAGAACCACTTGTCCACATGTCCGTGGTTAAGTGGACAGTGGGTACAACCGCATTTTTTAGAGCACTGAGGACACTTGATCGTACTTCTCTGTACATTTTTGGTATCGCCTGCCTAGTGAAGTGGAATCTCGACGGGATTTGGTACCGGGGACACAATACCTCCATCAACCCTCTAAATCCCACTCCACTGATGGCGGACACCGGGCGCACGTCTAACACCAACATTGCAGTTACAGCCGCAGTTATACGCTTTGCAATAGGGTGACTACTATCGTATTTTGTGGTCATGGCAAACGACTGTTGGACGGTCAATTGTTTTGTGAAAGACTTAGCGGTCTTACGACTTCCCCTCTGGGAAGATGACCGACTAACAGCAGCAACAGCAGCAGTGGCAGTAGTAGGCGTACCGCTGCAGGATTCCTCGGATGAATCCCGTATTGAGGAGGACTCAGTCTGGCTGCTGACTTGGGCTGCAGAACTGAATCTGATGGAGATTGTGGAGGAAGTTGACGAGGAGGGTGTTGCTGGTGTGTATCCAACTGGACCACGGGATTTAGGTGTCCCTGTACCGATGAGGGTCCTAGCCCCAGTTCCTGAACTAACCACTGAACTATGAAGGTTATTCAGGTGACGCATAAGGGAGGATGTTCCTAGGTGGGCAAGATCCTTACCCCTGCTTATTTGAGCTTTACATAAGCTACATATGGCCATACATTGGTTGTCTGGATTTGGATAAAAATAACTCCAGACCGAAGAGGTGCATTTTTTGGTCTTCTGACCAGGCATGACGATGGGCTTTTTCATCCCATGGACATCAGCTGTTTCCCCCCCTGGTGCCTCATTTACAATAACCACATCACCATCCTCATCATCAAGTTCCTCCACAGCGCCAGCTACATCATCAATAGCCTCCTCCCGAGCCACCTCTTCCCGTACAGTGATGGGAAGGTCAGGCTTGACAACCACCAACACCCTTGGACTCGCCTTGTGGATTTGTGATAATTTCTCTTTAGAAGGCAGAGTTGTTTGCTGTTTTGTTGCTGACAGCATAACTCTCTTCAATTTTTTGTAGGGGGGGGAGGAGGAGGAGGGCTAAGATCCGTGGGTGAAGCTGAACCACTAGTCATGAACACGGGCCAGGGCCTAAGCCGTTCCTTGCCACTCCGTGTCGTAAATGGCATATTGGCAACTTTACGTTTCTCCTCAGATGATTTTAAGTTTCTCTTTTTGCTACTTTTTCTTAACTTGGGCTTTTTGGATTTTACATGCCCGGTACTACGAGATTGGGCATCGGGCTTGGAAGACGACGTTGATGGCATTTCATCGTCTATGTCATGACTAGTGGCAGCAGCTTCAGCATTAGAAGGAAGTGGGTCTTGATCTTTCCCTACTTTATCCTCCAAATTTTTGGTCTCCATTATATGTAGCACAAGATACTGCAGAATGTGTGAACTTGGTAATATTGCAGTACCAATGGACTTATACTGCTGGATTGGTTTTGCAAATTTGGTTATAGTTATATATATTTTATTTTTTTTTTTAATTTTTTTTTTTTTTTTACTTTTTTTTTATTTTTTAAAAACTTGGGAATAATGGGGAAATAACTATGCCCTTAGAAGCACAGAGCACAGGACCCAGCACCACTGGACTGAACAGGATACGGCACAGGACCCAGCAGCACTACGGAACTCAGCAGGACAGAGCACAGGACACAGCACCACTGGACTGATACTGCAGAATGTGTGAACTTTGTAATATTGCAGTACCAATGGACTTATACTGCTGGATTGGTTTTGCAAATTTGGTTATAATTATATATATTTTTTTTAATTTTTAATTTTTTTTTACTTTTTTTTTATTTTTTAAAAACTTGGGAATAATGGGGAAATAACTATGCCCTTAGAAGCACAGAGCACAGGACACAGCACCACTGGACTGAACAGGACACGGCACAGGACCCAGCAGCACTACGGAACTCAGCAGGACAGAGCACAGGACACAGCACCACTGGACTGATACTGCAGAATGTGTGAACTTTGTAATATATATTGCAGTACCACTGGACTTTTACTGCTGAATGTGTGAACTTGGTAATATTGCAGTACCAATGGGCTTATACTGCAGGATTGGTTGTGCAAATTTTGTGGTAATTGAAAAAAATTAAATTAGTTTGTGGTATTTTTTTAAATAACTTTTTTTTATTTTTTTAAACACAGGGGAATATTGGGGAAATAACTATGCCCTTAGAAGCACAGAGCACAGGACACAGCACCACTGGACTGAACAGGACACAGCACAGGACCCAGCAGCACCACTGACCTCAGAAGGACAGAGCACAGCACACAGCACCACTGGACTGATACTGCAGAACACAGCACAGCACAGCACAGCACAGAACTAAACAGCACAGCACAGAACTAAACAGCACAGCACGAGATCTACCAGGACAGAGGACCACCTAACACACCCTCCCTCTACCCTGATCAATGCCCGAGTGAAGATGGCGGCGACTAGCAGGGAATTTATAGGATCCGAGTATCGCGAGATCCGACAACGGGATTATGAGTCAGAGCCTCAGTTTCAGATTTGAATTTGGCGCCAATACCCGGATCTGTCTCGGATCCGACTCGGATCGGCAACGTTCGGGTGGGCTCGGATTTCATAAATCCGAGTGCGCTCATCCCTACAATGAACTCTACATTATTAAACCATGTCTGCTTGTGCTGCATCTTATATCTCCTTCTCCTCTGTGGATACCTCTCTCTCATCCCTAAAAAATTGCCAAACTTATGTAGACACAAGAATAGATATTAGAACTGGAGTGGCATTAGATCTGCTTCAGACTGTGACACGGGACATGTGAGCAGCATGGAATCTGTCATGTTGGAATACGCTGCATTGTACAGAGATTTAAACCAATATATAGACGCAGTTGAGGAGAATGTACTTAAGTTAAAACGTGACCCACCGGATGAGATCCCGGATTTAAGAGAGCTTGTACACGAGAGATACACTGCGCTTCAGAAGAATAATACAGAGGAGGCCCTGAGGCAGGACGATAAATATGTCCAGTTTAAAGAACATCTAAGAGACCTGAGAAAACAAATGGGTGTGTCACTGGCCCCTGCAGACTAAGCTTTGGAAGATGAAGACGAGGAGATCGCCGTCACCCTGAGAACATGGCCAGAACAGTGAAACTGAGAATAAATCATGAAATCAGTTATGGTTCATCTGATCGCTCCACCCGTTTCTTGGAAAAGCTGTGGTAATTCTACAGCTAATAAATGGTGACGAGCGCTGACCCCCCGGGATACGTGTTTTTAATCAGACCAAGACCAATCCAGGGTGCCAGACAATGCACTAAAAAGAGCCATTGAAATTCACAGCAAAAAGTAAGTTCATCACTGAGCTTCAAATCAGCCCCAATTCCCCAAAAATTATAATAAAGTTAGGTACCTTTGACGTAAAGTGCAAATTATAAAAACTTTGTTTTATACTGATGAAAGAGCAGCAAAGTGTAAGGTTTAAGTAACACATATACACGTCTATTTAGACATCCATGCTTACATTATTTCTGCAAGCAATGTTGTTCTTTGTTATTAAAACTGTTGTCTTTATACCATTCAAATTTTTTTTAAGTAATCCTCCACCATTCTTTGGATGTTAATAGTTGATAGTAGGATCAGGTGAAGTTACAGCAGAGGTGTCACAAATTTAGGTCAATTCTTTTACAGTAGACATGACCAGATGTCAAAATGTTGTGTTGAGTCATTTGCATCATCAATGGGGGTCTAAGATTTTTGCAAAGCACACAACAGTATATAGCACATGTAGGTAACATTGGCACACAGAGGTAGCTGAAAGGAAAAGTGGTGCAAGATGGAATTGTCCTTGGGCCCTCCCACCCTTATGTTGGATCTTAAAAATGCACACTTTAACAAACCAAGCACTTCAGCGACAAGGAGTGCCACTTTTTGAGGCTGATGTGCTTGGTTTCTTATGGCCCCCACAAAATAATCTAACAATGGACATAAGGCACCTAAGTAACAGTGCTGTCAATGAACTCTACAGTGGCAAGATGTGGTTGTCATCATCGTCAGCCTCATCCTCACCCTCATCAGTTTGTACATCATCTTCACACATTATTAATTCATCACTGCTGGAATCCACCATTACAGAAGTCTCAGTATTTTGATGTAATTGGCAGGAAAGGCGTTCCTCATGGAAATTGGAAGTTCTTTTTTATGAACGTCATCTTTTCCACATTTTGAGGTAGTAGCCTCCTATGTCGATCGCTGACAAGGTTCCCGGCTGTGCTGAAAACTCATTCCGAGTACACACTGGAGGGTGAGCAGCTTAGGCAGTGCAAAGCGAGTTGGTACATTGGTCTCCAAATTCCCTTTTTTCCTCCCAGTATGTAAAGGGACTGTCTGATGTGTCTATTTCTATGCTGTTGTTAAAATAATCCTCCACCATCCTTTGGATGTTCATATTAGGATCAGGTGGAGTTACGGCAGAGGTGTCAAGTTTTTTGGTCAATTCTTTTAGATCAGACCAAATGTCCAAATGTTGTGCTGAGTCATCTGCATGATCCCTGGGTCTCTTGGGAAAGCTATTTCTTTCCTAGCAGCAGTTGACTGAGACACTGAAGGAGGAGACGTTGTCCTGTCACGTAACACTTGAGCTATCATCTTGCTCACCAGGAGCTCCTTGAATCTTTTGAGATCTGAGTCAGTTGGAAACAAAGAGAATACATAGCTCTTAAACCTAGGATCAAGTACAGTTGCCAAAATGTAGTGATCAGATTTCAAGATTTTGATAACTCTTGGATCCTGGCGAAGCGATTAAAGTACTTGATCTACAAGTCCGACATACTTAGTGTAATTGCTTTGTTTAATCTCTTCCTTCAGTTTATTAAGCTGCTTTTCCAAAAGTCTAATTAAGGGAATCAGTTGACTCAAGCTAGCAGTGTCTTAACCCATTCACAGGTGACTACTTCGAATGGTTTCAGCACCTTCCCTAATGTCATGGCTTCTGGAGTAAGCGTGGATGGCTTTTTGCTGTTCCCCCATCTTCAGAAGCATATACAGGGTGAAATTCCACCTTGTCACCACCTCTTGCTTCAGTTGATGGCAGGGCAAATTAAATTGCTCTCGTAGCTGCTGCAATCTCCTACGTGCTGTTGCCGAATGCTGGAAATGTCCAGATATTTTACGGGCCACAGACAACATCTCCTGCACGTCCCTGTCATTTTTTAAAAAGCTCTGCACCACCAAGTTTACTGTCTGAGCAAAACAGGGAATGTTATGGAATTCACCCAGCTGTAATGCTCTCACAATATTGCTGGCGTTATCAGAAATGGCATATCTTGGAGGAGAGTCCAAGCGGGATAAGCCATATTGCAATGACATCCCTTAGTTTTTGTAGCAGATTGTCAGCTGCATGCCTCTTAGTGAAGCCGGTGATACACAGAGTAGCCTGCCTCTGAATAATGTGACATACTTGGGTACATGCTGCTGCTATTCCTGCTGGTGAAGGCGAATCACCAACCCAGAGGGCTGTCACAGTCATAGAATCTTTAGTTTGCCCAGTTTCGCTTGTCCACATATCTGTTGCTAAGTGTACAGTGGGTACAATGGCATTTTGTAGCCCAACAATTACATTTTTACGAACCTTCTGGTAGAGGTGAGGAATAGCTTTTCTAGTAAAATGGTCGTGTGATGGAATTTGGTAACAGGGACACAAGACCTCAATTAACTGTCTAAAACCAGCTGCATTAATAGTGGATATTGGACACAGATCTAATACGAGCATAGTCGCCATGGCGTCTGTGATCTGATTTGCGACTGGGTGACAGCTTTCATACTTGCTTCCTCTTGCAAAGAATTGTTGTAAACTACTAGTAGTCTTCTTAGTCTGCTTCTGGGATGTAGATCCACCCCCAGCAGCAACAGCAGTGGGACAAACGCTCAAGAATTCTTCTGAGGAATTCAGGAGAGTGTCGGAGTCATCTAGCCTTAGCAACTTGGATACAGGACTAACTCCTCGCTACTGAGGATATTGATGAGGAAGGTGTTGTGGGTGTAGATTGCAGGTGTCGGGATCTAGCTGAGAGAAGGGACCTAGCTGATGCTGGACTGCTTGTTGTTATTTTTTTAGCATAAGTTTCCGATTTTCCCAACAGCTTGCCATGAACTCGCTTCAAATAGCGTACTATGAATGAGGTTCCTAGATGGTTAAGGTCCCTACCTCTACTGACTGTGGCTTTACAAACGCAACAAATGGCTTTCAGGATTCGGGAAAAATTAATTCCACACATAAGTGGTGGATTTTTTGGTCTTATGAACAGGCATGACAATGGCCTTCTTCTTATCACGTGCAAAAACTGCTTCCACTAGTGCAGGACTTACACAAACAACATCATCCACATCAACATCCTCATTAGCGCCCTCATCAGCTACACAAATATCCCCCTCATCCTGTTGCAATTCCAAAGTGGCATCCTCAATTTGTGCATCATCAGCTACACTTGGGCTGTTCATGCACATATCTGCAGAAATGCTGAAATGGGCCTTTTTTATGGGTCCTCCCAGAAAGGTCAGGCTTACACATAGCACTCGTGTATATACTCTCCTCGGGGATTTGTGACATTTCTGAATCTGAAAATACATTTTCTTCTAATACCATACTGTTTTCTTCCAGCTCGTCTTTTACATGTAAAAGAATTTGGGCACCACTTTTGGAGTCCGAATGACAATGCTTGGTCATGACTGACCTTACAAGAAGATGCCTCAGTGTCCGTTGCAGAACTAGCACTCATAGAGAAAGGCGAAGGCCTCATTCTTTCCTTGCCACTGCATGTGCAGAATGGCATGTTGGCAATTTAATTTTTTTCTTCAGATAACTTTGCCTGGTCTTTTTTTCTTTACCAAGGTAAAATATGTTTTTTTACATTTTTGTTTCCCTGACTTAAAACCACTATGCACTTTAACATAGGCTTTAGCAGATGACGTAGAAAGATTACTATTATCATGACTGGTGCCAGCAGCTGCTTGGTGCTCCTGGTCTTCTGTGTACTGCTGTGAATTCATTTTGATAACACAGTACAATGTGACTGCAGATTTAGACCAAGCCTGCCAGCCCTATTATTATTTTTATTTCAACAATGACAATTAGCAATGGAGCTCTCCTGAATGTCACTGGAGATTTTGAAGAACAGTGCTACCCCTCCTCATTCTTTTCTAGCTATGACGCTGTCCAACTGCACTAGAGACTGCCAAGAACCGTGCTACCCCTTCTGTGTCCCTCTGGGAAATGGCGCTGGATTGCGGTGGAGGGTGGTACTTACAGAATCAAAAACTTGCAAGATCCAACAACGTAACAACAACGTTTTGTCTTGTTTTCAATTCCGAGGGCATGCCAAAGTACCGAGCTGGCTCGGTACTTGGATCGGCGAAGTTCGGGTGTGCTCGGTTCTCGGGGAACCAAGCATGAGCATCTCTAGTAAGTATGAATGTATTCCATGTGTCTAAAATATAGGAACCACTTCTGTGGGGCCAAGGGCATATTGTTTAATTAGATTGAGCTTCCGAAAATGGCTGCTTCAAGTAAACTGATGTTAACTGAGAAAAGAGACAAGAACACTGGCTACTTTCTGTTCACTTTCTGCACATGACCAGCTGCAGTTAATGAAGTAGATCCAGTAAAATGAGGTAAACACATTTTTCTACACAAAAGCAGCTGTGTAACTGCTCCATTCTCCTTCTTGTGTTTAATTTAAAAAAAGAGGCATATTTTCGCCCATATGCAGGGACACACAATATGAGATTTATCCACCTCCGCATCAGCGGTATATGTACCTAGTTTTCGAAACACTGTCATCATCGTCAGTAGCAGCAGCAAATATCTGCACCTGCTATATAGCAGATATATAAGATACGCCAAGTAAAAGGAGTATATGCATGTACCAATCCAATCAAATCCAATCCAGGGGCAGGTGGGCAGAATCATGCAAGTCGATTTCACACAAAATATGCTACATGAAGTGGCATACATCCCACTGCATCAGCTCCATATGTAGGCAAGAACAAATATGTGGCAGGATGCAAGAATGGAAGCACAGTGAGATGAATAAGAGCCGGCCTAGATGAAAGCATGTAGGCTGGAGTTCACCAATAAGCAAAAATATATTGAACACCTAGAAATAATGTACTAGAATAGAACAAGGAACCACGAGGAACAAGTAGAGATGCAGAAATTACAGAAAAATCTCTGGATGAGGAAGTTGAAGTGAGAAATGCGTTGACACCTTCTAGTAGACTATAAAGTAGAGACCACCTGGGAAACCAATTAACCCATCAGCAAAGACTAAATAGCAGCCAGCTCTGAACCGGATTGTTGAAGATGGTTGGAGACAGAGGGAGGTTCAAGATATCCAGATTCATTGAGAAGGCAAAACGGAACCCATTTCACCAGGGAAGCAAAAAGAAAAGAAAAAAGAAGCAAAACTGGCTGCGCTCACACTTGTAAGGAATAGTATCAAATACTATTAATAAAGAATTAAATAGCACAGAACCTTCACGAAAACATAAAAATAAAACTTGCCTATTAAAACAATGTCTTCCATGACAAGTGCTAAGCCATGGGCATATCTCACCAACACCAGAATATAGGAAAAGTAAATAATGACTAATAACAGTGCTTAATACTGGGTTTCCTAAATCCAGTCCTCATGGACCTCTAACAGTGCCTGTTTTACATATATCCTTGCCTGAGCACAGGTGTATCTGTTACTGACTGACAAACATTAAAACATCCACAGGAGGTACTAATTATTTCACTTGGCCTGGAAAACATGCACTGTTAGGGCTCCACGAGAACTGGATCTGTGAAATCTTGGCTTAAACTATTGCAAAGCTCCAGAAGCTGAGAATCTACAACATTCTAGAGAGAACAGAACTTGTGAGTAATAAACAGTTCATAGCCAGCATGGACATGTGGTATTCCTCAACTTATAGTAAGAAAGTGCAAACAAACAACATATAAAAGAATTGCAGTTCCCATCAATATTAATCATTTGATTGAAATACCTTTACCGCAAGTAGATATACTCCACATGATAACTTGAAATACAGGGAACAAAATAATATAACACCATCCTAGAAGAAATAAAAGAGAGACACCCAGGGCTAGATTTATCAAACCCTCTAAAAAAGAAAAGTGGAGGTGTTGCCCATAGCAACCGATCAGATTATACCTATAATTTTTCTAGTAGATTATAGTTTTCAGAAGGATTGACAAATCTACCCAAACGGGAGGTTAAATGAAGACAAAGAAAACCTGGTATCTGAATAATACCTAACCCAACTATAAAGTGGTACGGAATCTGCTGGCGCTATATAAATAAATGCTGATGATGATGATGATGATGATGATGAATACCTACACAGCAAACAATGCTGTAAAATCCCAAACTGTAGTGGAATACCCACTGAGAATGAACATACAAAAGACTTACCATCACAAAATGAAAATTTTACATTTTAAGATGCAACATCCATCCAACATATGTTTATTACAGAAAGGGAAGACACAATAAGAGGAAACATACCCTCTATAAACACAAACGGGCACATTGCAAACCAATATGGTAAGAAATCTCCTTTCATTTTCTCCTTGCACCTCTATGGAACGCAAGGAAAAATTAGTGGAGGTTTGAGTAAAAACATTTAGGGGACTTATCTCCACAAACTATTCCAGAGACACATCCTGGCACCTAGTGCCGAATTGAATATACCCCATAGACAAATATATGTATCGCAAAAGACCTCATGCAACATTCAGAAAGTTCACAAAACACTGGCAAAGCAAGGCACACTTCTAGTATGTGAAGGCATCTCTCAAGAGCAGTGAGCAAGCGTGCAGCTTGATATGCACTGGACGGACCATCCATACGCACTGGGGGGAAAAAAAAGGCATCCAGTGCATCTCATAGCCATAAGCAACTGTTGTCTAGGATCCAGATGTGCTGGAAAATCAATAGGAGAAAATTCAGTGGCATCTTACCCAACATTAGTGCAGTTCTGACCGGAACCAATTATTATGAGAGTTCAGTGCAGGTGACTCCATAGTATGGTCGTCAAAAACATAAGGTAGACCGTGAGAAAGCACTACAGCCCCATAAGCAGAGGGGATAGAACTCTAAACGTCATAAATTATATACTAGTGACAAGAACATTTATGTTCACCTTTTGAACACCATCCTTAGTACACTACAGTAAGTAGCCAAGTACTTGTCTACAAAAAAAGTCCCAATTTCAAAGTTACTCTGGTGGTAGGCTTCAGCCATTTAAAGCTATAGGGTGTTGGGTAACCCAAAAGCAGCAGAACATTCGGAAACCTTATGAACAACATATGTGTCAAGATGTGACTAATAGTCAGCAGAAGGTATGATGTTGGAGAATGCAATGAGCAAGTGACACATAGACAGCAGACCACTAAATAAAACTTGTTGCCAGAAGCACTGAAGAAGCAGCGTAACAAAAGGATGTTGAGAGATCGCCTTTTCACAATGTGCTTGGGTAAAAAAACAATGTGCGGTAAGAGGTGTCTATAGAGAGGTCTTTAGGAGAGAAAGAATTCTGTCACCTTGAGAATAAGAGCTTCCAACATTTTGTTTCTTTACTTGATTTTTTTTTTTTAATAATTGATGAAAATGCCAAAAAGGGGAAAACATATAGCATAGTGATCCCTTTCACTGCCTGACAAATGTTGGTAGAAAGAATAGAAAAATAACCTGACTGAAAAACGAGGAGTGTGGCTTATTTAAATTTTGGCTTGGTACACTACAGGACACAGCGGGCCCTGGGAGTCAGGGCATGCTGGTACTTGCTACAAGTGCCAGTATGCCCTTGCAGCCATGGCTATGCTGAGTCTTGTAGTTCTAGACACACCAGCATGCCCAAACTGTTAATGGCAGAATGGGCTTCCTGGGACCTGTAGTACACCAATATAAAACGGTGTCTTGATTAATAAAATTATTACCCCACACCCACCGCCCAGGGGTTTGGGATGAGCTCTAGTGATAGATGGTACCCTGGGTGGGGGGCACACTTTTTTTTTGTGGACCCCAACTCCCTAGGGAATCCAGCCCCATGTTGACCTGGGGCTGGTATGTAATTTTGGCAGGGGGACCCCACGGTGTGAGTTCCCCTGCTATTGTGGCAACAGCACCGGTTGGCACAGCCTAGTGCTGGCTGTAGTCAAATCGGGGAGGGACGCCACATTTTTTGTCCCCCTGATTTTGCTACTACCAGCCTAGGCTGGCAGCACTAAGGTTAAACTGATTGCTAGTTTTTTTTTTAACCATTTGTGTGCTGGCAGCTTGCAGGTCTGGCAGCTGTATTGCTGTCCACATAATCATACCCCAAGACGTGTGAGAGATAAGCAAGTGGTGGATGTGCATGAAGACGGTAGAGCTTGCATTCCCTTTCCTAGAATACTCCAGTTGTCAAGCATGGTTTGACTGAGTATCAAGGATAGACAATAACTTTCTTGAAAAAGCAAACAAGCAGACAGACAGAGCCTGGGGCCTGGGTTCATGACTAACTGTGCAGAGGGCCATTAGAAAAGGTGCCTTCCTGTTGGAAAGGGGGTTAAGTAGAAGGAACCTTTTTTATATTGAGATGCCTCGAGAATGGAACTTAACCTCATTAGCTAATTTGTGTCCCTCAGACCGGTGATAGAAAAAAGTGAAAAAGTTAACTAGCTAGGTGCCAACTCCCGTCCCCCAGACTGGATGAAAGAGAAAAGTGAAAATATTTAGCAAGCTTGTTTTGCACACCTGTAACTCTGCTCTCAGCCTTTTATTTTCCTCATCCAATTTCACCTCTTTCTTCTGCATGGAAGCAATCTCATTATTCTTGCTGACTCGAAATATCTCATACTCCTTCTTCAGCCGCTCATATTCAGCAGCATATTCCAGGTCCACTGATGCAGTGGATTTAAAACTGGCCCCAATTACCCTAGGGCCACGTCTAAAAGAGCTGCGAAGAAGGCGTGCTTTGGGTTTCACTTCTACAGGAATCTCACAAGCTTCTCCTCCACCACCACCATAGGTATCTTCAATCACTTCTCCAGGGCTCACCAGGGACGATGCTGTACCCATGATGGTATGTCTAGATCTCTAAATAATACTGCTAGTTCTCCATAACAACTCATTCTGAAAGACACAAAATATAATATGTACATAAAAAGAAAATACATAAAGAAAGTACATAAAAAGTACATAAGAAAGTACATAAAAAGAAAATGCCAATAAAAGAGATTCCTCCTCTCATCTATTGTATTATAAACCATTATAAGTGGTACAAAGTTTAAGAGAAGCTTGATCCTCTTAGGATGATGCCAGAATGCAAAACAAGGTATATTAGAGCTAAAAAGTACGATTATGACGTAGTGATTAGGTTAGTATCATTTTAATTGCAAGTTTAATTTCCAAAATCAATTTGGACAAACATTACTGCACATTGTAAAGCGGCTTGTCACCTAGACACATTGCAGGTAGCCATACTGTGCACTAAACCAATATTCATGACAATGAAGTCTATCAGCACGGAACAGCACAATGGATAGCATTGCTGCTTCACACCATCATGTGTTTGATTCTGTCCAGGACCCTATTGGTGTGGAATTTGTATATTCCCACCATGTTTGTGTGGATTTCCGGGTTCTCCGGTTTCCCCTCTAATGGACCCTAGTGTATGTTTGTATGTGTGTTGGGAAATTTAGACTGTAAGCTCCAATGGGGCAAGGACTGATCATCAGCTATTTATATTGCGCCACTAATTCTGCAGCACTGTACAGAGAACTCAAATCATCATCATTTATTCATCAGTCCCTGCCCTATTACAGCTAATAGCAGCCAGTTAACCTACTACCTACTAGTTCTCCCCAACACCTATTTCCCGAGTGCTCCACCCAGCTGTTTTAACTTGCCATGCGGCTCTTGGAGCCCAACAGATTCTCATTATAATAGAATAAACCGTTGTTTCTCCTATTAAAACAGGCACTTTGTGAGCACTACAGCCAGCGGTGTGTGTTAGACCACTGACCACCAGTCTGCCCAGTACTGGCAGCTGTGAGCAATAACCTCCAATATTTTGCAATATTACTGCAAAGTATTACAACTGCCCCACCTGGCTGGCAAAATTTTCTGGGGAGAACACTGCTACTAGTATGTTTTTAGAATGTGGGAGGAAGCCAAAGCACCTGGAGGAAACACATTCAAACATGGGGAGGACATACTTATCATTTTACTCCACTCACACTAATCTCCTGCTCCCTCCACGACTCTCACTCTCTAACTAACTACTGCAACCCCTATCAACTTGTTCTGGGGGGTGGGGGGGGGTGCAAACTTGGACTGGGGGGGCATTTTCTCTTTTCAGAACTGCATGATTATTATAAATAAAAGATAATAATAATAATAAGGTGCTACAAAGGGTCTGCAGCGCCTTACAAAGTGCATGCAGTAGAACCGTCAATTCTCCTGCTGCCTTCATTGTAAAACTATCAATTCCCATTACATTTTCCATACCGCCCCTTCTAAATTTCTACTTCGGCCACTTAGTAAAACAGTGGTATATAACAGTACATTTTAATACAATATAGACAAAACAGTACAATACAAAGCACAAATTAACCATATGACATGACATAACAGGTAACATACATAACAGCGGATGAGACATATGGTAAAGAGGACCCTGCCCATGAGAGCTTACTTTCTAGAGAATATATGAGTGGTGCTATATAAACAATAATAAATTACAATGAACTAGTACCTAATGAACATGTCAGCCATAAATAATAATGAGTCATTGGCCAAGTAATGTCACGGGTTCCATTAAAATTGATAGGCTGCAAACCGAACCAGTCCACAAAATGGATGCCTCCACTGTGTGTAGGTGACAGGTCTTCCTTAAGACAGTTGCATACAGTTGTTCTGTGATAGCTAATGACATGCATACGTGTACTTTTTAATTCAAAGACTACGCTGTGTCAGTCATCACTATCAGTCACCATTTACACCTGACCTGTATTGGGTGCAAATGAAACGGGTGAAGCATACTAAAGAGAAATACAGGACTTGAATCAGCACTGGAACGCCCTCACTGTATTTGGCCTACGTTATTCGGCCCCATCCCTCACCCATTCCGCCTCTCAAGACGTAGACAGTCGAAAGTATCATTTGCATTCGGACACGAATTGAATGCAACTGCGTTGCAAATGGATGTACGTCCGAACATGAATCAGGCCCCCAGTGGCCTGGATACCTGAAATGCCATCTAACACATAAAGGGGCTCAATTAAAGGTGGCAGCATTTGCGCTCCTGACGTATGTAGGTAAAGAAATGTGCAAAAAAAAAAAAGTATGTACATGCATATGAGTCGGACGTCAAATCAAAAATCTGTACAGCTCAAAAATAGCAGTACAATAGGTATAATAAGTGTGTATACCTACAACCTAAGCTAGCATAGTGATGTGGCTGTTAGTAGTAAATGCTAAAGTCACATTACCCTATTTGTACACAATATAATAATGTAACGCAGTGTCATAAAGACAAGAGATAATATTGTCTAGACAGTTAATTATCTTTCATATTAAAAGGTAATTAAATACCAAGACCTCCACATTTTATTTTCCTTTAGAAATCATATAGTAATCATATTTCATGCAATAGTCCAATGGAAATGTCAATTAAATAATGTAAGGATTTCATATAACACACAAGTGGCGCTAATGGTTTAAGTACCATCATTTGGTGAGGTCAATACGCAATAAGTCAATCAGAAGTGGCTAAATAGTGCTGCCAATAGTCATCATCATCGTGTATCATTGCATCGGCTCTCCAGTGCCCTCAAGAAATATTCCTCAAAAGCCATAGTTTGAGGCGCATCCATGTCTGTGTTGCAATTACATGAAAACATAATTGTTTCGCCTCTCCAGGCATACGACACTGGCACAAAAATCTATATACGGACGTATGCGTAAGTATTTTTGGTGAGCAGTTTAGAAATGCATATATTGCACACAAAAAAATTACTTAATCCAAATGTAAATGAGCCCCCAGAATGTATTTCTTCCTAAAGTTCAGAAGGTTACACTGCTGTAAGTTTAGTAGTGGAACCTTGAGTAGAATGTGAGTTACAATAAGATTACTGAGTGGCTTCAACTTGCATAACGAAGACAACATAATAAAAGAAGTATTTTTTTCCTGAAACTCTTGCTTCAAATGCAGACAAAAACATATAAATTTACATATGAATGCCAAACTGTATTCTTGTCTAACTACTGTCTGGACTAAAACCAGCTTAGTAACTATAACGGATTGTTTTGTCTGTGTTAAAAAATAAATAACAACTTACTGTTTGGTTGCCACGGAGAAGAAGTCTTATCTACAAAATGCAAGTTCAGCATTGCTTACTAGCAATAAAGTTCATTGTATAGAAGAAAAAAAAACCTACGAGCTGAGATTGGCGTCACTTTGATGGGAGGGCCAGGAATAGATTCCGGTTGGTTGCTAAGGAGCTGTGTGAGCGGCCTTGGTAACGGTGAGCTGGGGTAGAAGACAGTGGGGTACCTGGTGAAAAAACACTTCATCCCGGGGCACTTACATGCCAGCAGCAATGGCTGCCCATCAGATCAAGGACGGGGAGTACACTGCAACCATCTATAAACTGGTGAGACATTCAACAATACGAGACTGATACAGATTACGACACATAAATTGACATCTGCACAACATAAGTATGTATGTAAGAATGTCTGTAAACATAAAATGGTATATATTTACTATTTACATATGTACAAGTATACACATATTAATACCATGTTGTGTCGTGTAGGCGTAATGTTATTTTTATACATTTCTAAACAGTCTTTACCTTTAGTTTCATGTATTTGTACATAATTTGTTTGCTTTATGAATCCCTCAATGTACAGCATAGAGCAATGTGTTTATAAATAAAGGATAGTAATAATAAAAATAATAAACATTTTGAACGACCACAAACAGATATTACAAACTGATAAACATAACTCAAAATGGTATAAAACAGGTTCAATGCTTTCAATTAATTATTAGTTTATGTAGGAGTACTTCAAAGACCAAATACTTCACTAGACTTTAGAGTGATTTTTCAGTTTTAAACAAGTATTTCTTATTAGGTAAAAACATAAGACTACACTTCTGATTCACCATATGTAAGCCATATTTGCCAACTCTCCCGGAATGTCTGGAAGATTCCCGCATTTTGCGGGAGAGTGTGGCAATCTCCCGCATCTGGATAGTTCTGCCCACTTCCTAGTGAAGTGGGCAGAATTAGGTCCCAAACGCCACGATTCCCGGTGAATCGCGGCGTTTGGCCCCGCTCCCCGCTGTCAAGTGACGCGTTATGCCCACCTCCTCCACAGGCTCCCGGAATTTAAATTCATAAAGTTGGTAAGTATGATGTAAGCACAACAGGTTGTGTCCATGCACTCTCTTATGCACAGCCACAATTCCGTGCCACAGCTGCTTCACGAAGCAGAGCTGCTGAGCATGGCCGGCCGCAGCAGCTCCTCCCATGTTCCGATGTGGAACTGAAGAGGTCTGGTGTGTGCCGACTCCAGTGGTGATTCGCACATAGGAAAAAGAGAGCTGCACTACTATGTGACATAATAGTAACTGTGGGCAATACTGTGTGGCATAATATGAACTGGAGGCACTACTGTGTGGCATAATATGAACTGGAGGCACTACTGTGTGGCATAATATGAACTGGGGGCACTAAAGTGCGGCATAATATGAACTGGGAACACTACTGTGTGGCAATGTATAAACTGCGGACACTACTGTGGCATAATATGAGCTAGGTGCATTACTCTGTGGCATAATTTGAACTGGGGGCACTACTGTATGGCATAATATGATTTGGGGTTACTACTGTTTGCTAGACACACCCCTACAACGGCAAGCTGTGGTTCAGAGTATGCCTTTCTAGGTTTCCCTGGGTGCACACCTTAATGAAATGTGCTGCGATCCTATGAAGCACACTTGTGATACTTCAAGGACATTGTCTATTGTCTTATTGTATATCATAACTGCAATCTTAATTCATTTTTCTTATCTATAATGTGCAGTTTTGAATTAGGGTCAATGTCAAGGCACCTTGGAATTATTCGTGGTGATGGTGTTCCACTTGTGTATTCTGGTTTTGTTACTGTTTATATTACAAACTTGTAAAAGGATCTTATCATTCTCTCATAAAACCACAATAAAATATCAAATCCAGTTACTTTATTATTATTCTCACTGATGGTTCAGCAGTGACAGTATTATCACCTAAGTAAATTTAATTTAATTGTGACTTATTTACTCTTTACTGATGAGGTGCAGTAATATGTTAAAAATATGAAGCAGTGATTATGTTGTGGAGAAACAGCTAAACAAGGCTCACAGAATGCATAACTATGTTCACCGACATTGCAAGATTTAGGGATACAAGGACCCCTTTAGGTCAAAGCTGTACTTATGGTGGAGCTGTCACAGTTTTTAGTTGACTATAATTATGCAGTACAATAATCTTGCTATGGAAATATAATGCTAAAAAAATTAACTGTTTTTTTTATTAAGGTATATGTTCAAATATTTCAGGATGTTATTTCATGGCTATATGCTACAAATTTCAGCAGGTAAAACCATTTAGGGTTAATGACTAGAGATGTTTGGGCTCGGTTTCTGGAAAACTGAGCCCACCCGAACATCAGAGCTGGCTCGGTACTATCACGCGCCCTCGGAACTGAAAATGAGGCAAAACGTCATTGTTGCATTGTCAGATCTCGCAAGTTTTGTATTCTATAAGTACCTCCCTCCACGGAGATCCTGCGGCATTTCACAGAGAGACACAGAAGGGGTAGCAGGGTTCTTGGCAGTCTCTAGTGCAGTTAGACAGCATCATATCTAAAACAGAAAGAGAAGGGGTGGCAGTTTTCTTAAAAGTCTCCAGTGACATTCTGCCGAGTTATAGCACACAGAACCAGGAGAGGTGCCAGTGTTCTTGCCACTCTACAGTCTAAGTGCCATTGCTCGCTCCATTGCTCATTGTCAGTGCTGCAATAGAAATAATAGGGCTGTCAGTGTTCTTAAAAATCTCCAGTCACATTGTACTGTGTTATTATAGCTCGCACAGAAACAGGAGAGGTGCCAGTGTTCTTGCCAGTCTATGGGCCATTGCTCATTGTCAGAGCTCAGATAGAAATAATAGGGCTGTCAGTGTTCTTAAAAGTCTACAGTCACATTGTCCTGTGCCATAGCTCACTCAGAAATAGCATAGGTGGGAGTGTTTAGTGGTGAAACAGAAATTGTAATAGTAGGGCTGTCAGCGTTCTTAAAAGTCTCCAGGGACATTCTACTGTGCCATAGCTCATACAGAAACAGGAGGGGTGGTAGTGTCCTTGTCACTCTCCAGCCACATTGTTTTTGCCACTCTCCAGTCTTCAGTGACATTGTTCTTGTCACTCTCCAGTCTCAGTCATGATGCATGATGATACTAATCCCTCTACGTCATGTGCTAAAGCTTATGTTCAAGTGCTTAGTGGTTTTAAATAGGGGAAACAAAAATGTAAAAAAAACGCTTGTACCTTTTTAAAGAAAAAAACACCTCTCTAATAATGTTACAGAGACTTCTGTAATGGTGGTTTTCTGCAGGGATGAATTAATATTGTGTTAGAATGATGTACACACTGATGAGGGTGGGAGTGTTTAGTGGTGAAACAGAAATTGTAATAATAGGGCTGTCAGCGTTCTTAAAAGTCTCCAGGGACATTCTACTGTGCCATAGCTCTTACAGAAACAGGAGGGGTGGTAGTGTCCTTGTCACTCTCCAGCCACATTGTTTTTGCCACTCTCCAGTCTTCAGTAACATTGTTCTTGTCACTCTCCAGTCTCAGTCATGATGCATGATGATACTAATCCCTCTACGTCATGTGTTAAAGCTTATGTTCAAGTGCTTAGTGGTTTTAAATAGGGGAAACAAAAATGTAAAAAAAAACGCTTGTACCTTTTTAAAGAAAAAAACACCTCTCTAATAATGTTACAGAGACTTCTGTTATGGTGGTTTTCTGCAGGGATGAATTAATATTGTGTTAGAATGATGTACACACTGATGAGGAGGAGGCTGAAGATGATGACATCTTGCCACTGTAGAGTTCATTGACAGCACTGTTACCTTAGCTGCCTTAAGCCCTTTGTTACCTTGTTTTATGGGGGGCCCAAACAAACCAAGCACTTCAGCCACAAAAGTGGCACTCCTGTCGCTGAAGTGCTTGGTTTGTTAAAGTGTGTATGCCCTTTTTAACATCCGTTATAAGGGTGGGAGGGTCCCAAGGACAATTCCATCTTGCACCACTTTTCCTTTTAGCTACCGCTGTGTGCCAATGTTACCTACATGTGCTATAAGTGCTGAAATCATCATTTCTCTCATCATGTATCTCTCGTACATGTGATTACATACTTTGTTTTTCACTGGGTTCACCATCTCCAACTGTGTTATAGGAGTGCTCTGGGTGACGGCGATCTTCTCATCTTCATCTTCCAAAGCTTAGTCTGCAGGGGCCAGTGACACCCATTTGTTTTCTCAGGTCTCTTAGCTGTTCTTTAAAATGGACATATTTATCGTACTGCCTCAGGGCCTTCTCTGTACTATTTTTCTGAAGCGCAGTGTATCTCTTGTGTACAAGCTCTCTTAAATTTGGGATCCCATCCATTGGGTTACATTTTAATTTAAGTACGGTCTCCTCAACTGCATCTATATATTGCTATAAATCTCTGTTCAGTGCAGTGTATTCTAACATGACGGATTCCATTCTGCCCACATATTCCATGTCACAGTCTGTCTGAAGCAGATGCAATGCCACTCCAGTTGTACTAACCATTCCTGTGTCTACATAAGTTTGGCAATTCTTCAGGGATGAGAGGGAGGTATCAAGAGAGGAGAAGGAGATTAAAGATGCAGCACAAGCAGGCATGGTTTAATAATGTAGAGTTCATTGACAGCCTGTGCCTAGGGAGGCAGGACAGAGGCATTCTGACACAGGACAAGTACAGTAAGGACGTGTTTGCGCAATTGCAAATGGATGCAGACTGGAAAAATACGTCTATACTCCTGAGGAAGCTGTTGTGGGTAGTCAGGGACAGGTACAGATAGTGGATAATGATGATGATGGTCCCCTGCACTAGCTACCCTCTTGTGATTGTCTGTTTGCAATTGCATCAATGAAACTTGTTGTGCTTTCTTTGTCGCTTGAGCCTATATTATGCTTTAGTGTCCATGTATAAGCAAAACATTTTTTTTCTGTACATGAGACAGGGAGTTGCTTCTGCTGTATTAGAGTGTTTTTTAAGTTTTATTGATCCCTATTAGTGAATTCATTACTTTCACTTGGAACATGGAAGCAAGTGAGATGTAAGTGCCCACCCCCACCCTTCCTTAAATCTAACTCATTCTGGCAGTTGGCTTACATATGTGTTCAGGCGCTTGCTCAGGGTTGTGTTCCTGTTACCCGGAAACAAACCCTCGGCCCGGGAATGGTGTGGTCTAGGACACTGTCTGGGGTACAGTATGCTTCCTGGTGGCTGGATCCACCCCCTGGACCAACCATCTTATGGCATGTGACACTGGACCTTCCTAATCCATTCTTTACCTCTCTTCCCTCCTACGTGTGCCTGCCTTTCTCACCCACTGCCAGCAAGTCACAGGTGTGCAGGCAGCAGGAGACAATACCTTGCCAGATGGAAGAAGGTAAGTGTTTGTTAAAGACACAATGTAACATGAAGCTGCACGTATAACAGCAGGTATGCCGTGCATAAATTAGGGATGAGCGCACTCGGATTTCTGAAATCCGAGCCCACCCGAACGTTGCGGATCCGAGTCGGATCCGAGACAGATCCGGGTATTGGCGCCAAATTCAAAAGTGAAACTGAGGCTCTGACTCATAATCCCGTTGTCGGATCTCGCGATACTCGGATCCTATAAATTCCCCGCTAGTCGCCGCCATCTTCACTCGGGCATTGATCAGGGTAGAGGGAGGGTGTGTTAGGTGGTCCTCTGTGCTGTTTAGTTCTGTGCTGTTTAGTGCTGTGCTGTGCTGTGCTGTGCTGTGCTGTGCTGTGCTGTGCTGTCCTGTGCTGTGTTCTGCAGTATCAGTCCAGTGGTGCTGTGTGCTGTGCTCTGTCCTTCTGAGGTCAGTGGTGCTGCTGGGTCCTGTGCTGTGTCCTGTTCAGTCCAGTGGTGCTGTGTCCTGTGCTCTGTGCTTCTAAGGGCATAGTTATTTCCCCAATATTCCCCTGTGTTTAAAAAAATAAAAAAAAGTTTTTTTAAAAAATACCAAAAACTACTTTAATATTTTTTAATTACCACAAAATTTTCACAACCAATCCTGCAGTATAAGCCCATTGGTACTGCAATATTACCAAGTCCACACATTCAGCAGTAAAAGTCCAGTGGTACTGCAATATTACAAAGTTTACACATTCTGCAGTATCAGTCCAGTGGTGCTGTGTCCTGTGCTCTGTCCTGCTGAGTTCCGTAGTGCTGCTGGGTCCTGTGCCGTGTCCTGTTCAGTCCAGTGGTGCTGTGTCCTGTGCTCTGTGCTTCTAAGGGCATAGTTATTTCCCCATTATTCCCAAGTTTTTAAAAAATAAAAAAAAAGTAAAAAAAAATAAAAAATTTAAAAAAAAAATAAATATATAATAATTATAACCAAATTTGCAAAACCAATCCAGCATTATAAGTCCATTGGTACTGCAATATTACCAAGTTCACACATTCTGCAGTATCAGTCCAGTGGTGCTGTGTCCTGTGCTCTGTCCTGCTGAGTTCCGTAGTGCTGCTGTGTCCTGTGCCGTGTCCTGTTCAGTCCAGTGGTGCTGTGTCCTGTGCTCTGTGCTTCTAAGGGCATAGTTATTTCCCCACTATTCCCAAGTTTTTTAAAAATAAGAAAAAAGTAAAAAAAAATAAAAAATTTAAAAAAATAAATAAATATAATAATTATAACCAAATTTGCAAAACCAATCCAGCAGTATAAGTCCATTGGTACTGCAATATTACCAAGTTCACACATTCTGCAGTATCTTGTGCTACATATAATGGAGACCAAAAATTTGGAGGATAAAGTAGGGAAAGATCAAGACCCACTTCCTCCTAATGCTGAAGCTGCTGCCACTAGTCATGACATAGACGATGAAATGCCATCAACGTCGTCTTCCAAGCCCGATGCCCAATCTCGTAGTACCGGGCATGTAAAATCCAAAAAGCCCAAGTTAAGAAAAAGTAGCAAAAAGAGAAACTTTAAATCATCTGAGGAGAAACGTAAAGTTGCCAATATGCCATTTACGACACGGAGTGGCAAGGAACGGCTTAAGCCCTGGCCCGTGTTCATGACTAGTGGTTCAGCTTCACCCACGGATCTTAGCCCTCCTCCTCCTCCCCCCCCCTACAAAAAATTGAAGAGAGTTATGCTGTCAGCAACAAAACAGCAAACAACTCTGCCTTCTAAAGAGAAATTATCACAAATCCCCAAGGCGAGTCCAAGGGTGTTGGTGGTTGTCAAGCCTGACCTTCCCATCACTGTACGGGAAGAGGTGGCTCGGGAGGAGGCTATTGATGATGTAGCTGGCGCTGTGGAGGAACTTGATGATGAGGATGGTGATGTGGTTATTGTAAATGAGGCACCAGGGGGGGAAACAGCTGATGTCCATGGGATGAAAAAGCCCATCGTCATGCCTGGTCAGAAGACCAAAAAATGCACCTCTTCGGTCTGGAGTTATTTTTATCCAAATCCAGACAACCAATGTATGGCAATATGTAGCTTATGTAAAGCTCAAATAAGCAGGGGTAAGGATCTTGCCCACCTAGGAACATCCTCCCTTATACGTCACCTGAATAACCTTCATAGTTCAGTGGTTAGTTCAGGAACTGGGGCTAGGACCCTCATCGGTACAGGGACACCTAAATCCCGTGGTCCAGTTGGATACACACCAGCAACACCCTCCTCGTCAACTTCCTCCACAATCTCCATCAGATTCAGTCCTGCAGCCCAAGTCAGCAGCCAGACTGAGTCCTCCTCAATACGGGATTCATCCGAGGAATCCTGCAGCGGTACGCCTACTACTGCCACTGCTGCTGTTGCTGCTGTTAGTCGGTCATCTTCCCAGAGGGGAAGTCGTAAGACCGCTAAGTCTTTCACCAAACAATTGACCGTCCAACAGTCGTTTGCCATGACCACCAAATACGATAGTAGTCACCCTATTGCAAAGCGTATAACTGCGGCTGTAACTGCAATGTTGGTGTTAGACGTGCGCCCGGTGTCCGCCATCAGTGGAGTGGGATTTAGAGGGTTGATGGAGGTATTGTGTCCCCGGTACCAAATCCCCTCGAGATTCCACTTCACTAGGCAGGCGATACCAAAAATGTACAGAGAAGTACGATCAAGTGTCCTCAGTGCTCTTAAAAATGCGGTTGTACCCACTGTCCACTTAACCACGGACATGTGGACAAGTGGTTCTGGGCAAACGAAGGACTATATGACTGTGACAGCCCACTGGGTAGATGCATCCCCTTCCGCAGCAACAGCAACAGCTGCATCAGTAGCAGCATCTACAAAATGGCTGCTCATGCAAAGGCAGGCAACATTGTGCATTACAGGCTTTAATAAGAGGCACAACGCTGACAACATATTAGAGAAAATGAGGGAAATTATCTCCCAGTGGCTTACCCCACTTAGACTCTCATGGGGATTTGTGGTGTCAGACAATGCCAGTAACATTGTGCGGGCATTAAATATGGGCAATTTCCAGCACGTCCCATGTTTTGCCCACACCATTAATTTGGTGGTGCAGCATTACCTCAAGAGTGACAGGGGTGTGCAGGAGATGCTTGCGGTGGCCCGCAAAATTGCTGGACACTTTCGGCATTCAGCCAGTGCCTACCGCAGACTAGAGGCACATCAAAAAAGCTTGAACCTGCCCTGCCATCACCTCAAACAAGAGGTTGTGACGCGCTGGAACTCCACCCTCTATATGCTGCAGAGGATGGAGGAGCAGCAAAAGGCCATTCAGGCCTACACAGCCACCTACGACATAGGCAAAGGAGTGGGGATGCGCCTCAGTCAAGCGCAGTGGAGACTGATTTCCGTGTTGTGCAAGGTTCTGCAGCCATTTGAACTTGCCACACGAGAAGTCAGTTCCGACACTGCCAGCTTGAGTCAGGTCATTCCCCTGATCAGGCTGTTGCAGAAGCAGCTGGAGAAAGTGAGGGAGGAGCTGGTAAGCCATTGCGATTACAGCAAGCATGTAGCTCTTGTGGATGTAGCCCTTCGTACGCTTTGCCAGGATCCGAGGGTGGTCACTCTTTTAAAGTCAGAGGAATACATTCTGGCCACCGTGCTCGATCCTCGGTTTAAAGCGTATGTTGTGTCTCTGTTTCCGGCGGACACAAGTCTACAGCGGTGCAAAGACCTGCTGGTCAGGAGATTGTCCTCTGAAGAGGACCGTGACATGCCAACAGCTCCACCCTCATTTTCTTCCACATCTATGGCTGCGAGGAAAAAGCTCAGTTTTCCCAAAAGAGGCACTGGCGGGGATGCTGATAACATCTGGTCCGGACTGAAGGACCTGCCAACCATTGCAGACATGTCTACTCTCGCTGCATTGGATGCTGTCACAATAGAAAAAATTGTGGATGATTACTTTGCTGACACCATCCAAGTAGACATGTCAGACAGTCCATATTCTTACTGGCAGGAAAAAAAGGCAGTTTGGAAGCCCCTGTACAAACTGGCTCTATTTTACCTGAGTTGTCCCCCCTCCAGTGTGTACTCGGAAAGAGTTTTTAGTGCAGCGGGGAACCTGGTCAGTGAGCGGCGAAGGAGGTTGCTTCCTCACAACGTTGAAAAAATGATGTTTATAAAAATGAATAATCAATTCCTCAATGAAGTACAGCACTGCCCTCCAGATACTACAGAGGGACCTGTGGTTGTGGAGTCCAGCGGGGACGAATTGATAATGTGTGATGAGGAGGAAGTACACACTGTAGGGGGAGAGGAATCAGAGGTTGAGGATGAGGACGACATCTTGCCTCAGTAGAGCCTGTTTAGTCTGTACAGGGAGAGATGAATAGCTTTTTTGGTGTGGGGGCCCAAACAAACCAATCATTTCAGCCAAAGTTGTTTGGTAGGCCCTGTCGCTGAAATGATTGGTTTGTTAAAGTGTGCATGTCCTATTTCAACAACATAAGGGTGGGTGTGAGGGCCCAAGGACAATTCCATCTTGGAATTTTTTTTTTTGCATTATATGACCAAGCAACAGTCGTTTGCCATGTTCAAAAAGTAAAACCAAATGTAAAAAAATTCAAGAAATTAAACCAAAAGTAAAATGCCGTGTCATAATTTAAAACAAGAGGTATTGACGTGCTCTAAAACTACTGTATTGTTGTTTATATTTTATAAACACTACACTTGAAAGCTTGAGTCTTTCAATAGAAAAGTAACTGTCCATTGCACGAATATTTGCAACAGGGACAATTTTAGGGTTAAGAAAGTCAACTAATAATAACACTTCGACGCTGTGTGTCTTTATAAACACTACACTTGGAAGTTGGAGGAGGTATTGTGGCCCCGGCACCAAATTTACTACCGGGGACACTCCACTGTGCAGTCCATATTTAGGTGTATCAGATATTAAACAACGGTGACAGTTGATGCCCAATTTTTTAATTATATTGTGGCCTCATTATGTAACCCCCTGTCACTGTGTGTAGTGTGGGGTGCAAAGGGTACACAGTGCACCTCCTTCTCAAGCCCTGGCTAGCTGATGGGCATGGGTGTAAATGATCAGGGGGTCCCTGCACATGCAGGTGTTTCTTTGTAGTTAGTGGGACACAGGTAATGTCACTTTGGTGCAGTGTAATAGAAGTCACAATAATTTGGGCGCCAGACCATCTCTATAACAAACTGAACTTTTATTTACACTCTTCCTCCAGCACGATAATCATAATGGTTGCAGAATATATACATCTCCTTACTCTCTCCAGCACAGTTATTAATGAGAAATACGAATATGGTTGCAAATATCTTATCACTCGTCCTGCACAGTTCTTAATGTTATCCAGATGTTAAATAACATAATTTACATGTCTCTTGCACTCCATACTCACTGCAGATCACCCTTTCTGCAGGGGCACATGCATGGATGCTAATAGGCAGGCAGCCTCTCCTCCATGCAGCTCTGACACACTCTGTGTACCTCTCAACTGCAGCTCATCCCTCCTCTGCGGGGATAATGTCTCCTGTGCTCTGACACGTCACTCTGTGTACTCTCAGCCTCAGGATCTGACACTACAACTACCATGCCTCTTGTAGCAGCCCTCACTCCAGGGCCTCTTCCATGTGCAGTGTCCCCCTCTCTCTTGGGTTCACTATAGTGGCATGGAGTTCTCCCCCTCATCCAGGGCACACATTCCTTGCCCTGGCTCAGTCACCACGCTCAGACTTCCAGGCAATGCTGGGGGAGCCTGGGAGCTTCCACCCCAGGTCCCCAGCTACAACTCTCCTCTCCTGTGTCTTCTCTCTCTTTCTGACACTTTAAAGATCGTGCCTTTAAATGAAAAAGTCAGTCTTCATTGCACGACTATGTGCAAGTGCAACAGGGACATTTTTTTGGGTTTACAAAGTCAAACAATAACACTTCGACCCTGTCTGTCTGGGGTCTCTCAATGACGAATTGTCTGTAGCATGTTTGGAGGAGGTATTGTGGCCCCGGTATCAAATTGGGTACCGGGGCCACCCCACTATGCAGTCCAGATACTTGTTTGGTGGAATTCAGACACGTGGAGGGTTTTTTAATTATATTGTGGCCTCGGTACCAAATTGTGTACCGGGGCCACCACACTACGCAGTCAAGATAGATAGATGCGTATTGCGTATCATAGATAAAGTACATTCAGTGGTGTGGGGCAAATTGAAAAATATTCCAAATGCACTGACATTATCAAAAACAAGAGGTTGTCACACGCTAAAACTCCAACATGTATATGATGGAGAGGATGGAGGAGCAGCCGTATGTGTAGTGTAATGCAGATCTGTTGAAGGTTTTTTATATATTTTATTGTGGTGCCCAGTGCCCACTCCTCTACGCAGTCCAGGTACAATTATTGGTGCGAATCATAAAAGTTCAGGGTTTTTAAGATATTGTGGTGACCCACTCCTCTACGCAGTCCAGGTACAATTATTGGTGCGAATCATAAAAGTTCAGGGTTTTTAATATATTGTGGTGACCCACTCCTCTACGCAGTCCAGGTACAATTATTGGTGCGAATCATAAAAGTTCAGGGTTTTTAATATATTGTGGTGACCCACTCCTCTACGCAGTCCAGGTACAATTATTGGTGCGAATCATAAAAGTTCAGGGTTTTTAAGATATTGTGGTGACCCACTCCTCTACGCAGTCCAGGTACAATTATTGGTGCGAATCATAAAAGTTCAGGGTTTTTAAGATATTGTGGTGACCCACTCCTCTACGCAGTCCAGGTACAATTATTGGTGCGAATCATAAAAGTTCAGGGTTTTTAATATATTGTGGTGACCCACTCCTCTACGCAGTCCAGGTACAATTATTGGTGCGAATCATAAAAGTTCAGGGTTTTTAATATATTGTGGTGACCCACTCCTCTACGCAGTCCAGGTACAATTATTGGTGCGAATCATAAAAGTTCAGGGTTTTTAAGATATTGTGGTGACCCACTCCTCTACGCAGTCCAGGTACAATTATTGGTGCGAATCATAAAAGTTCAGGGTTTTTAAGATATTGTGGTGACCCACTCCTCTACGCAGTCCAGGTACAATTATTGGTGCGAATCATAAAAGTTCAGGGTTTTTAATATATTGTGGTGACCCACTCCTCTACGCAGTCCAGGTACAATTATTGGTGCGAATCATAAAAGTTCAGGGTTTTTAAGATATTGTGGTGACCCACTCCTCTACGCAGTCCAGGTACAATTATTGGTGCGAATCATAAAAGTTCAGGGTTTTTAAGATATTGTGGTGACCCACTCCTCTACGCAGTCCAGGTACAATTATTGGTGCGAATCATAAAAGTTCAGGGTTTTTAATATATTGTGGTGACCCACTCCTCTACGCAGTCCAGGTACAATTATTGGTGCGAATCATAAAAGTTCAGGGTTTTTAATATATTGTGGTGACCCACTCCTCTACGCAGTCCAGGTACAATTATTGGTGCGAATCATAAAAGTTCAGGGTTTTTAAGATATTGTGGTGACCCACTCCTCTACGCAGTCCAGGTACAATTATTGGTGCGAATCATAAAAGTTCAGGGTTTTTAAGATATTGTGGTGACCCACTCCTCTACGCAGTCCAGGTACAATTATTGGTGCGAATCATAAAAGTTCAGGGTTTTTAAGATATTGTGGTGACCCACTCCTCTACGCAGTCCAGGTACAATTATTGGTGCGAATCATAAAAGTTCAGGGTTTTTAAGATATTGTGGTGACCCACTCCTCTACGCAGTCCAGGTACAATTATTGGTGCGAATCATAAAAGTTCAGGGTTTTTAATATATATTGTGGTGACCCACTCCTCTACGCAGTCCAGAAAGATACCTTGTTGCAACGTTTTGGACTAATAACTATATTGTGAGGTGTTCAGAATACACTGTAAATTAGTGGAAATGCTTGTTATTGAATGTTATTGAGGTTAATAATAGCCTAGGAGTGAAAATAAGCCCAAAAACTTGATTTTTAAACTTTTTATGTTTTTTTCAAAAAAAATCCGAATCCAATACCTTAAATCCGAACCGAGACCTTTCGTCAAGTGTTTTGCGAGACAAATCCGAACCTCAAAAATAACGAAAATCCGGATCCAAAACACAAAACACGAGACCTCAAAAGTCGCCGGTGCACATCCCTAGCATAAATATCATAATATTTAGTCTGCATGGTACAAATCAAGATATAGAGCGTGCGCTAGAGATTTGGAAGCACTTGACTGGAACCCAGTTTAACTGGAGGAGTGGTCCCCTGGAGTGCCTTAACCCTGTGCACATTCTATAGATATTATACAGTATATTTGCAGCCTTTATGTATTTTCTGAAAAATATGTAATCTGTCTGCATATATGCTTTGAGTTTAATACTTTAATCATTCAAGTCATAGGCTAAAAATGTACATCTCTGGCTTTACAATTAATCGTTTAAATTGGTTATTTTTGATGTTTTGTTTCTTTGTTATTTTTTCTGAGGTTTATATTTGGGGAGTTGTTTATTTGTATATGTTTTTGGGGTTTTTTATGTTTGAAACATTCTCAGTAAAAAATACTGAGCCAAATTCTAATGTGTGTTTTTAAATTCACACCTGGAATGTTATTTCAGAGGACTGTGTGTCCTGCACACTAACATCACAGAGAAATCAGTATTTAGGGAATGATAAAGAGTTTGACGTGAGTCCATTTGTGCTACATAAAAATGTGATGTACAGGGCCAACGGAACGCGATAAGCGGGGTAAGAAAGGCTTGGGGGCGGCGCCAAGATTGAGTGCCGCTCCCCACCGCCTGCCATCCCTGCTTGTCAGCCGCCACAAAAAAAAAAAAGCAAAAAACCCGGTGGTGCCCTCCTCCCCCTCCCTTCTGCTCCCTTCTCACTGACAGTGTTGAGCGTGACGTCATCACGTCCCCACACTTTCAGTGAGGAGCGCGCAGGGAGGAGCAGCAGACAGCAAGAACAGAAGTAGAGAAGACTGAAGAGAAGAAGACAGACAAAGAGAAGAGAAGGAAAGAAGGTCATAGAAAGGTAAGTAAATAACAGAGTGGGCAGAAAGGTTGAAAAAGGAGAGGGGGCAGCAATGTGGATGAGGAGAGGGGGCAACAATGTGGATGAGGAGAGGGGGGCAGCGTGTGGTGGAGGAGAGGAGGGCAGTGCATGATAAGTGGGCGACGTGTGATAAGGGTGCACAATGTGATGAAGGAAGGGTCACCGTGTGAAGAAGAAGGGGGCACAACCAAACTAATTTGCCACAAATGTAAAATCTTATTACAAAGAATACATATTCTTCATTTATATTATTCATAAAGCAATTTGTGTTTACTGTTTAATGTAATTATTTGTATTACTTTCTGTTTTAAAGTGTATGATTTGTATTAAAAGAAAAAGCATTATTGAATGAACAAATAATTTATATAAGAGTAGGGCGCAAAATTAGTTTTTTTGCAGGGGGCCGCCCGACATGCTAGCATAGGCCCTGGTGATGTGCATAAAATTTGACGCACTGTGCACATATATTGAGTTGAGTATCTAAGCTTTTACTTGCACCCTCTTGCACTTGAAAAGCGAGGTCACGTGTAAGTTCAGTACAGTAGGGCATGGAGACACTTAAGTCATCCATGCCCTTTACAGATGTTTCCAATTTTGACTTACACATACTTTTTGGAAGCGTATCTCTGTGGGTCCCTTGGGGCAAGTTTCTGAGTTAATAATGATGACCAATGCATTTTGCTACCAGACTTATTTATATGCTAGATTAAAGTTACCATGTGTGCAGCTCCAAATACAGCAGCAGAAACCGAAGTGTACAGACGTATTTTTATGTAAATGCAAAAAGTCAACATTTTACATTTAACAGTACCTGAGTTGATAAAATCTAAGAATTCATCAAAGCAAAAATCTTGCTGTACACACATAGTATTGGGTGAAATCCTGAACGGAAACCCATATTTATTGCATCTCGTATGTAGTAACCAAAGATACACTAAATGGAAAAAAATATTTGGACTCTTCACCAACAGGGACTGTAATGACATTATATTCAAATACATATACTTTAATATGCAGTTAGTCCCCCTTTTGCAGTGATAACAGCTTCCACTCTTCTTGGAAGACTTTCCACAAGATGTTGGAGTGTTTCTGTTGAATTTGTGCCCATTCATTCTGTAGAGCATTTATGAGGTCAGGTACTTACGTTGGATGACAAGGCCAGGCTCATAGTCTCCATTCCAGTTCATCCCAAAGGTGTTCAATGGGGTCAAGTTCTTCCACATCTATCTCATCAAACCATGTTGTCACTCACTGGACTGTGAGTGCCATTTCCCGTGTGTTCAGGAACTGTGGCCGTCCGCCATCCTGAGGGTCTGCGCATATACAGCCCTTATCAAGCCTTCAGTACCTGTTGCTTTTAATTGATTGGATGATCAGGCAACCCTCCCTATTTAAACCACCTGTGATCATTACCTGGTTGCCTGATCTTGGAGTCTCATTCCCCATGAGCCTCTGAAGGTGTTCCTGTGTTCCTCGTGTATTCAGCTCCTGCTGATTCCTGTTCACTTCAACTCTCCTGTGTTCATCGTGCCTGCACTCAGCTGATTCCTATCCGCTGCCTCCGTTACTTTTACAGAGTTCCTGTTCACTTCAACTCTCCTGTGTTCATCGTGCCTGCACTCAGCTGATTCCTATCCGCTGCCTCCGTTACTACTACAGAGTTCCTGTTCACTTCAACTCTCCTGTGTTCATCGTGCCTGCACTCAGCTGATTCCTATCCGCTGCCTCCGTTACTACTACAGAGTTCCTGATCGTCTCAACTCTCCTGGGTTTATCGTGTCAGCTCTCCGCTGCCTCCATCTCTACTACTGGATACCAGACAGCCTCAACTCTCCCGTGTTCTTCATGTTTCCAGTTCCACTTACTACTGCTTCCTGAGTATTGCTTAGTTGATTCTGGATTACCTGCCGTGCGCTGCACCAACCTGATTACCGCTTCCACCCTCCAGTGGTCTCTCCTCCTGCCGGTCTTCAGCCGTTCAGGTATCCCTGCACGTCTCTCTGACAGCCTGCTCTCCTGAACCGTGGTATGCATACTTTCCATTGACTTTGCTTGTGTATTGCATATCCATCTGGACTGAGTTGTGTTCTCCTCCGGAGCCTCCTATCCACTGAAGCTATTGTTACCATTGACTTTGTTTCCTATTGCCTGGATAGCTATTGTGACTTTGTATACTTCAAGCAGTGCTTGTCAGTTATCGTTGTATTGTGGATATCATCGTGGGATCAAGTTCTGTGTGCCCCGTGTATACTCTGCTTTACATTCATCTCCTCGTGCCCCTCCTCACATATATATAGCAGTGGTACAACTTGCTGACGCAGACCACTGACACCCGTTCCCTGTGACACCAGTTTCAAGTATCCTCTCACATAAGCAGTGGTACAACTTGCTGTACGCAGACCACTGACTTCCCCGTTACCTACTTTCACCTGGATTCCATTCCTTCACTATAGACAGCGGTACAACTTGCTATACGCAGACCGCTGACTCTCACTACCTCCTCGCTACTCCTGGACATTCCTCCTCACTATAGCAGTGGTACAACTTGCTATACGCAGACCACTGACTTTCCTCACGTTCCCTTGTCCATCTGGTTCCTCGTGTACATTCATCTACTCATTACCAGTTGCTGCTAGTCATAGACTTTCCTCGAGCATTCTCTCACCATCTGCTGTTTCTCCTGTTCCGTTGTCACCCTGCTACCAGAGAACCATAGTACCAACTATATTACTCTGGTAAGTCCATCATCTGGTGATATCCTGGGCAAAGACTCCTAGTGCCCGTGACACATGTCTTTGTAATCCTTGTTTTGTGCACTGGGGCACAGTCATGTTGGAATAGAAAAGGGCCTTCCCTGAACTGTTGCCACAAAGTTGGAAGCATAGCATTGTCCAAAATGACTTGGGCATTACGCCCTATACTGAAGATAAGGGGCCTAGCCTAAACCCTGAAAAACAGCCCAATGCCATTTTCCCTTCTCCACCAAACTTCACAGTTGGTATAATGCAGTCAGGCAGGTAACGTTCTCCTGGCATCCGCCAAACCCAGACTCGCCCATTTGACTGCCCAACAGAGAAGCATGATTTTTTACTCCACGGAACACATTTCCACTGCTACACAGTCCAGTGCTGGTGTGCTTTACACCACTCCATCCGACGCTTGGTAATTGGTCTTGGTGATGTGAGGCTTGCATGCTGCTGCTCGGCCATGGAAACTTATTCCATTAAGCTCCCGCCCGCTGTTTTTGTCACTACATTAATGCGAGTGGATGTTCGGAACTCTTCAGCTATGGATCAGCAGAGCATTGGCGACTTACGCACCATGCGCCTTAGCAGTTGTTGACCCCGCTCTGTGATTTTACGCGGTCTTCCACTTCTGAGTTGCTGTTGTTCCTAAACACTTTCACTTTCTAATAATATCACTTACAGTTGACCATGGAATATCCAGCAGGGATTAAACTTCACGAATCGTCTTATTGCAAAGGTGGCATCCCATCATAGTATCACGCTTGAAGTCACAGAGTTTTTCAGAACGACCCATTTTGTATCACAAATGTTTGCAAATGGAGACTGCATGGCTAGGTGCTTGATTTTATACACCTCTGGCAACGGGTCTGATTGAAACACCTCAATTCAGCACTTAACAGGTGTGGCCAAATACTTTTGTCCATTAAGTGTAGAAATCATGAAATGGTTAGATTGCTATTTTGGCATATTCAGAGACATGGATATATTTCTCTTACACAAAGTTTTTGTATGTGGATTTTAATTTTTAAATTTAGCAAATCTAATTTAAATGCAATCTATTAACTGACTCTTCTATTACTCTTCTCTCTCAGATAAAAGAAGCAAGATATGGGGAAGCCGTCCAGATACTTAATACTGAAGTGCAGAAGCAATATCAGGTAATGTAATCCTGATTTAAATATAATGCACCAGACAAAACAACTGACTCAACAATAACAAACGATCATGCTTTCTTTTCACCACTGCTTAGACACTTCTAGTTGAAGGTGTTTTGAATTATTTGTATTTAGAAATAAATAAATAATTAACTGCAAATAAACTCTTAATTTCACTTTGTCATTATCAGAATTTCACAGCTAGTATATTTGCTATTACAGTCTGGTTTTATGTACAGAAGGATAAGTGACAGAAATGTATTACTCTTTATGCATACTAAACCTCTGGATGAGGTATAGTTTATTTTTACTTGCTATTTAATATTACACAATTTTATTACAATTTTCCAAGTGTTATGTTATTACAATATATTATGTTGCTTATATAGGGTGCAAATCACAGTTTTATTGCATGACTTGCGTTATGCGCTGTAATTTGTTGGCTTGTAAAACGCACACATATATTTGTGGAGCTTTATAAAATAAGCTATACATATAATATACTTGCAGATATTATTTCTCTGTAAACTACATAGACCAACTTGTCCATACACATATTTATTAGCGTTTTGACCAAGCTTTGTAATCCATCTATATGGCATCAATGAGAATTGTGTGGGTGTGTTGAGTATTTTTAATCTGTCCCACAAAGCATGCAGTAGGCTTTCTACATCTGTACAGCCACTAAAACATAACAGTCATGATCATACATTATACATAGTCATTCTTTAGCAATATAATGGAAAAATTAAAGGTATAGTTTATATTTATTGAATATTTCCTTTTCACACCAAGTGCACACCTAATTTATCTTCTTATGCTGGTATAATAGACAATATATAGTATTGCAGTAATTTCAATGTCTTTATAGTCTGGGCACATCATGATATATATTTATTTAAATTTTATGTGTCACTATAAGGCCTGTTACCTTTTGCCATTGTGTTTGCACTAAAAAATGCCAGTGCGCAATGCATTTGAAAGAGCATATAAACAGAATGCATTTGTGCATGTGGTATCATGATATGTGCTAGACGATGTGTGCATTTTCGAATGCATCCAGTATGCGAGTGGCAGTTATTTCAATAACCCATTAATTTCAATGAGATATCCACTGTGTGCACTACATGTAGAGACACTGTTGGATATTGAAGTGAATGGAAGAAGCTCCATACATTGCTGGTTTCCACCATTAATCTAACTAATGTTTTAATTTGTAATCTTTTAATCCACAGGAAACATTATTAGTTTGTAATCCACTGGAAAAAAAATGTAATCCAGGGGATCTTTTTGTAATCCACGGAAAATGTACTTAATTTTGAATCCAAAGGATCCTCTCATGAAATGTGCTTAATTTGCAATCCGCAGAATTTGTTTGGCTTGTGATCCACAGGAATATCTCCTTGTAATCCGCAGGAAATTTAAATAAAAATAGCACAAATGGCGACTCGAGCTGCTCCTCAGACAATAATATGCCGTTTCCCACAGCAGCGACAATTTTATTAGCTGGTAACAAAGGGAGTAGTGGGGACAAATCACTGCTGGGGAGCTCCATTAATGTCAATGGCTCATTTATTTCAATTGAGTTTCTACAAGTAGCACACAACCCGTTTTAAATGAATAGGCCAGAGACATGAATGAGAAAAATACAGCACAATTCTGGTTAAACCACTCATGTTAATCCCTAGTGAGTTGGAACACAGTGCACTCCCTTAGAGATCACACACTGAAATGGAACAGGAAACTTTCAAAAACCATGCTGCAACGCAAATGCACAAATATGCATTTTCAATTAAGAAGGCAGATCGCAATTACGCACGGCTGTGCACATAAAGTGCCAATACGGCGCCGCAACATCGCAATAGAGTTGCGAAGCAAAATCCGCAATGTTGCGGTAACGGAAAGTGTGTAGTTGCGCGTAACTGTGATCTGCCTTCTTAATTAACTATGCATCGTAGAATAGAAAGGGGTTTATTTTTACATGCGTTTGCATGCTTTACACTTGTAAACACCATTGGTTCAAAAACAGTGTTGCAAATATATGTTTTGCTTGTACCATAAGATATGTCATCATCATCAACATTTATATGGCGCTGGCATATTCTGTAGCACCTTATATCTTTATCACATATACAATACTTCTACTAACATACAAAGCCATTAACAAAATTGCACCAGCATACAGTTGTGGCCAAAATTATTGGCACCCTTGCAGTTTTTTTCAAATAACTCACAATTCCGCTAAGCATAAGTTGAAATTAACAACAGTATTTGGTCTCCACGATGCTGAATTTAATACTGTATATTCTTGTAAACCAGAAAATGATAAGACATGTCTTTACAGATTTGCTGTCACCATTCAGGGGGCACTCTGTAACAGTGCCCTACAATTAAATAGTGATGATGATTACTGATATACACAGTGAAAAGTTTGTATGATGATTTCAGTAAGAGAAAATAGTTATTTTAAATTTAACATTCTGACTATTATTGCACTGTTGTGTATCATCCATGTTCATATTTTGAAAGAACAAGTACTGCAGTAAGAATAATTTTAGTTGTAATATAACATTATTCTTTTCCAGATTCTAACTCTTTGGCCTTTGTGTTCTAGTCTAGGGCTGGCCTGTCTCTGTTGGGTTACTGTTATTTTCAGATGCAAGACTTTGTTAATGCTGCGGATTGCTATGAACAGCTTATGCAGATCAATCCTGAAGTGGAAGATTACAAACTGTATTATGCTCAATCCCTATACAAGGCATGCATGTACCCAGAGGCCATGAAAGCAACATTTCTGTTGGATAATCCTGCATATCAGAGCAAGGTAAGTACAACTAATGCATCCTGCCTGTCAGATGAGTCTATAAGAATGTCAAGAAAAGATCACATAGAATGGTTACTATATAATTCCATTTCTAATCTTATTAGTGTGCTGTCTCCAGTTTTTATGGTGCTTTCAGATGTGTGACATAAATGTTTTGGTCTCTGTGTAAAAGGGAGAAGAGGGGAAATTTTACATAAGACTCAAAGGGGCATATTCAATTGTCCGCGGGATTGCCGAAAATCCTGCGGTCTGCGCAGGATTACCGTAAGGATTACCCTGCGCGGAAAAAACGTTAATCTCGCTGCTGAAATCCAGCGAGAGATTACCGTATTAACGGTAATAGTTTTTCCGCGCTCGAACCCGCGGACAATTGAATACCCCCCAAAGGGGCATATTCAATTCTTGGCGCTATAGCCAAAAATCTCACGGCGCACGCACTATTACCATTATTACGGTGATAGTGCGTATAAATACCGTTATCACGGTAGTTTCCTCTGTGGATTTCAGCTCGCTGCTCCCTGAGCCGAAATCCAGCTTACTATTACCGTAATAACGGTAATAGTTTTAACGCCGCGGGGAAACTAAAGAACTGAATATGCCCCAAAGGGGGGAATTCAATTCCCCCCGAAGTACCGCTGCATTATAGATATTACAGTCATTACGGTAATATTAACCCGGCTTTCTGCTCGCAGTGAGCAAAAAGCCGGCGTTAGAACTACCGTAATAACGGTAATTATGCGCACTATTACCGTAATAATGGTAATAGTTTTAGCGCGGCGGTACTTCGGGGGAATTGAATTCCCCCCAAAAACTGGTACAAAACCTGCTAATTACTTTTATAGTTAAACTAGTGACCTTAAAACGTATCTTATGCTCAGCTCCCATAAGAAAACATATCTGGATATTCCCATGTACTGTAGGCAGGGAAGGGATGGCAAATTTCAGCCCGGGGGGCAAAACTCGACTCGGCAGCCTATTTTAAAGGAAAAAAATGCAGGTGACCCAGCCCAAGATAGCCGGTTATGGGACCGGCCCAGGGGGCAGATGCCCCCCTGCCCCCCAGCCCAGCCTGCCCTTTACTGTACGTATGACTGCGGTAATCTCTCTCATATTGTCATCAACATCTGTAGTTCTCTTGAAGGGAAATGTTCAATTTGTAAGTAGGGCTCCTCTTAACTACTATTATTTATAACTACTTATATTATCTTTTCTATAGATGTTCAGTAACAGAAGAGTATAACTTATTTTGTACAAGGGTCCTTATGCCTCATCTTTAATAATCATTATGAAAGCTTGAAAGGTATATAATGGAACATATAAAATAATTGGTTAAAGTATAATACACCCAGATATGAGGATCAACAGGTCTAAAGTATATACAAGTCTGCCTATGGCTTTTCTGATGCATTCTTATGGTCCTAGGTGTTGAAATTACAAGCTTGCATCAAATATGGAGAAGAGGACCTGTCAGCAGCTAAGGTATGAAATTAAATACAAGTCATTTGTATGGCAAATTATCATTAGAAAGGTAGCCGTGAATTGCACTTCTGACTGCTGTACAACATTCAACACTTATGCTACATGAACTTTTGATTAACTATTTGTATAATTCTTTTGCAATGGTTATTTGTGGTTTTTACTTTGGAAAGTAAAATATAATTATTCGGTTTATTTTAAACAACATAATGGAGTATATTTACTAAACTGCAGGTTTGAAAAAGTGAAGATGTTGCCTGTAGCAACCAATCAGATTCTAGCTGTCATTTTGTAGAAAATGACTAGGGGCCTGATTCATTAAGGATCTTAAATGAAGAGGTATCACAAATATCAACTTTAAATTTCAGTGTACAAGTATTTGTGTGCTACATGAAAAAACAGTCAGTATTTAACTTATGTGCAAAACAGAAAACTAGTTTGCACCCCTTGGATTGGCAACATGGTTTTGTCCAGGAGACTGAAATAAGATACCTCTTCATTTAAGATCCTTAATGAATCAGGCCCTACAATCTGATCTCCACTTTTCAAACCCGCAGTTTAGTAAATCTAGCCCAATATATCGGTCCTTTCTTTATCTTTGGAAAGTAACATTAGGGATTACTATTTTTTTCTGTATAATATGATTTACATTTTTGTGCCACCTTTCAGAGTTTAGTAGAACAGATGCCTTCAGATGATCCAGAAAGTGAGATAAATTTGGGATGTTTGCTGTACAAAGAAGCGCAGTATGAAGAGGCCTGCAAAAAATTCCTTACTGCCATGCAGGTTGTAGGATATAAACAAGGTAAATGATAAAACTGTGTATAAATGTTTTCATACCTTTTACAGATTGCTTTTCACTGCTAGTGGCAAATGCCAGACTTGAACTGTCTGGTATATTTAGCCTCAAATTAAAATCGTCTTTGTGCTGTACATAGAGGCACAGCAGCTTGTATAGAAGTTTCTAGACCATGTATGGGGGTCCCCTAATCATGTTTTGTAAAACTAATGTATACTACCACATGATAAATAAATGATTAATCATATTTTAATATTATTTTATACATGTTGCTAATATCCTAACAGCTATATTTTAATGAATTTTAATATGTTTAACTTGTTGCCAACAGCAATCTAATTAAATCAAAATATATTATTAATGCACCACTGAAACAAGAGTTGTGAAGCTGATTTAATCTGGTTCCTTGGGGAGAAAAAAAGAAGTTCAGTACCCCTACTCTTTACTATAACCTTTGTTCAGTGCTATTTTTAGGGGAAATTTATTAAAAAAGTGAAAAATAGGTTTTGTGCAAGGGAAACTTTTCGCAAAACTTGTGCTTAATTTCTAACAAGGTCACGTCACGCATTATAAAGGTATTTATGTATAATTTGTTTATATTGCACCACCAGTGTACACAGATCTTTGCAATATTACAAATTACAAACAAGAGGAAAAGTGCAAATTGAAAGTTTTGTTGCCAATCTTACAGTGTATTAGTATGATCTTGTGATCTGTAGAATGGGAGAAGTGGAAGACTGTACCGAATGAAGTAAGACAACAAATCTGGGACACTGAGGAGGTGTCGACTACAACTGTAACTGCAAGGACCAGTATTAGGGGGAAAGATTAAGACCTATTTTTTATTTCTGTTAAGCAAGAGGCATTGGAGAGCCATTTAGAAATTCCTGATAAGCACCTGGGGCCTGATTCATTAAGGATCTTAACTTAAGAAACTTCTTATTTAAGTCTCCTGGGCAAAACCATGTTACAATACAAGGGGTGCAAATTAGTATTCTGTTTTGCACATAAGTTAAATACTGACTGTTTTTTCATGTAGCACAGTCAGTATTTAACTTATGTGCAAAACAGAATGCTAATTTGCACCCCTTGCATTGTAACATGGTTTTGTCCAGGAGACTGAAATAAAAAGTTTCTCAAGTTAAGATCCTTAATGAATCAGGCCCCTGGTTATTATTGTTTGAACTTCAGGTATGATGAAGGAGCCAAGAGACATTGTAACAAATGAGAAGAGTAGAGACCCTTATCCCTGAGGTGAATGGAGAACCTGAGAGAGTAGAGCGTGCTCCATTGTGTCAAATGCTACTAAACATATTAAGAGAATTAACATGGATAACTTACTTTTAGATTTAGCTGTATGTACGTCACTTTTTTGTAAGAACAGTTTGTCTCCAGTGATGTGTACAATATCTAAGTTGGAGAGCATCAAGTATGTTATTGGCATCTAGAAATAAAATTGTCATCTTGATCAGTGGGTTGTTAGCAGCTAAGTGCTGGAGAGTTGTCCAGCTAGGTGCTGAAGAGTTTTAGCAGCAAAGGGTAAGTGAGAGAGTGGTAGCTAGGGAGACATGCTAGATCCAGGGAGTTATTCTTTAATATTGGTAGGATTGTGCGCATGAATGGAAAGATACCAGAGGAAAAAAAATGTGTTATAGATATTAGATATTATGGGTGATACAGTTGGTGGCACAGATATCAGGAGATCTGACTGAATGTGGTCGAGCCTGCTTGCTGTAGACTTGATGAGGATACTACAGAGACCACTTCCTCTTCAGTAATGTGGGCAAGTGAGTGAAAGGAGGGAACATGGAAGAGGGGATAAGGAATTGGGAATGGATTCTACTTTGTTTATTCAATAATCAGCAAAGTTGTGGTGTGCACTGACGCCGTCTTAGATTTATTGGAGCCGCTTTGTTAAGACACGTTACAGGAAAACTACATCAGTTTTTCTTGCATTGTATTTTACTGATACAATCTATTTTATTGATAGCACATGTTAACATATAGGTTTTGCTGTGTTGTAAAGTTTTAAATGTAGCATTAAAATTTAAGAATGCAATAGTGGAAACGAACCAATGAGAAACCATTCATCCTATTTTTAGTGCCCTTTTGAAGTGGTAGTGTAAAGGTGCATTCATAGCAGATAGGTGTGAATGAGCCCAAAAGCCACACAAGTGGTACGGAACTTCCAAACATGCTGATAACATACAATATGATTTATACCAGCATATTCTCATTTTAAAGTGATATATGGGATAATGTACCTCTTACTGTAGGTAATTAGTAGTCCAGCTGTTTTTATACTGGTCATGGTAATCCAAAGTGACTTCTGTTATTCATAGTATTTTACAGTAAGGAGTACAGATTACCTTCTAAAACCCGAGTGTGTATAAGTGTATATATATATATATATATATATATATATATATATATAATCATGATTTTGTTGTACGTTTAATACCTGATCCAATCAGTTGGCCTGTAGCTTACATGATACTGCTTCAGTTTAATATGCTCGAAAACTACATAAAAATACTACTATGCCATTATTTTTTTGTTAATAGAATTAGAATTTTCTCTGTTTTATTTGAACAGATTTATCCTACAACATTGCCTTGTGTTACTACAGCATGAAACAGTATGCACCAGCATTAAAATACATTGCAGATATAATAGAACATGGAATCCGAGAGCATCCTGGTAGGTGGCTTTGATAACCTTGTAGTCTATATGGAAGAATTATGTTTTGGTCCATCTATTATACTATAGTGCAGCAAAGTGGTTAGACATTGCAGCTTTTCTGCCATATTTAAAAATATGCAATTTTATGTCTTTTGTCCATGGAATTAAGTATTTTTTCTAACAATAGACAGTAATTATGTAGATTTGTAAGATGATTACATATTATACATAGTATTTTCATTAATAGCTTTATAATTACTTAATTAACCTGATATTCATAGTGAATAATGGGCTATACATTTTAAGTACATTTATAATGTTGGTCTGTTTTTATACCATGAGCACCTCACAAAGCCTCAATAACCATATGAAGATGCCAGGGTTTATAGGAGAACTTTCTTTCATTCTCTTACACTAAATGTTTACTACTTTGTATATCCCTCCAGAGCTTGGGGTTGGCATGACAACAGAAGGCATTGATGTCCGTAGCGTGGGTAACACTCTGGTGCTGCATGAAACCGCACTGATTGAAACATTTAACCTCAAGGCTGCTATTGAATACCAGCTAAAAAATTGTAAGTCACGTTCTGTCTTGTCTTTCTTATGGCTTTTGTAGCTCAAATTTACTTAGGATTCCTAAGTAATGTCAGGGGTGGAACTGTGCATTGCCGGAGCTCACAGCAAACTTTGGGGGTGGGTCCTGAGATGCCGCTTCAGAGGAGGCCTTTGATTTCCTCCTTTCAGAGCAGAGCAGAGGGTCTTGGGGAGCAGGGTGTGGGGGTGATCTGACATTGCGTTGCCCCTCTCATCTCCCAGCCCTGGACCCACTGTAGTTCCACCTCTGGCTAAAGGCAATAAGGACATAGCGCTAGCCAATATTTCCTGCAAGCGGTTGCATGTGTCCAAAGTCCTATGAGCACACTGTATCTGTAGGACTGTCAAGCAGCAGTGTGACAGTCATTCACTGGTCCCATGGTGAACTGGTATTACAGGTTCATTGACAAATCGCATGCAATAGTGCTCTGCTGATTGATCGATGACAAGGCATTTTCACCAATATAGCCAGGACCTTACTCCTTTGGTTGTCATTGTCCATTTTCAGTAATGAAAAACCTGGATTGACTTGCAGTATTGACTTTACTGTAAGGAAAAATGCAATTTTTAATTTTTTTATGAGTGACATGCTGTAGTTGTTTAGGATGTCCATGTATTACAAAATCCTTATATTGTACAAAGAAAAACACTGACAAAACCCCCCTTTTCTAAATGTGTCAACTAATTTGTTCTTCAGATGATGCAGCACAGGAGGCTCTGACAGACATGCCTCCACGATCTGATGAGGTAAGGCTGTAGTCTGCACCACATGCTCATATGTTAATCCAGTTAATTATAACCTGTAAATTCTGGTATTTCACTTTTTAAAGGGATTGTATAATACAAAAAAGGAAAATCAGCAAAATCATAGAAGTGCAGATTGACAGTATTAATATTAAATAAGAAGGTCACATTTCCCTATTTGTACACTATATAATGCATATACAAGCGAGAAGAGTCTCCTGAACTAGTATTATTAGTAAATGCAAAAGTCACATTTTCCAAATGGAATTTAATTAAATACAATCACCCCCAAATCCGTTGTTTACTGCTTTATACATTCAGTGGGAATCTTCCTTCCTGCAGTAGTCCAAACGTTAATGGGAAATAAGTAATCCAAGTAGACCGCTTCCATACTAATTATCTGGAGGAGTCAATAGGTAAACAGCCTGTCAGAAGCGGTTAGATACTGCTGCTGGTGTCAACATCATCACATATCTTTATCTTTTTTAGCGCCCATGTCTTATGAGGTTGCATTTTAAGGGATGTGCTACACTTATGTGTACAGGCCCTTCCTGTATTTAACCTACACTTGCCCATCCTGGTCTACTTCCCCTGGTGTAAGGGGCTGCAAGTCTAGATACAGATTCACTTTGTTACACACGTGCAATACTGAGCTGCATATATTTACACCACATAAATGGACTTATGTCCAACTCCTAATGACAGTGTGTGCTCTGTGAAAAGACAGTGCTGAGTCAGAGCATGACTGATAGCTCTGACCCACCTCAATAGGCAACTTTATGGAGTGTCTGCATGCTAACCAAGTCACTGATAGGTAGAGCAGGAAATTCCTGGAAAGGAGAGAGAAATACGGTAAATGCTATATATCTTCATTAAAATGTGATAATCTGTCCCATACATTACAATAATCGAATTTCTTTTTTTAATGCAGTCTTTTTAAATTACTATTACTATATGTAACTCAAGTAATATCATAAAAAAACTGTTGTGATTTTACTGAAATATTGTACTGTGGTACACAGATATATGTTGAGCAGGGAGTTGCCTATTACTTATCATTACCCACACATACTGTAAGCTTGTTTTATTTAGTAAGGAAATCCTTCAATTAGATCACTCATAGTTTCTTAACAGTATTATTTGTATTAATTCAAATCATGGTTTGTTTTAAGGAACTCGATCCAGTTACTCTTCATAATCAAGCCTTGATGAACATGGATGCCAAACCAACAGAGGGGTTCGAGAAGCTACAGTTCCTTTTGCAGCAAAATCCTTTCCCTCCGGAGACATTTGGCAACCTATTACTTTTATACTGCAAGTATGAGGTAATATGGGTCGCTGGAGTAGCAATTCTCATCTTTATATGAAATTATACTGCCTTTGTGTGATATTATTCATTGTCAACAAGCAGTGCTGCAACTTGCCTTGAACTATATATGGCTCATTAACTCGGTTAATGTTCCAATGTATCCATATTAGTGGAAGCAGTGCATTTTGATTACTATTGGAAACAGTGATTTCAGTTAACATTAAATCAGATATGCCAGTACCTGTATTCTCTTGCCATATTGGGCAATGAGAACCTACATATGAGGCCAAGCCATCTTTTATCCTAACAATCTATTGAAAATATATACATACTGTTTATTTAGCTTACGGTGCCTGCTTAATGATTATTACAGATGTAGCACACGTCCAATTGTCTCTTGATACTGGCCAAATCTGCTGTCATGAGTACCCAAACAGAACAAATTTTTCCTGTGTAACATAAATGCTAAACACCAAATCATTGATAAACTTTACTTGCAGTACTATTGGTCAGTGCAGGGCTGGTGCCTTAATGGGACAGGGTTGGCACAAAACAGCATGCCCCCACCTTCCAGAGGCTACCAGCCTTACACTGAAATGCGCTGGGTACTTTCTGATTCCCACTGGGCTGTGGAGGCCAGCTAATTAACAAGATTGGGACCCCTGGAGTGGCTACTTTGCCATCCCAGTGGTCTCAACATAAAGAACAGGGTCTCCTAAGAGTAAAAAATAAATAAATAAAGTGTAATAGAATAGAATAAAAGACTGACTGAAACCTTTGGTCACCTCTTTATTCAATTTCGAATTAAGTCCTCTTTCTTGGTCTATTGTAGTCCAAATAGGAAAAAAATATATTTTCTTTCTCTATCCATTTTTTGCCTCACTAAAAGTATTCTACCACATCCCATCTCCGAGCTGATAATAAAAGAGGTCCTTCTGCATAGTGCAGATAGCCGAACGTCCTTCCACACAGCAAGTAACAGCACTGATAAGGCGCCCTCTCCTCTTCTTAATCTCCTAACAGTAATCTTGCTCCACTAGATTAGAGCTACGACTCTGCACTGCTCTGTAAAATGAGTTATATCGGAGCAGTTGATTTGTCCTTTGTAGATCGTCTCCATTGTCTTCATAATGGTTAAGTACAAAACCTCAGTTCACAAGTCTGTGAGGTGAGGTATTTCTGGAAGAAAGTGTTAAACTGTTGTTGTTGAGATAGGTGTCTTCTAACAAGGTTAGCACAAGGGCAGCACAGTGGCCTAGTGGTTAGCACTTCTGCCTCACAGCACTGGGGTCATGAGTTTGATTCCCGACCATGGCCTTACCTGTGTGGAGTTTGTATGTTCTCCCTGTGTTTGCGTGGGTTTCCTCCGGGTGCTCCGGTTTTCTCCCACACTCTAAAAACATACTAGTAGGTTAATTGGCTGCTATCAAAATTGACCCTAGTGTCTCCCTCTCTGTCTGTCTGGGTCTGTGTGTGAGTGTGTGTCTATATTAGGGAATTTAGACTGTAAGCTCCAATGGGGCAGGGACTGATGTGGATGAGTTCTCTGTACAGCGCTGCGGAATTAGTGGTGCTATATAAAAAAATGATGATGATGATGATGAAGGTTCTGCAAGAGTGGAAAATGAGCAGTAAGCTGTTTAAGTGCAATTTTTAGGATAAATTCTCCACTAATTAATAATTGTGTCACTGGTAGATTATCTGTTTTAAAAAAACTTTTTTACAATACTCTTCTGCATCTGTGGTCTGAACAGAGGCAGCTGTCAATCAATTGTAGTTTTCCTCTAATCAGCCATGTGTGACTGACAGTTACCTCCACTCAGACTTTAGATACTGCCAATCTTATTAATTTAGGCTAAGACGTGAGCGTAAATAATTAGATTCACAAAGCACAGTACAAATGTGCAGCATACTTAACATACGTAGTATATTTTGCTGAAACTGCTATCTAGTGGCAGAAAAATGTTTTCCAGGGAATGTCAATATTACACTTTGGGAAACAACCTTGACGTGATGTAATGTGTTTTCTTCTAATGCATTTATCTTCTCAGTTGTGCCATTTCAAGACAACTTGATGTGTGTTATATATTTATATTAAGCAAACATTGTGTAAACATAACTAGTATTTGTAAATTTTCAATAGTTAGAGTACAATTTAACATTTTTAAATACATGTTATATGACCATGAAAATGAAGCCACTTATGTTGTTTTGATAAGTTGGTTTATCTTGACAAGCAGTGTCTGAATTGCTATAGTGTATATGAAATATACTGGAAACTAAAAAATAGGAAATAACAATGTATGTTAATCAATTATGATTTGCAGAGACTGTTTGATAAGTATGTTCTCTGCCTTATGCCAACTTCATTAGTTATACTCTGTCTTCGTCGACACTGGTCCTGATTATTCTTTCTCAATAAATTGTTTAGCAGTGCTCCTCACAGTAACTGTAGGAGGAGAAATTTGAAGATAATTTCTGTGTTTATAACAAGTCCAAGCATCAGAAATTATAATTTTTTTATTTTTATGCATTAAAGATACCATACGTTTAATAACCACTGCTACCACAAAAATTGTTCATGCACTTATTATTTTAATACAATTTTAATTTAATATAAATTCAAATTTTAATATTGTTTAATATTTACATTCTTCTGCTGTCAAAGATTACTCTTCACTAAATCACCCTTCTTCCTATTTTCTACCTTTGAATTTTTGAATTGCCATTTTGTAGCTCAAGTAACATCAGATTTTATGAAAGGAGCATATTATATAACAATGTTTCTAATTTTGCATGTACAGAAATAGTTAGTACATACAATTTGTATTCAGTGGGGATCCAGTAAACACCCACTGTATTTATTTAGGGCTGCCAAAATATCCATTTCTTTCTTTTTCCTTATCTCTCTATTATCCTCTGGGGGAACACTGGATCCTTGGTTAATGTGTCTCAGCCTCAATTTTTGGAACTTTATATTTTCCCTAGCCTGCCAAGAAGTAAGTTTTTTTGACTGCCCACCGGAGTAGAGAGCACAGTACTTATATGCCATCGGCAGCGATTTTTAATATCTTTTATTTTATCTCATTTACTGTTTCAACGGCATCAACATAGGGCTCCTCCTGAGCTGCTCTGGGCAGGTAAGAGTCTCCCTTCTCCTTTTGGCGAGCCATTTTATTTACGGTATCATTCCAGTCCCAGAAGAGCAGAAGGGGTGGGGATTTTATTCAAGTCTCTTCTTGGTCCAAAAACCAGGTGGATCCTTTCAGCACAGTTTGAACCTAAAATCCCAAAACATGCAGCTTTGGGTGGAGAGGTTCAAGATGGAATCCCTGTGTATAGACAACATGAAGCAAAACAAGTTCATGGTCTCCATAGATACGTACTTGCATGTCCTGATCTGGGAAGGGCACAAGTGTCTACTCAGATTCGGGATTCAGATCCACCATTTGCAATTTTGTCTGGTAGCAGCACCAAGGGTGTTTACAAAGGTCATAGCAGTTATGGCTGCTCTTCTGAGGTACAGATGGTGACACTGTACTTTCTTTTTTGGACAATCTGTATATCAATGTGGGGTCCCCGACCTTGCTTCAGGCCCATGTGCGAGAGATGCCTAGATCTTAATCCCATGAGTGTATCATCAACTACTAGATATCCATATTAATACCTGTACAGTGGATTGTTTTCATAGAGCTACTTTCATTACAGGGACTAGTAAAGTCTCTATTGGCTCTCAGATGGACATCTGTTCTGTTTTGCATGAAGGTCTTAGGGAAGATGGTCTCATCTAATATTGATATGCAACAAGTCACACCATTACTTGACCATTCAATTCATCAGACTGTCTCCAAAGCTGTGTCAGTTGCTCCTAAAGTGGCTGAAGGTCTTCTGTTGCAAGTGAGAGCCATAAAAAAATCAGTCAGACAGTGCTGCAGCGGTGGAATACATTAACTGTCAGGGAGCAATGAAGAGTTCCTTGCCATAAGAGAAACCAGCAGAATAATGCACTGGATGGAAAAGGATATTCTGGCTATCTCTGGGGTGTTCATTTTAGGGGTGGAAAACAGGGAATTAATTTTTCTTTGCAGGCATGATCTACACCAGGCCTGTCCAACCTGCAGCCCTCCAGATGTTTCTGAAAATACAAGTCCCAGCATGCCCTTCCAGCTATCAACTGGTTGTCTACCAGCAAAGCATGCTGGGGCTTGTAGTTTCACAACACCTGGAGGGCCGCAGGTTGGACAGGCCTGATCTACACCTTTAGAGAATGGTCCCTTTAACAGGTTTGTGGAAAAATGGGGTTAGCCAGATGTCGACACGGTGACATCTCAGTTGAACCACAAAGTGGAGCACTTCTGCTTGAGGAGAAGAGAACCATAAGCATCTTTGTAGATGCCATCTCCATCACATTCATCTGACTTACTTGTTCCCTCTGGTAGTAATGCTTTGGTGGGTTCTAAAGAAATAAAAAAAAAGAGTGCATTCAGGTGATTCTAGTGGCTCCGGAGGTCATGGTAAATATTTGTTCTCAACATGGCTCTAGGCCCGTTGTGGACCTGTTAAGTCAGGAATTGTGGTGTGGCTGGTTATAACAGTGTAGCTTTTGATGCCTTGATTCTTAAGGCAAAGGGTTTCTCTGACGTTTAGAAGTTTGCAGATTTTGGACCACAGCTTCTGAGCATACCTACCCACAGGGTCAGCTTTGGGACATCACCAAGATTCATGTGTCCCCCAAGATACTTGTGTTAAATCCTTTTATTTGTTATTACCAGAGGACATTTTTTTCGTTCCTCTCTTTTGTCTAGTTGTGTCCTGTTGGGTTTATTTAGAAAAATTACCGACTTTCCAGTATCCTAGGGGATGTAGAGGGGAAGAAGATTCAGACCAGATTTATGTAAGAAAATTACTTGCTCAGTCTGAGCCTATATATCCAAAGATTCTAGTGTCCCTCAATGGATTCAGAGAAAAGGTTTTAACATTTTTTTCTTGCTTTCTCATGCCTTGTTTAAAGTGTCATAATGTCATTAATTGATAGTTTTACCAATTAATGTAGAGAACTTAATTTGTAATATGTTCTGGGATGTTTTCCCTAGAAAGTACTTACTTGAAAGTTTCTTACAAACGTGAATGTGAATCTAAGTATAACTACTTGTTAATGCATTGCTAACATTTGCTCTCTGTTCAGTACTTTGATCTTGCAGCAGACGTGCTGGCTGAAAATGCTCATCTGACCTACAAGTTTCTAACTCAAGTAAGTATTTGGTTTTAAATAAAAACCTGAGTCTGTTTTACCACAAAAACCATACATAGTATTAAAAAAATCAAGTATGTTCTTTTCTCTGCTAATTGTATGCCATAGATCATATGTTAGTCAGCCAATCATTTTTAATTTATCCTCAACCTGTGGCTCTCCAGATGTTGTGAAAGTCTTGTCAACTATTCACAACACCCGGAGAGCCACAGCTAAATTTTGTAAGGGTCCCATGTACCACTGAAGAGTAAAAAAAAAAATATACATTTGGTTTTCCGAGGGTCCCACCAGCTGCACCCTCGCTACTATAGTAGTTATGCCTTTGCTCCATATGTAAATCACTCAACTCAGTACTTCAGATAGTCAAGCTGGGCAGTGCTCTGCCGCTGTCACCTCCGCCTGCCCCCCTTCTTTATGATAGCACTCTCAGTGCTATTTACTGATATTCCCTAGTGTAGAATTAATGGGAGCACTGAAAATACTGACATAAAGGAAGGAGACATGTGGTCTAGAGATAGTGCTGCTAAACTATATTTAGTTGAGGAGTATACATACTGGGCTCTAATTGGTGTTCTCATTTGCAAATTAAGAGAACGTGTTATTGGGGAACAATTAAATTACTTATGGGAAACATATACCCAACCTGCTTCCAGACCCACTCAAAATAAAACCTGATGTAATGTTGTGTTAACAGAATGTGGAGAAGGTTTTTTCTATTAAAAATTAATCTTACAATTTACAATTATATTACACATGTTTAATAAACTGTTTTGGGTTTTTAAAGGTAAATTTTTTTATTACATGTTCAATAACACTTAAAGCATGAGTCATTCTTCAGATATAATCTTATTTATGTTTGAATTATTTGGCTATTTTAATAAAAATGGGGGTTCTCATGTTGCTTGCTAAGCACACATTAAATGAAATCCTAATTACAGACTCTACTGTATCAGGGCATTTAGCAATTTAATTAAAGAAAATGATTTTGAAATATATTTCTTTTTTCAGTATTTATATGATTTCCTGGATGCAATGTTAACATGTCAAACGGCACCTGATGAGGTATGTTATGTAATATTTATAAGTTTACAAGGTACACTGATGTATATTAAATCCAACAGGCATCCAAGATTATTGAAGATTTATAGGCTTTAACCTGTATATGAGCAATTATTATTTACATCATATATCCTATCCATCCCACAAATGTAGACAATTGAGTTGCAGGTTGAACACAGGTTATTGCATTTGTCCAGTGAACTGCTGCCACTAGAATAGAAAATAATGTTTTTTGTGATTTAAAATAAACATGTGGTGGGGAGATAATAGAGATCATCCCAGGGCTTAGTAGAAACAGGACTTGCTTCCTCAAATAAGGAATATAGTATCTAAATCAATGCATTCTGAAAAAGAGGGGTTCAAATTACCAAACATTATAATAATGGAACATTGTTTTTTTTAACCTATATCAAGGAATGCTTAACATTTGACTAGATATTCGACTAGATAATCAAAATTGGTAAAAGCTCCATCACCTATTTTTTTTTATTTTTAAATACTCATTGTGGGTAAAACAGGGACATTTATTCTATGACACATTGTACTCCTGCAGCAGAACTTTGCTTCTAAATTCCTAGATTGATATTTCAGCCAGCGCCTTGAAAGTTCTGCCTAATCATAGGCGATATCGAAATGTTATAATATTGACAATTTATAAAAGCCTCTCGTGCTTTGATTTTTGTATGCTCCTATTTAATGTCAATTGGTGATATAAACCAAAGTTATTTAGACGTTATCTGATTAAGTTTAGTAGCTTGCTGTGAACCGGTGTTTTGCTTATTAGGCTTTCCTAAAGCTGGATGAACTAGCTGGGATCCTAACGGAACAACTGAGAAAATTAACAAAACAGGTACAAACTTTAATACCATGTGTTTTAATTGTGTATTTATCTATCTTATCTATCCCATGGTCGGAGTGAAAATTAAGAAGTGGCGGTATGGAAAATGTGAATGGAATATGATAGTTTGACATTATCTTTAGAAGCCCCATCCCAGTTCCCACATAACATTATCATCACAACCACCATTAATTTGGTGGCTAACTGGTTAGCACTTCTGCCTCACAGCACTGGGGTCATGAGTTTGATTCCCGACCATGGCATTATCTGTGTGCAGTTTGTATGTTCTCCCCGTGTCTGCGTGGGTTTCCTTCAGGTGCCCCGGTTTCCTCCCACACTCCAAAAACTTACTAATAGGTTAATTGGCTGCTATCAAAATTGACCCTAGTCTGTGTGTGTGTGTTAGGGAATTTAAACTGTAAGCTCCAATGGGGCAGGGACTGATGTGAGTGAGTCCTCTGTACAGCGCTGCAGAATTAGTGGCACCATATAAATAAATGATGATGATTTGTATAGTGCCACGGATTGTGTAGCAACTGACATAATTATACAGATAAAACATACATGAAAAGAGCAAACACCATAACATGGGCACAGTTAGGCAAAATAATAAATGTTTGAATAACATTAACAGGACAATTCGCTTGGCATACAGAAACATGAAAGGGGATACAAGAAAGATATCAGTGTGGACAAACACGAGACATAGGGTAAAGGACCCTGATCATGAGACCCTATATTCTGGAGAGGGAGGGGGGATAAGAAGTAATAGGGGCAGATGTAACATTCGGCTTAGTGATCCAGGTGGGTATCAGAAAAGTTGCAGAATGAGCAGTCCAAGTTGTAGGAGGGTAGAATAAAGGGGGGGGGGGGGGCAGGGAAGTTGAGACATGATAAGAGGCAGGAGAGAATGAGACAGAGTAGAGGATAGAAAAGAATGCAGGGGATCTGCAGAGCTAGGGGCACATAAATAAGCATTGCAGGTGGAAGCTTTTTGCAGTTCATAAATTAACCTTCTTGTGGGATGTATTAAACATAGTGGTTGATGTATTAACATAGCAAACATTGTTACACTTACTATATAGTCAGAGATTATTATTATTATTATTATTATTATTAATATTTATTTATAAGGCGCCACAAGGCATCCGCAGCGCCGTACAGAGACAAACAAAATTACAATACAATGGGAGACAGCACAGTACAGTAAACACAGCAACTCAGTAAGCTCAATGCACAGCTAGAGAGGGCGGGGAAGGGGGAGGAAAGATCCGCAAACGACGGGGCCCAAGAAGAAGGGCGCGGAAGACAGGGAGACCCCCAGGGGGGAGGAGGGAGCGAGAGTGGACGTGGGGTGGAGGACCCTCGAGGAGGAGGGCTAAGTAGCTGGAGAGCAGAGTTAGAAGTGGTGGAAACAGGAGGAGAGATGGCCCTGCTCAGAGAAGCGTACAATCTAAGGGGGGGGGGTGGACAGACAGAGAGACGCAGGGGAGAGAGGGAGAGTAGGGGGACAGAGGCAGAAGATAAGGTAGGAAGTTAAGTGGGAGACAGAAAGGCTTTAAGAAAAAGGTGGGTTTTTAGGGCCCGTTTGAAACTGGACAGATTAGGGGAAGTTCTGATGGAGGGAGGGAGCTTGTTCCAGTGGAGGGGGGCAGCGAGGGCGAAGTCTTGGATACGCGCGTGGGAGGAGGTTATAAGGGGGGAAGAGAGGCGACGGTCAGAGGCAGAACGGAGAGGGCGGGATGGACCATGAATAGAGAGGAGGGTGGAGATGTAGGGCGCAGTGGAGTTGGCGAGGGCCTTGTAGGTGAGTGTGAGGAGCTTAAAGAGGATTCTGAAGGGGAATGGGAGCCAGTGAAGGGCTAGGTAGAGGGGAGAGATAAAAGAGGAGCGGCGAGAGAGGAAAATAAGCCTAGCTGCAGCGTTAAGGACGGATCGAAGGGGATCGAGATGAGAGTGGGGGAGGCCAGTGAGGAGGAGGTTGCAGTAGTCCAGGCGGGAGATGATCAGAGAGTGGATAAGGCATTTGGTGGCATCTTGGGAGAGGAAGGGCCGGATGCGAGCAATGTTGCGGAGCTGGAATCGGCAGGATTTAGCAAGAGAGAGGATGTGGGGGCCAAAGGAGAGAGAGGAGTCGAGGATGACACCAAGGCAGCTAAGTTGGGGGACAGGGGAGATAGAGGTGTTGTCGACAGTGATGGAGAGGTCAGAAGAGGATGGGGTATGAGAGGGAGGAAAAACTATGAGCTCAGTTTTGGCAAGGTTAAGTTTGAGGAATCGAGAGGACATCCAGGAGGAGATGGCAGAGAGGCAGGCGGACACCCTAGAGAGGAGGGAGGGAGAGAGATCAGGAGAGGAGAGGTATAGTTGAGTGTCGTCAGCGTAAAGGTGGTAGCTGAAGCCGATGACAAAAATACTAATAATAATGACTTCTTGATAATCTTATGTTACTTAGCTACCCAACAACCAGGGGCCTCAAGGGGGCTTGACACAGTGTAGTAGCAGGCTTGTGGCAGGATATGAGTTAATGGAATGCAGGGCTTTGCGGAAGGAACATGTGATCGTCTGCTTGACTGTATGCACCTACAATCACATACACAGTGCATTATTCACCATGGGACTGGTAATAGCAGGCAAGTAGCGCGAAGGGAGAGGACCCGAAGAGAACGCTGAAGGGAGATAAGCTTGGTGCGAGGTAAGACCCATTAACACCAGAGGAACGGCGGTGCCTAGCGATGGTGGCCGAGGCCCCTGCTGAAGAATCAGATTGATAGCAGCAATGCAGTGGGGGGCAGCTCAGACATTTCCACAGTGCTTTTCTTATCCAGGGGGAGGAGGGATTGAAGCAACTCACAGATGCTAAGGCAATAGGAGGCATAGTTTTACCGGAAGGGGAGGGGTTGAAGGATACATTCAGACACAAAGAGATACCAATCAGTCAATCACATCAGTGACATCAGTGGTAGAAGTGGTGGTATGGCATATCACCGTATACCGCCCCACTTCGAGCACTCTATCTATCTATCTATCTATCCATCCAGTGGTCGAGGTGGGCTGGTATACAGTGGTATGCCATACCGCCACAATAAGTATATATAGGCAGGTTAAGAATTGAATGGATGGCAGGAATGAACACGTAATTGGATACAATGACACAGCTGACTCAGACAGGATGTTCTGGGAGGCAGCAAAATGTAAATATTATATTTTGTTAATAAATTAGTTGTTTGTACATTGTTGGTAGATATAATAATTTTGGAAGTGACATTGGTCTTTGTTACCATAGACCTGTCCCCCAGCATATACAGCACAGCCCCATACATTTTGACAGTGATCTTCACAGCAGTATCTAGTCAGCAAGAAGATGCCTTTGTAAGACTGATGTGTGATATTTGTTTTCATCCATATACTGTTTCCAACTGTTTTTTCATGGAGTTGTATAATAACTATTTTAATGTTCTTGTGTCTGGCTCCATTTTCTCTTCAGATAGTGTAGTCAGCTAATGCTGTCCCTGTTTATTTTCCAGATCATATACTGTACTGGGCAGCTCAATGGGTGTCTCCTATAGGGTAGATAGTGTTACATATGGCTTGTACACATAGTTGCACTGTAGTACACCAACAATTTGTTTTATAGTCTCTATTTCCTTTAAGTTTTATGTATATTGATGGTAGGTTGCATGTACGACATAATGTAAACATCTTTAGGGCTTCATTTAGAGCAAATCCAGCCAAAGTGCGCACATTAGCACGTGGATGCAGATAGTGTTTTTGTTTGTATGTAGCACACAATTACTGGACAGCTTTATTTCTCTCACATCCTTGGGGGACACCGGGAACATTGGGGTATAGAGTAGGGACAGGCTAACTGGCACTTTAACTTTAGTTATCAAAGCCCTAGCTCCTCCCCCTCTATACCCCACCTCCTGATAGAGCCCAGTCCAGTTTAAGTGCCCGGCGAACGGGCTGTGCACGGGGCTACTTAGCAGCCATTTTTTGTTTTATTTCTATTTATTTTTCTTTAATGTTAATCGGAGACTGCTGGCTGCTGGGGGAGGCTTCAGGGTGGTCTGACCTCTCCTTCCTCCCTGCGGTCTTTAGTACATAGTGTTGAGCTAGGATGCATCGCAAACCCATCCATTAATATAAATGAGTGAAAGGGTAAAAGAACGATTATGCGTTTCCAAATTTAAAATATCTATGTTTTTATTGAAGCAGAATTTCTTGGTTGTCATACTATTAGTCAAGCTTATTTCTGTCATATTTGTCCTATTCAGCACCACATTGTTCATATTATAATGAAATGCAGTATTGCCATGTATGTCATGAGTGCACACCAAGACAGAAGTATTGGTGTGCACAGTGGTTAGCATTGTTGCCCTGCAGAATTGTGTCCTTTGGTTTCTCCTATCTCTGTGTAGTTTGTATTTTCTCCCCCTTTTCACTTGGCGTTTCTCTGGGTCCTAAGACATTCTGGTAGTTTAATTGTATTCTCACAAATTGTCCCTGTGTGGATTCTTTTTGTGCCTGGGGTAAGGAATTAGATTGTAAGCTCCATTGGGGCAAGGACTGATGTGATCGAATAAACATTGTACAACACCGAGGAATAAAATAAATGTTGGCGCTACATAAATAAAAGATAATAATAATTATAAATATGTGATGTTCCAATATCTACAGTATTAAAAATTATGTATTGCACAATTGCTTGGAATACATTTACAAATATGTCTCTAAAGGTACAAGAAGCTAGACTTAACCGGGATGATGATGCAGTTAAGAAGGTTGTGAATGAATATGACGAAGCTCTAGAAAAGTGAGTACATGAATTGCACTATTCTTATATGATGAAAAATTTGACATTTTCACTAATAAATAGCCCATATTTTCAAAAGTGTTATAAAAATGATTTAAATATTCTGAAATAGGAGAAATAAAACCCTTAAAAAAAAAATTAACACTATTTGTTAATTTACAAAACATAAGTAAGATATGAAATAACAGTAGTTAATGTAGACTAGGCCAAGTTACCTTCAAGTTATAAAGCAATCATATTAGAAATGTTGAGTTTTGTGTTGACAAAAATCTGAAAATATTGTTTGAACTTAAATGTAGTACCTGTTATTGCAGTACATACAGTTTTCTCAACTTGACTGTAAGGGCTGCTTTTAGAATTAGCTGTAAATCCAGCTGGAAGGAGCAAATTTTCACCTTGGTAAAACCATGTTGAGGCTCAGGAGGAGTGAATTTAAAATGTGATGACAAATTTAGAGTTGGGTGTGGGGCACATTCTGGCTTAGCTCTAAATCACAGTTTTAAATTAAAGCTAGCCAATATCTGTGGGCTACATACAAAAGCAGGCAGTACTTTCCCTGCATGGAAAAAATAATTGCCTTTTCACCCCATGTATTGCAATGTGGTTTGTTCAGGTGAAACTTTACACTCTTTATGCTCCTAAGTTATGCTCCGCATTCTGAATGAGTAGGTTATGTAAGTAGGTTATGCTCCTAAAACTGAATGAGGCCCTTAGTGTGTATCATAGTGTGTTGTATGTGTAATGATGTGATCAGGGCCGGAGTAAGGGAATGGAGCCCCCCCTGGATAAGGGTACTGTGAGGCCCCTCTTGCTAAGGGTACCGTGAAGTCCCCTTCTTCTGATTACAGCATAATATAATATCTCTGCTTTGTTTCTACTGTACTTTCCCCCCGAGCGCTTACCTCCTATTCCTTGTGGTCCAGATCCGCCCCTTCTTCACTGCAGGCTGCAGCAGGCGTTCTTCAGGCGCTCCCTGTAGTGCTTCCGCGGTGCGCAGTAATATCCTTACTTATGAGATATCCTTAATAAGGAGATTACTGCGCACTGCGGAAGCACTACAGTGACAGCAGGCAGCTAACAGCATAACATTTGCTGTTAGCTGCCTGCCATTTTTCATGACCTGATAGTCGGAGCCGGGCAAGGGGACTCCCCCGACCTGATGAATGCCTGCGGTACACAAAAATAAATAAATAAATTAAGTTAAAATAGTTTCAAAGGCCCCCCAGATGCCCGAGACCCCTGGGCTCTAGCCCAGAAATCCCCCGGGTTAATCCGGCCCTGGATGTGATGTTGTGAGTTAAAGCTGTACAATGCTAGTAGACTTTATTTAGGCTTTTCAGAGCTGCATAACAGGTACACTTTAGACACATTCTAAAACTGTGTTTTTGCAGCGGTTCTGTACGAAGGGTGTTTAAAGCAGTGACTGGAGATTCCTGCAAGATTTCACAAATCTTAACAAATGTACTAGCAAATGTATTTGTAAAATGTATAATGTGTTATTGTGATGAAGAACTATTCATAGGTCAACATACTTTTAGTAAGCTTAGGTATAGTTGGAGTGGAAGAGGTCATCCACTGAAGGACTATGGCAATTTATTAAAAAAAAAGAAAAAAAAAGTCACATCTGATTCATTCATAATGATTCTAGGTGATTTCACTCAGAATGTTTAGTATATATATTTTTAATAATAGCAAACAGTTATAACATCTTATTAAAGTTAAAATCAAACTAATTCTGCAAACCTGTGTTGGATGAGAACAGCGATAGCAGATGAAAGTGGGTAGAATTATCTTTGCAAAATAACAAGGGCTAAGGTTTGATGCCTGATAAAAAGTTGATTATGGGTGGAACTTAATTCAGCTGGAGGTCCCGAAGAAGCCTTGCGCAATGCATCTCCTATAGCTTTTGTTCTGTTCATAATCATCCACAGTACACGTCAGCATCCAACTAGACGTTTTTAGCACCATTTTTTTGACCATACTTCTCTTCATGTGCAATTTAGATACATACCTGTATTAATGGCTCAGGCGAAGATTTACTGGAACATGGAGAACTATCAAATGGTGGAGAAAATCTTCCGTAAATCGGTGGAGTTTTGCAATGAACATGATGTGTGGAAACTGAATGTGGCCCACGTGCTGTTTATGCAGGAAAATAAATATAAGGAGGCCATTGGTTTTTATGAGCCCATTGTTAAAAAGCACTATGACAATGTAAGTATAATTCATAGAAATATTACAGTACAAATGTAGTTATCACTTTCCAGTCTGTAGCCATTTCATTTGTAAGGTATATATTGGTATATGAATGTGGATGAACTGTTCAATTCATTGAAGTTTTTACCAGTTACACATTTACACGCTCGTTCACCGATGTTCACTAGTTAAATGCTCATATATATTGAGCATTTGTCCATTGATTTATCCATGTCCATGCAATGCAGCAGTTTCATTCTGAATTAGCAATTTGCCACCCTGGTGTCATTGATTAGCTGATTTTTTACTAAATGTTTTGTTAATTACAAGTTTATTACAACAACTTTTGACAAGTGCTCTTTTATTTTCTTACTATTTACTGAAGCATTGGCATCATCTCTGCATATTTTTCTCCTGTGCTCCTTAGCTGGGACAGTGTAACATTGAAGAATGTCCTTGCAAGAGAAAAGTTTCGGTAATCCTAGCACTTGTCACTTTGTTTTGTATTTATTTTTCTTATTGCTTTGGTTGCATGGAGTGTCTGAGTGCCTGTCTCTGTATATTATGTTGCTCTGCCTCAGGCCTCCAGTATCCACTGTGTCTATCCTAGTCTGACACCATCCATTAACAGCCTCCATATTGTGAATGTGTAAAGCGGCATCAGTCAGTCCTACATTAGGGATAAGTAATACACATTGTTAGTATTACCACAGTGGTTCTCGCTTAAAATGTACTTCTTTTTGCTATAGTGTATATGCAAATATATATGGGACATATTACAAAGAATTAAAGATTAAAGTGTTTCAAGTCACAAACATGTTAAGATTGTGAAAGATTAATGTGAAAGATTAATAGTATATATTGGGTAGTGTTCAACGTAGTCCAATAGTAATCTTTTTTTTGCATATGTCGACCAATTGAATATACAAACTAAAAACCCTACTACGGGAATAGCTTCTTAAGGAGCCCTGCTGAAATGATTTATCTGGGAGCGTCAATATCCACTCAGACAATCACATGCGGCTAGTGTGGGAAACCGCTCATGATTGGTTGAGCAGGTATTGACCCACCCAGTCAGTTCAGTTCATTTTCATTCAGCATCGCAGTTGTTGTCATCCATTTATTGAAAATGGTGTTTACTTTATATCGTCACCATGATTTATTTATGAAGCGCCACAGATTTTGCTGTGCCGTGCAGTCAGCAATACACATACAGAACACAACAATAGCAGAACACATAACATAGGACATACAGTAACCCTTACAAGAGGACAAGATGGGGAGGACAGGAGAAGGCAGGCAGAGAGATCAAACATTCTAGAGGGGCAAGCAAACTAACAGAGACAATGGGGGTGGTGGGAAACAAGTATATACATATACATATTCCTGTTTGTGGTAAAGAAAAAAGAAATGTGATCTTTTAGGTTCATTGCATGCAGTATTCTTCTTTTGGATTTGTATTCCTATTTTTATTTAATATTAATGTTAAAAGTTGTTTTAATAAACACTGGTTTTGCAAGATAGAACTTCTCTAAAGACGGGTACAATATTATACCAGTCATGTATCAGTTATTTTTGTCACAGCTGCAAGTTTTTCAACAACAGGTTGATTATTACATATTACAGGCACACTTTTTTTGTGTGTGCTGCTACATGTAATTTAGGAAAATGGACCAGATGTCACCTCATGTACTTGTTGTGGCACAAATTAGGTTTTTTTTTTGTGTTCTTTATCGATTTTAATTTTTGTTTTATTACTTATTTTTCTCTAGAATTGTATTCGTGCCTAGCACCTTGTAGCACCTCAATTGAGGGACAACATCCCATTTCTCCTATTGCAGGGGTGGCCAACCGTTCAGAGACCAAGAGGCTAAACATATCTATAGATATCACAAAGAGCCGACTTTACTTTTTATATATGTGTGCATACACATATACAGAGTATATGCACACATATGCTCTTACCTCGCTGCTGTGTCCAGCAGATGAGGGTTCAAAAGGTACTTACACTCTCTTCACAGGAGCTAACGCTGTTTCTGTATCCATAGTCGCTGGAGAGGGAACTGTTGAAGTGGGGATTTAGCAAAAAAAATTCATAAATGGCCAACATGCACCTCCTTTTACATACCCATCAGACCTCTCCACATGCCATCAAATCTACCCACATGCCCCAGAAATTCACATCAGATCCCCAAATACCCCACCGCATGTCAATCAGCTCCACCACATGCCCCATACATGCCAATCAGCCCCATCACATGCCAATCAGCGTCACCACATGCCCCATAAATGCAAATCAGCGCCACAACATGCCCATAAATTCCAATCAGCCCAATCACAGGCCCCATAAATTCCAATGAACCCCACCACATGCCCCATACATGCCAATAAGCCTCACCACACGCCCCATACATGCAAGTCAACCTCACCACATGCTACATACATGCCAAACAGTCCCACGACATGCCCCATACATGCCAGTCAGCCTCACAATGTGCTGCATACATGCCAGTCAGCCTCACAACATGCCCCATACATGCCAGTCAGCCTCACATTATGCCCTACATGCCAATCATACCTCTTCACATGAGATCAGATCACACATACCCCTTACTTACCTCTCACACCGCCCACACTTAGCCGCTGGATCCCGCGCAGAGGAAGGAGGGAGAGCACACTACATGCTCTCCTCCTTCTTCTGTTATTGGCTCTGAACACCCTTGCCTGTCATCTGTCAACACAAACCTGAGGTGAGAGGAACACACAGACCCATACAGCTTCACCGGTCCTCCTGTTCTGGATACAGCACTGCTACTCCCTAAACCCCCGTTTGATTCCAGGGGATCAGACTCTGGTGGAATGACCCACAGTGTATTCTAGAAACACCCTGACCAAGTAAGTGGCAGTGGACTGAGGCCTGGTAACTATGGGACATGTCCTGGAGACTCTTCTTTGGAGGGTGTGGAACCAAACAGTTCTTATACTATGCAATCAGCAGCAGGGACCCCTTGTAAGGTTTTCCCCCACCCTCCCACTTTTATTCGAGCAGCATGTTTTGTGCAAAGAGGACTCCGCTGTAGCAGAGCAGCTAGGATGGCTATAACAGCCACTAAAACTTTTATAGTTCCAGGGCCTGTACAGCCTCAACTAGTCTGCTCAGTGGACACTGGTTCCTCTTATGTCTGGACCATCAGAGTCGCCACCTTTTTAGGAAAGTGTCCCATTTTCTCAATCTTGGGGTGTTTAACAGCAAGTGCTAAAAATCTTTTTTTTTTTTTCAGATAAGCTTACTTTACCTAAAGTGTATCTTCCAACATCTAAAATGCCCAAATAAATAAACTTACGATTAGTTAGGGGGGAATTCAACTGGCCACGTTACGGGTGAAAGTAACGCGGGCTGCGCATTATTACCGTTATTGCGGTAGTTTCAACGCTGGATTTTTGCAGAAAGCCGGGATAAACTACCGTTATATCGTTAATAGTTTTAACGCCGCAGAAATTCGGCCCCTAAGTGTTCACTTTCTCCTGTTCTGTAGCATATGCACAGGCATCAACAGAACTTCATCTACGTATTATCATAAAACACAACTTACTGTAAACAAAAATTAAATGTTTCAAGCTAAAAAGGTAAAGTACTAAAAAGATGTGGTAGATGCTATAACAGAATTGGGAGTCAGAGGGAAACCTTTGACAGTCAATGAAAAGTCTATTCTACATAGATCTAGTTTGTGTAGTAAAGTAAATAAATATCTGGCCGCTCCGAAAAGGACAAGGAAAGTGGGACCAGGGGTTCCCATAAACCTACACCTGAAGGTTTTCTTAATATAATATGTTTGCCATCTTTTATTGTTATTCATTTATTTCCTTTATTAACCACCATCTTTATCTGACGTTTTAAAGAGACTAATGTGTTTTTATGTGGAAATGTTTAAATTAAGGTAATAAAATGTGGGCCATGTCATTTTCTTAATGTTTTGACATAATTTGCTATTGTTATCTTTGTTTTAGCTACCAAAGTATGTTCCAGCTTGGCCTGGAGATATAAATAATGTAATATCTGTTCGCATGAGATTGTTGTGTTTGCTTCTTTAATATATGGTGTGCTTATCACTGTTGATAACGCTCTGTGCACTACTGCTATGTGATACATTACATACAATCATTGTAATACTGATTTGAAGTGAAACATGCTTTGTCAGTACCCTCATTCATTGAATAACGCTTCCATTTTCCAGGTCAGAAAGGAATCTGTAACATATGCTTTATTTCCTGTTTCCTAAAGTAGGAAATGCCTTTGCATTTACCAGAAGCACTAATTACAAGCCATCTTATTTTTCAGATCTTAAATGTCAGCGCTATCGTCCTCGCAAATCTGTGTGTCTCTTACATCATGACGAGTCAAAATGATCTGGTGTGTATCCCTAAATAATATTACTGTTTGAGAGTAATTATAGGCCATCCATTATGTAAAGAAATAAAATGAATGCCTGGAAGAGGAGTTAGCACGCTGAGATTACCCGGTTATTGTTGAATTATAACTGCCAAGCAAACTATGTATTTTGGTGGTACAATCAGTGGCGGAACTATCATTGCTGCAACAGGAATGGTGCACTGGGGCCCATGGAGATAATGGGGCCCGCTGCAAAGGGAACTAGCGAACTGTGGGCCCCAGTTCATTCCTCCCCACTTCCCTGCACCAGTGCTCACAGCTCGTTAGTTACGCCTTTGGGTACAATAGTTGGAAGAAGTTCTTAAACAATAGCAACCAATCCATAAACTCCCTAACCCTGACATAGAATATGCAGTGATCGTAAAAATATGACTGCGTTCACATATATGGGACATATAGCTGATCTTGAAATAGAAAAATAACTGCATCCATAAATACAGTATCTTTGTAAAGACTCTTATACTATCAAGATCTAGGATTGCTTTCCCTGCCAGTAAGCAGCTTCATCTGCCATTGTTAGCACACAACACTAACTAATGCTATCTATGTAGATCTCTGAACATCCCATTACAAACCGCAATAGAGAAGCAGTACAACTGATGACTGTGCCAAGTGGGGCAATAAATCAGAAGGTTTAGCCTTTTCAAACAGTGGAAGTGATACACATCCCTCTGCCAGTTAATAAGGAATGCTTCTTAGACCAGATGTTGCCAGCTATACCCTAAAGCAGCATCACTGCAAAACACTGTACCATTGCTCCCCCAAAGTCATGCTAGTTTTAATAAGCAAAGGACATGTATATTTTTATATTACGCTTCTTATTTTCTTTTCAGTGGCAATTATCATGTTACCCACCAGAGGGTGTACGAATCTTAAAATACATGAAAGTTCCTGTTTGGCATATAAGTTTTTTGAGGGAATTTAATTCTTAACTAAAATTGAAATACAAAACCAATGCAATGTTATATGTTAATTAGTAAAATGATAGTCCGAACAGTATAAATCACAAACTACAGAAGTATTTTGTTTAAGAGAGAGTTATGGCCAGAATACAAGCAGCTGTTACAAAAAGAGTTCATTATTGGACAATGGGGAAGAGAGGAGGTGTTTAGATACAATTTCACATCACCACACAGCCTGCTTTGCAAAGTAAGAAACAGCAGGTGAGGGGAATCTGTATGGGCATCATGTCAAAGTGAATGTTGTCTGACTCTTAATTTGGGGTTTGCTGAGTTCACCTAGGCCTGATGTTTAGATGATGGTTCACAGGGTACAACTTGGTGGATGTAATGGGGAGTCCCCAACTAGAACTTACACAGAAAACTAAACTTGATTAAGTCTTATCTATATGTATATAAAAACATTGAACAGTGTCAGTGTCACCTCTTGGCTGAACCATGATCTACCTTACTTTACTCTGAAATAAACCAGTTATTTACTTCTTTATAGGTCGTATATATACACTGGTGAGCGTAGTTAGGGTTGAATTCTTGCTGCTATATATAGGTGGCAGTTTGTGTTCTGTACTCACCTCTGACATGAATTACAGACTGGGTGGTAAGGGAGAAGGGAAAATAAATAACAAGTGAGGATATAAATAAATTACATTGGAGGGTGATGGAGGGGGAAATTAATTAAAGGGAAGAAGGCTGTGAGGAGAAATGAATTATATGGAAGGGAGGTGGGAGAGAAATAAATGACAAGTGAGAGAGCTGTGATGGAGAAATGAATTGATGGGGAGCGTGGTAAGTAATGGGGTGATGGCTTAGAGGGGGGTTTGGTGGGACATTATGTTTTGGGTGGGGTCTAGGGACAGTTGGGAAGTATATCCCGCTTTTTGCTGCTCTGCTTTGAAGACCGAGCCACAGACACCTAACATTAGAGCAAATCACATGAGCTAATCAGATGGTGAGGGGGTTGGATGGTAGACCAGCATGACATGTCATGGCTGTAGCCACTACAGCAATGTGGTTAGGATGTGCAGGCTGTAACTTCTCCTACATGCATTGCACCTTAGCAATGGTCTTTTTAGTAGTCCCACAAGTTTTTTTAATGAGGATCACTCAGAAATTAAAATTAAGGGCTAGATTTACTAAGCTGCGGGTTTGAAAAAGTGGGGATGTTGCCTATAGCAACCAATCAGATTCTAGCTTTCATTTATTTAGTACCTTCTACAAAATGACAGCTAGAATCTGATTGGTTGCTATAGGCAACATCTCCACTTTTTCAAACCCGCAGCTTAGTAAATCTAGCCCTAAGTCTCATTTGTCAAAGTTTGAGAACTTCACTATTTATATTTCTGAACCACAGTTGAGGCATTCATATTCAGATGTATTTAATGCACAGCTTTTCTTTTAAGTTATAGTCTAATATGAGCACAATATAAGCTATAATAAAGACAAAATTGTGTTCAGATGCTTAGCAGTAGTAACGTGGAACAGTAATCACATATGGCAGAGATAAATTCAGCATATTGGCGAGAAACCTGGTCTCCAACCTAGAGATATGCACGATAGTCATTTAATCACAAGAAGGTAAATCAACTTAATGCCTGTCATTGCTCATCATCTGAATTGCATGCATATCAATTTGTTCTTTTTTAGGCTGAAGAATTCATGAGGAAGATTGAAAAGGAAGAGGAGCAGATTGCTTATGACTATCCAGATAAGAAAATCTACCATCTTTGTATAGTTAACTTAGTTATTGGGTAAGTTGTGCTGCTTGCAATAAAATAAGACAAAAAGCAGTTTTAGGTTCATTATTTTTACTCTAGATGTTATATATCAAATGCATACTCTAACCCCATCCCATGTACCTACCAATGTTCTGAGAAAGGCGATCTAGGTATTTTTTTCAAATGCCATCTTGATGATATGAGTACCATGTTATTATTGCATGATAATACCCGGCACTCGAGCCATCAAAAGCTTACAGATCTTCCCTGTTACTAAGAGTCCTATTCTGCTCTGAGTGTCGGAGATTTGCCTCATTTATATAGTGGGCATGTAATCTTCTGAAGCGTGCTGTTCTGAATTTAAGGCCCAATGAAATAAGAACAATAGACAAATATCTATGTATTACAATACTACTGCATTGTAATACATACCTTATCGTGACATGTTATCTTAAACAATCTAAGGCCTGTTATGTCTTCGCTCTAAATGAGGCACTAGATGTGCAAAATAGGCCTTATACTGTGTCTGATTGTTTGCTAGAAAGACTCTAGCAGAGGCTCTCCAGCTTTGGGATCTAGCTGTATGTATTTCTATTTATGTCCCCCACTACCATATTACATGCTCAGTATAATCAGGTTTGATCTTTGTAAGGAAAAATAGCTTCTTACACTACTCAGTTTAATCCACAGTATTCGGTGTGATTGCAGGAAAATGAAGTGCTAGATGCACTGTATCTACCAGACAATGAGATATAACATAGAGGTTATATGCATAGTAGACCATTAGTGTCCATTTTGCACATTTAACCCCTAACAAAAAGTGTCCTTTAAATCAGAACAGAACTTGGATTGTAATGTAGCCATCACAAGGTAGTAGGAAAAATACTTAATGCATGTGCATTGCTTAACTGTGAACTCAGCTTAGAGGCCTATATTTTTTATGTTGTCTTTGTTTCAACAGCACTCTTTACTGTGCCAAAGGAAATTATGAATTTGGCATTTCTCGAGTTATCAAAAGCTTGGAGCCGTACAATAAAAAGGTAAGTTTGAGAATATGAAACTAAACCATAGTGGATTAACCATTTGGCTTCCGTATTTAACTGATAATATTCATACTGGTGAGAATCAAATGGTGTCTCTTTAGAACAAAGTCATATTTATACATTTTTACAGACCTTTAGGAATTGAAAAAAGTCATGCTTGATTTAGTGTTTGGACCTCATTTCGAAAGCACACTACACAATGAGAAAACGTATCTTGATGAACCTCCCCTGTACACATAAAGGTGCAGGCCTATATATCACTCTTGGAAGACTTCTCCACATAGTAGGGGTACACCTGTGTGTGCAGATGGTAAGATCTGAGGCGGCACACTGCAAAAGTAGACATGTCACATGAAAGACAAACCTTTTACCACTTTAGAATCATCACTTTAAGTGGTGATTCTCCTAAAATACTGTTGCATGTATCATAATTTATGGTAAAAGCATGAGAGTAACGGGGCTCTTGACATGAGCTTTGTTTTACATTAGGCAAAGTGTGCATTGAAATATACTTCATCAGCAGCAGCAGCTCATTATATAGCTCCACTATTTCCACAGCACTGTACACTTCTCCGCCAAGTGCAACTGGAATGTGCAAAAACTATAGTATGAGACCCAATCTCCACCAGTTCAGAGCTGGTGCAAAACCAAGTCCTTTAATGGTATAAAAATGGATTGTTATTGTATGGCTTCTCCACAGCAAGGAACACCCCTAAAATGTGTTCTCTTAACCCCTTTAATTTATTTCAATAATCTCGCTCTGAAAACTAAAATCTTTTTTTTTGTACTGATTTGCAAAACTTGGCGCATTGGAACATCTGCTCCATACCTAACAAGGAACGCCACCACTCCATCCAACCGCTCCCATCGACCGGTGCAAAACTCTGCAAACACCACAGTCTTACTCCACAATCCTGTGTGCTTTAGTGGATATCTAGTTGCACTTGCACAATTCAAGGCACATTGACCTACCAAAGAGGAATTTGCTCTGTGCCTCAACAGTTCTGTGCTTCAGAAAAGAGGTAATAGGTGTGGTTGAAGTGGAAAAGCAACTTGTACGCTAGTTGCATTTTAAAAAAAAGGGCATGGAAATTGAGCATAGTTCTAAACATATTAAAATCCAAGTGTATGTAAAGATACATTTCCTTTTGAATCTGGATGTAAGTACACTCTGCCTACATAGTACTTGCCATACGTAGACAGAACAGACTGCAGTATACACACAAGCATATGTGCAAGATCACATCAGAATGGATAAAGATAATTATATTCTAAAATAAATGAACAACAGCTGGTCATGAAGAAATTTGATGCCATATGGTATAGGTGGCTTGAGTCTCCATACGCACTTGTTTCCTCAAGACAATGGGTCCCGAGTGCATAAGTCTATAGGTTCCCAAGGTCAAATGTTAAATGTCATAAGCCACACACTCTTTGCCTTGCTTGCATTGTCTAGTTGTTCCACTATGGCTCATAAGTAAATTATGCAGGCCCTCATGTATCTGTATGGATATTTATCCGTGGGCATTTTCGTATCATGCTCTTCAACAATATTAGCAGATATGATGTAATTTTGCAAAGTACTTATATGGAAAATCTTCCTGACTTTGATTGAGTTATACTTTGATTGAGTTACACTTTTCTTTGTATGTTTTCTTTTTTTCTTCTTTTTTGTATGTCTATTTTGGAAATATCACTAAAAAGACTTGATTTAAAAAATAAAAATAAATGAATAATTCTTAACAGTATAATCATTAATAAAAATATGTTTTTTTATTAATGATTGATTAATTTTTTTGTAACAGTAAATACATAAAGATGCTCATAATGTATTATGTACACATAATGCATTTTTATAATGTCAGTTATGATTGTAAGTCAGAACTTTCACCTGCCCTGTAGCTGTTGAAAATGATACAGCTTAAATAAAATGTACTTACGAGGAACCCATGACTTGAATCAGCTGCACCTGCGTCAGCACACCCTTACTGTACATGACGTATGTTATTCCGCCCCTCACTCCCCCATTCCGCCTCTCAAGTCGTAGGCAGTCATAAGCGTCATTTGCATTCGGACATGAATTGTATGCATTGTGTTCATTGGTGTAAGGTCCATTCCTGAGCATGCGCAGAGCTAATTCATACAAGATACGCTACGCAAATGGACTTATGTCCGAACATGAATCAGTCACCTTATGTGTGTAAATGTAACAATTATGTGAACCAGCTTGCTCACTCATTAGGGTTTCCTCCCTTATACATTTTGTAGTGCAGTGTAGCTGTTGTGTAGTTACACTTGTTCAACACATAATCAACGTTGGAAAGCAAAGTTGACCTTCGTTCCAAGGGCTTGTTCACTTGTTCTACCTGTACATATAATGCACTTATACTGCATGAATGGGGATCAGTCAGTGTTTTTATATTGCCACTGGTGCTTATTAATATGATAATTCACACAACATTTGCAACTGTTATAGCAAATCACTGAAAGGTGTCTGGACAGCAGCGGGAAGTACCTGGATGTGTCACATGGTCAGCTCATATCCTGCTCTGAGATGACTTCTTTGGCCACGTACATCCCACCGCTGTCCAGTCTCCTGGGCACATTGTGATATTTTTACCATGCGGAGGCTTTTAGCTATGCACACCAAACTATAATGTCATTGAGTAGCATTGTCAGCCTATCTGATAATAGTATTGGTAATAATAATAACAGTTCCATGTAATGTTAAACACCTTATACTATAGGATATTTTAAATATATATTGTGCATTTACCAAAATGTTTTTTATGTTTAATCAACTTATAATATAGTTTTGTTTAAGCTTTGAAAGACAATACCATGTATATTATTTTTTCGTCTTAAACATACACCATTAATTTCTTTCTTTATTTTGATTTCAGCTTGGAACTGACACATGGTTTTATGCAAAGCGATGCTTCCTTTCCCTGCTAGAAAACATGTCAAAGCACATGATCATGCTACAAGACAGCGTCATCTACGAATGCATTCAGTTTTTGGAACATTGTGAAAGTAAGTTTTTAGACTTCTTTTAATTCATTTACTTGACTGGATGTTCTCCAGAAACAGACCATGTCCATTCCATGACGTCATGAAGTATGAAGCTGACAAGGGCTGTCATACGAACATGTTATGTAACTAACTTGATTTTAATTTGGGATAGATATCTTCTGTACGGCTGTCATTAAATTATATAACCTGTGCCTCTGACTTTTTCTGAAGGTTAGCATGGTGAGATAGTGGTTAGCATTGCTGCCACACAGTTCTGGGGTCATGGGTTTGCTTCCGACCAGGGCTCTATGTGTGTGGAGTTTTATATTCTTCTGGTGTTTGTGTGAGTTTAGGTAATTCAGACTGTAAGTTAGTTGGACCATAAAAAAAGAACAAATACATTGTCCATCAGCCTAAAATTATTTTTTTTCTAGGTATAAAATGTGCAAACACGCAAATACTGTATATAAAATATGTACTCTTATAATATAATATGCTCAGAAAATAACAGTTTAATGTTTCTCTGCATTTCCAGTTTATGGTAAAAATATACCAGCTGTAATTGAGCAACCATTGGAAGAAGAGAGGATGCACATTGGCAAGAACACTGTTACCTATGAATCAAGACAACTGAAAGCATTAATCTATGAAATAACAAACTGGAATATCTGATTGGTTCATTAAATATTTGTAATTGTACCATTTTTCTCAGTGCTCTTGATATGTTAATGTAATTTTGTAGTGTTAAAATAAAGTTATTTTGTTTAAGAAATTACAATTCTTGTGGTTGCTTGCGAACATTATACTTGGTTCCTGGTTCTATTTATTATAACAAATTGAAGAGAAAATACAACCCTGTAACGACCTAAAAAAAACACCAATTACAGAAGAGAAGATGTCGGTGTGAAGGAGTTTAAAGACCCTTCACTATAAATAATGTAACAAGGTTCGGTTACATACACTTGCATGCATTGTTGTAGAATTGACAGAAAGAATATTTCTTTAAAACTTAAACATCTCTTTGATGTCTCACCCTAAAAATTCTGAGTAGAGATATGCACATTGCTCCTTACTTGGCCCCTACCATGTCTCCAGAGAACTGCTAACATTCTAGCATATGGATACAGTCAGATATGCAAAGCCATTGATCCAGCTCACATCTCTGGCTGTATACATGTGTCAGGTTGTTTTGATTATTATTTGAGGATGTAATATAAGAGCGCTTTAAGGTGTCAGGATAGTTTTAGTATTTATGAATTATATATAGATTGGGATAATGTTAAATTTAGAGATTGGAGTAGGTTCAGATTAATTATTTGGGTAAATGATAGCGATCTATAAGTGTCACTTTGAACTTGAAAGTCATATTTGAATAAAGGGGTCTGTTGACTTTGTAGGACTGCAGGGGAGTGAGATAGGAGCTGTTTCAGAGCTGCCGATATTACTGACTCCACTCTGTAGTCTAATGGTGAGCAGCCATTTCTGGTGGGCCTGGGACAAATGTAGCACAGTGATCTCACTCTGAAAGAGAAGTTGACAGAGTATTAGATGGATTCCACCAGAAAAAGGTCCTTATCAAAACATATTTATCAGCTGCAGTCTTAGAATAGAAAGTCAATTTTATATTCTGCAGTAAAAGTGTTAAGTAGTATAGGCTGCACTTTTTCTTCTGCTGACGTTCCTTTAAATGCTGAAAATGACTTGCAAAAATAAAGTATAAAACTGATGGAAGCAGACAGTTTTTTATAATGCAATCTTTGTTTATTAAAACCAACACAATACAATGTATACCATGATACATATTCAATAATAACAGTGGGTATAAAAAAAAGTGTTGGTGTTTTTTGTTTTGTTAATAAAACTAAACATTTTTGCAACAGTGTTAGTCAAACCAATTAATGGGGAAGGGGTGGGAACAGAAAATCGAAAAAGGGCGAGGGGTGCCCATTGATGTAGTAAATGTCCATTCATCTCCTTATTCTTTTCAATTTTAGTGTAGTTTTTTATCTAGTTTAGAGATATGTATGACTTGTTCTGTTGTTGTTTTATTTCATCCCAATCCAAGAGTTAGATAGTTAAAGAGGATATAGGGAATTAAGGGTCTATATAAGACTTAGGGGTAGATTTACTAAACTTCGGGTTTGAAAAAGTGGAGATGTTGCCTATAGCAACCAATCAGATTCTAGCTGTCATTTTGTAGAATGTACTAAATAAATAACTAGAATCTGATTGGTTGCTATAGGCAACATCTCCACTTTTTCAAACCCGCAGTTTAGTAAATATACCCCTTAGATTTTGTTGACTCTGAATTCCAGCCAGTGAAACCATGTTGCAATAAATTCAGCATAATGATCCAGTGAATCCAGCGGTAAGCAGCCATTATGTGTACTAATAGACCCCTTGTGCAAACAGAAAACCATTTACTAGTTTGTTATATTATAATTATTTTTATTATATAATATTTATAAGGTGGAAACAAGTTATGCAGCACTGTACAATTCATTACATTTAATCAAACATTAAATATTGAAACAAAGGATGTAGCTGGCCAGCCAAGAGAAATCTATAAGTATTACAGCAGGCTTTACAGTTCAGTTTGTCCTGCAGCACATATGGATCAGTTTTCTCAGCTGCAGTGCAGGAACATTAGTGTTGTTTGCAGCATACCTATTTTATGATGCAACACATTCTCTTCATTGTAAGATCCACATCCTCATCCATGAACTGCAATAAAATGCAGTGCCACACTGCTTCTTTATTTCTGTAGATCAGCCTGTTTGTCCATAAAACACATTTCAAGGTGCATACCCTCTTTCTGGTCATTGGAACTGCCCCTTGAAATGCACCTAGTTTTGCAGGTTTGTAGATCCATCTGGAGACACATATGGCGGAAACAGTAAAAACCATCAACATACTACCACCTTCTTTATTCATTTCTACATTTTTCTTCTAAAATACTACATGCTTTCGCTTGATGTATGTCTTAAGTTAATCATGAAAGCAAGAGGACATTGGGACTTTATTATATGTAACACTTTTATGTGTTTGAATGTTTTTGTTTCATGGTTTGAAGTGCTCCTTGAAATGTAATTTCTTTATTATTCTATCTGGGGAACACAGCTAGCATGGGTTGTATGATGGGATCAATTTTAACTTTTTGACGGATGCTTTTCTCCTCTGCATTCCCTGGTAACTTAATTTTCTGTTTAAGTGCCCAATGAGTATGGATTATTAATGGAGCACTGGGCCTGATTACTGATATTCTTTATTATTATTTTCATTTTCTTTATTCAAGTAGTTTAAGGGAGATATGCTAATGTATGCTGCTGCAGAAGAGCTGTACTGAAGACCAAGCTCCTGTCTTCTGGAATACCTGGTTTCACTAGAGGGCTGAGTATAATGCTATTACATAGATATACCAATATATTATTTTCTGGGTGTGTATGTGTGTTTGTGGTGATCCCTAGTTTCTGTCACCTGCTACTACTGTGCTAGGTGTTGGTATAGAGGTAATTTTCTCTGGTTTTCTTTCACATTGGTAAACTTGTAACCTGTACAAGTTTACCAAAGTTTACTAACCTGTATCCTGGTCTCTGGGGTTTGTAACCACAACTTTCTACAGGCAATGTCTGAAAAAGTTAAGTCTGCCGAAAACAAGGGCAGTGTGCTCAGGTAAGTCACCTGTGCCAAATGCAACGTTAAGACCAGGTTGGCGTTGTGTACGGGCTATGATAAGGGGTAGCGTGACGCGGCAGCGTCTGGGAGTGCGTCTGCTGATGTGACAGAACCTGTGGACGGCTACATTGGACAAATCCATTTCTGAATTGGTTAGGCTCATGTTTCACCAGCCAGATATGACTGCTTCTCAGCCATCTTTCTCCTGTCAGGGTCATCTTCTCTACCTCCTAAGGAACCTGTATCGCAGGTAATGTCAGCTTCCCTGACTGCTTCCCCAATGGTCTGGAGTTGTTGGGAGCTTTGGAGAGCACCATTATGGGTTTGGCTAAGGCATCCTTTTTCCTGGAAAGATGCCTTAAAGCTCCTGTAGGTAAACACACACACAAGAGTCCCCTGGTGATTCAGACCCTCATGGTAGATTCAAATGTGGACAATTCTATGAAGAAGGGAAACTTACTTTGGAAGCAGATCCCTTAAGACAAGATGGAGTAGAGTTTGACTCCACTAGCAGTCAGAGTGTTGAGAGTCTCATTACGGCAGTTCAAAACACTTAAGTTACTGGGCATTGAAAAATCTCCAGCAGAAGGGTTAGACTTATTCCAACTATAGAAAAAGAGGGTTGATTCGTTTCCTTCTTCAGAGCCCTCTGATTTCATTGGCGAGGCATGGGAGGGTACATGATATGCATTTAATGGTCCCTCACAGGTTTTCTGGCCTTTACCCTCCTACAGACTGAAATGGGTGAGTGAGAACAAACACCCAGGGTAGATACAACAGTGGCTCGTTTGACCAAATCTACCAGTCTGCCCATTCTGGGGTACTAGGTTTCAGTTATTTTAGTCCTCCTTTCAGGGGGTGGCACCTTCCAGAGGACAGTCTTCTAGAGGGTAAGCACTTCAGTAATAGAGGTTCTTCCCAGAGAGGCAGATCTTCCTGGCTGTCCAGGTCCTGAGGGTCCAAAGATCCTGAGAATACGACGGAATGATAAGGTTACCCCCTGACCAGCTCCGGCAGGAGTTGGGGGCCGTCTGCTCAGGTTTTCAGGTTTAAGGACAGGTGGACAGTATCCTCCATAGATCGGTGGGTACTGATGGTGATAGAGCGGGGGTATATCTTCGATCTAAATGTTCTCCCACGCCGTTGTTTCTTTGGTACCACTCTGCTAAGAGAGCAGGCAAAGAGAGTGGGTCTCAAACATAGCCTCCCTTCTTTCTGCAGGAGTCATAGTGCTTGTTCCAAAGGAGCAACAGACAAGGGGGTTTTATTCCAATCTTTTTCTGGTCCAAAAACTGAATGGGTCCTTCCTCCTGAATCTCAAGGCCAAACTCAATGTGGACAAGTCTCTGAAGTTGGTGACACACAGCATGGAGGCTTCCATAGATTTAAGGGACATCTACTTTCATTTTCCTATATGAGAAGGACATCATTCCCTTCTCAGGTTTTCCAGTTCAGAGCTCTTCCACTCAGTTTGGCCACGGCACCACGATTATTTACCAAGAACATAGCGGTGTTGACGGCCCTGTTACGCTCAGAAGAAGTCATCATCATCCCTTATTTGGATGACCTGTTGGTCAAGGCAGACTCTGCTCCTTTGCTGCTGTCCCACTTGAGTTGCATGGCTCCAATTTTGGAGGAGAACGATTGGATTCTAAATGTAAAGAAATCCTATGTGGTTCCCTGTCAGGCTCCAGAGGGTTTTCCTGCCAGAGGAGAAAATCAGGTTGCTATAGGCCCTGGTACAGAGAGTCCTGGAGGTGACCAGTCCTTCGGTTCTTCTCTCTATGAAGCTGATGGGGAAGAAGGTCTCGCCATACAAGGACATCCAATATACCAGGTTCCACTTGCGGGTTTTCCAGTGGAATATGTTGAAAAAGTGGTCAGGGTCCAACTGTCACCTGGCTTGCCAATTTATCAGCATGTCGCCGAGGACATGTCAGTCTCTCTGGGGGTGGCTGATAGTGGGCAATTTAAACAAGCAAGTTTTTTTCTTTTCAGCATCGGCATGGGTCATCATGACCACGGACACCAGTCTCCTTTGGCTAAAGGAACTTTGGTCCCAAGAAGAATTAGCCCTTTGCATCAATGTGCTGGAAATTCGGGAACACCATTCCACCCCTACTGTCCTTCCTACAGGGGGAACTGGATGCAGGCCTCAGGTTGAGTTCACTTAAAGTGCAGATCTCTATGCTGGCCATTTATTTTCAGAAGCATTTAGAGACTATTCCAGCAATTCAGACCTTTCTGCAATGGGTGCTGCATATCCATTTCCCTTATGTGCCACCTGTTTCGCCATGGGATCTAAACTTCGTTCTGTCTGCACTTCACCATGCCACTTGTGAGCCATTGGATTCCATTGATTTGAAGTGGTTGTCCTGGAAAATTATCCAGGACATAGCCTCATCTAGACGGGTCTCTGAATTGGGTGCTCTGTCCTGTCTGTTCCCCCTTCCTGATCATTCCTGAGAATCGTGTGGTCTTGCTCACTGTGCTTTCCTTCCAGCTGAAGGGGGTGTTGAGGTTTCATTGGAACCAGGAAATTGTCCTTCCTGTGTTTCGACCACCTAGCTGTTCTACTCATCAGGAGGGCCTAGAGCTGTTGGATATGCGTATCTATTTGGAGAGAATGTCCAGTGTTCATTGCATGGACTCTTTGCTGGTATTATTTGATGGGCAGAAATGAGGCTAACCAATTTTTAAGCCTACTATTACTAGATGGATTACATCCACCATTGCAGGCCTATTCCTCTTCTCCACTACTCCTGTGTTTGTCCCTGCACACTCCAATAGGTCAGTGAGTACATCCTGGACTGCACAGCATGGTACGTCTGCAGAGCAGCTTTGCACGGCGGCAACTCCTGATCCTCTGCAAAGTTTTATCATATTCAGGTATTTGCATCTAGAGATGCCAGTTTTGGACAGAAAGTTCTGCAATCAGGTTTGGTTGAGTGTACCCTCCCTTAGGGACAGCTTTTGATCGTCCCATGGTACAAGTGTCCCCCAAATGGAATCCTAGAGAAAATGGAATGTTTGTACTTGCCATTAAATCCTTTTCTTTGATCAGCTGAGGGAGACTGCATTCACATATCAAATGTTGTGGTTTGATTGTTGCACTACATTTGAGTGTTGTTAACCTTCTTGGTGCTTTTAAAGTTAAACTGATGTTACCAGGAGTTGTAGAAGGGAGAAGCTTTCATGGTAGCAGTGTTCCCCATATGAAATCATAGAAAAGGATTTAACGGCAATTACAAAAATCTAATTTTTCCACAAAAATAAAACTTAAAGGTGCAAAATGTATCCCTTTGAAATTATAGGGAATGAGCCAAACTCTGCCATATTAGAGGATGTAAAAAAAAAATAAGGTCCAATTCTGTGTGCCCTCGTGCAAAACAGGCAACACTCCCCATTAATGCACCCTTTATATACATTCACCTGATTTAAATAATCTTATCCACAAAAAGAAATCTAATTTTTGTATGTTGGTTCATAGTTTGTTCATAGGAAAGTACATTGCACTCAGCAAAGAATGACCTCAATTAACCCAACTCCTCCTACCACATGGTGCGTAATGACATAAAACAGTATTTACCCAAAACTTTTTGGTAACTGAACCTTATATTACTGATGAAGCCTTTATTGTCCTTTTAGAACTGCCTCCTGTACTCAATGCTCAAATTTTGTTATGTCAAGCTTTGTTTATGCCTTAAATAACTCAACAGAGTGAAGTACATGTACATTGGTACATTTTAATGTTTTTATTGCATTGGTAAAATTACACTTATATGCCGAATAGTGTTTCTTGTGTAGATGGGGGTTTCAGATGCATATAATACCTATATAGTAATGAATTTATCATTCATCACATACAATGTTTTTAAGGTAGAATTGACTGGATTTGGAGAGAGTCTGCATGGGAGGAATAAAACAGAGGATGGAGTCAAGTGTGACACCAAGATAGTGGGCTTGGGAGACTGAGGAAATTGTTATTGACAGTGAGGGAGATTTGAGGGGAGGTGGTGACTCTGGCAGGAGGGAAGATGATAACTTCTGTTTTGGACATGTTGAGCTTTAAGTGGCCTTGGGACGTCCATGTGAAGATAACAGAAAGACAGTTTGTTACACGAGAAAGTATAGAGGGGGAAAGGTTAGGGGAAGAGATATAGATTTGGGTCTTGTCAGTGCAGAGGTGGTACTGAGGGCCCAATGAGTGAGAGAAGAGATGTGTACTTTGAAAAAAGTAAAGAGCCAAGAACAGAGTTTTGTGGAATCCCAACAGGTATTGGGAGTGGAGGGGAGGATGTGCCAGAAGTAGAAAAACTTAAGGAGTTGTTCAATATAGAGGATATGAATCAGGAAAGAACTGTGTCAGCAAAGCCAATGGAGGGAAGGGTGTGTAGAAGAAGAGGGTGATCAGCAGTGTAAACAGCAGCTGAGGGGTCCAGGAGAATGAGAATGGAGAAATTACCCTTAGACTTTGTAGTAAGTAGATCATTGATCACTTCTGTGAGAGCTGTTTCAGTTGAATGTTGGGGGCGGAAGCCTGATTGCAGAGTCGAGAATGGAGTGAGAGGAGAGAAAGTGAGACAGACATTTACGCACTAATTGCTCAAGTAGTTTAGAGGCAAAGGGGAAAAGAGAAATAGGGTGGTAGTTGGAGAGAGAAGCTGGATCAGTAGATTTTTTTCTAGAATTGGCGAGATTAGCGCATGTTTAAAGGGAATGGACCTACTAGTATGTTTTTGGAGTGTGGGAGGAAACCGGAGCACCCGGAGGAAACCCACGCAAACACAGGGAGAACATACAAACTCCACACAGATAAGGCCATGGTCGGGAATTGAACTCATGACTCCAGCGCTGTGAGACAGGAGTGCTAACCACTTAGCCACCGTGCTGCCCTATACATTTGCACAAAAGCACATGAAAAAGGCCATTTACACTGTAGAATTGCACTTTTGCACATTTGTACATAACCCTTACAGGGCTAATTTTGCGGTACATTCCTATTGGGGATGAGCAAAGTTGGTGCTGAAATTCGTGCAAATTAAATTTTGCCTCTGCACGGGCTGTTTTACAAAATCCCATTGATACAATATTCTTATTACACTTTTGTTTTTCCTTTCCCCACTGTATTTGTAAATTTGCATTTTATGGAATTCTAATCTATAACTAGAGCTGGAACAAAAATGTCAAACGTGCAAAATTCTGTGTCTGAATGCCAGGTGAGGCAGATACTTTATAGAACAGTTTTGAGAACTTTGTCTTCCAGTTACTATAACCATTTTACTCTAAATGGAAGCGTTGGTTGAATTTTATGGCTTCAGCAAACATTGTTATCATTTGGATGTCCCAGTTTTTAACTTCAAAATTGTGGAATCCCTAAACGGCGGTCTCATGTTCTATGTCACCATATACCTCTGCAGACAGTTTTACACAACATTTGATAACTAGCTTCCTTTAATGGATGTGAAATTGTAGAATTGCCTGAAGCTATAAACGCCTATCCATGACTCATGAATCACATTAACACTCTGTACAGCACATAACTGGAATAACTCCTGAGCAGAAAAGAGAAAATAATAATGGTCCATGGGTCTGACAAGTAATCATATGAAACATGGATGTCTGCCTGCCCTGCTTGACCTCAACTAGAAGCCAAATGAAAAGGCTGCAGATTGAAGGTGTGATTAAATTCCTAGTGTATGCCTGAGCTGATTATACTTCAGCAGCTTTGTCACAATCAGCTGTGACATATGAGAGCAAGAAATACAAACTCTACATGCAGAATCAAGGAATTCAATATAAATGGGCTTGAAAATTGCATTCATGTCCACTGTAGTATTGAAGAATCACCAATCCTTCTCTTGTAAAATCACTGCTTGAAAGCCTTATGGGATCCAGGCTCTCTTGCTATGCCTCAGAATTTATTGGTATACATCTAAAAACTACAAGCAGTCTCACATTTACATTTTTTAGCACACCTAGGCCACTTTTCTGTGGTGCCCTTTACACCCTCGTGCCACAGCTCCATGGTTCTAATGGCCACCACATTCCATTAAAATAAAATAAATGGAAATAATGGTGTTAATTCAGTACATATGCAAGTGCTTTATATTTTCCCACTAAGCCTGTCTCACAACTGCTAAACGCTAAAGCACCAACAGCACAGAGTATTTGTCTGCGTCTGTGGGCTGAAAAAACAGTCAGTATTTAACTTATGTGCAAAACAGAATACTAATATGCACCCCTTGCGTTGTAACATGGTTTTGTCCAGGAGACTGAAATAAGAAGTTTCTTAAGTTAAGATCCTTAATGAATCAGGCCAATTATTATCATTTATTAAGAAAATCCTCATTACACTGTTACACAGTTTTGTACATTAACATAGTTGCCAACATTTTAGTATAATATATGAGTACACAAATGCGTGAAACTGCAGGAGAATTTCTTTTTGAAAATTTTGCTTTCTACTGTACATTATCATAATTGACAAAATTTTAGTATAATCTCTGTAGCATTTTGCTATTGGTAGAAATTACAAACTCCCTGTTTCCTTTATCAGTACAAGTACCACAAGGCTCAGTCCTCGGTTCTCTGCTTTTCTCTAAACCTATTCTCCTAAAAAACGAACAAGCTCCTTTGATGTTAGCATCACCTATATATGGGTGACACTTGTATGTATCCATCCTCCATGGCTCTCTTGACAACACAACAAGAAAAACTAACCATCAAGTCACTGCCTAGGTGTAATTCTTGACTTAGAACTAAATCTAAATCCTGTTAAATACATCTAAGAAAGATCTCCTAAATATACATGCATCTAACATAAATCACTACAAAAAAATGTAATGCATGCACTCATCGTCTCCTGCATTGACTATTACAATTCCCTTCTTACTGGTCTTCACTCCTACAATCTATTTTAAATGCTAGACTAATTTTGCTTGCTATGTCAGTCCCTGCATATCCAGTATGAAATACTTCTACTAACAAAGTCATTAATAAAACTGCGCCTACATAAATCTCTTCACCAGCCTCAAAATTTATCCCAATTCAACACCTTCGCTCTGCCCAAGATTTGCTCCTCTCATCCCCCAACATATTGAAGGGGTTCCAGTGAGATTAAAGAGGGGAAGAGGACCCCAGTCATAGGCAAACCGAGGGGGGGGGGGGTTTCCTAGTGCCTGGAAACCCCCCTTTAAGCCTGGGGCACTGTATAATTGAGGTGGCTGAACCCTGTTCCAGCTTCACACAGCTCTGCTTGAAAAGGAAGAGCTGCGTGCACCTAACAGTAGTGTACGCAGCATTGCCCGTGTATATTATAGGGATAGGAAGAGTTGGAGAGCAGCCAAGCACTGTCTAAAATTATAGCCACGCCCCCATGCATGGTGGTCACGCCCACTGGTGGCGTGGTGTGGAAACCCCCCTTCTACAAATCCTGCGTTTGCCCCTGCCAGTAATTATAAGAGCCCCAACAGTTTAATGAAGCACAGCAAAGTACTAGCAGGGGGATCCCCGCCTTCAGGGGTACCCCAGAAATACCATCACCACAGCAGGCACAGTGTTTGGCACTACAGGGAAAAAGGAAGTGTGAGAGTCTGAGAGCTCCTATTGGATACCCTGTGGAGTAGACCCATTGGAAATCCCCCATACCGTGAGGGTGGGGGGGAGGGGGGTCGCTGCATGGTGCAGCATGGCTAATTTGGAGTGCGGCTGTGATGCCTGTGGAACCCCACTCTATCCACTGACACTAAAGATAAACCACTAAATCTCACACATTAAAATAAGACCCCCACTGTCTACACTTATACAATGCAGTATACCCCCATTACTTAGACCAATAATCTAAAAAAAACAGCACTAAACTCCAAAAAATCTTGTTCTGCCCACATGCACAAATTAGATTTAACTTTACTAAATGAGTTTCTAATGAGCTAGAAAAAATGGAGATTGTATGTAAATATAGGAATTCTCAAATTAACCACAAAAACTCCACATTTTTCTCTGAAAATAGAAAGCATTAAAAGTATTGTTCACACGCTACTACTGTATGTTCCATACAAGCTGCAATCACACCCTTACATCTGCCCCCTAAACACTGCTGTTCATCCCTAAACTACTTTTCAAACTTTTATCTGCACTACACAGCGCACCTTCCCCAATCAGTGAAAATGATTCAAGCTCCTCTCTCAAAAGCTACACTAAGCCATGTTACATTGAGAGTGTTTCCAATATGCTAGTACACACTCACCTTCATGTCCACATTTAAATTCACTCTTTGCCACCAAACTGTTATGTCTCTCGATAGTTATAGAGAGACACCACGTTCATATTTTAATTCACAATTCTTATATCTAAACACCTCTTCATTATGAACAACAGTCTATTGATTTTTATAATTCCAGAAATGAAATGCATTTTTCATTGTTGTCAGTATTGATCAGGTAATTGACTAAAACTGTATATCATTTCCAATCTGTGTTTGCCTATTTTTTACATTACAGTGGTTTATGTAATATTAATTTTAAGTAGCTTTTAATTAAATACAAATCATCATTTAACAATATGATTCTCTCATTCTCTAGTCCATAGACACTTGTTTCCTTTGACAGTAATTCATTCTCACCATGCCACATATGTTAGGTTTTTAGAAAATAATTTAAAAAAGTAACAAACTGATAAAAAAAACTGCTGAGAATAGAAAGTCTAGACAGTAAAACCTGAAACTTTTTGCTTTTACTGAGGTCAATGGTGGTAGCTTTCTCTTAGCACTGTTGTCAATTATTACAGAGCAATGCTCTTGGCTTTAAGAGGAAGATTAAAGGAGCTTAAACCAGCAAGTATCCATCAAGTGATGAGGGTGTTGTAAGGAATAGTAAGAACCTGGAAATGATTCTCAGAAGCAATAAAGAAACATGAGAGAACAGATGATAAAAGCCGCCTGATATATAAATATAGTTCCGGTAATCCAAATATATTACAAAAAGGTTCAATGTAGAACGCAGAGAACAACTTTCCTTCCCCTTGTTAAGGAATCTGTAAATATATTGAATAAATGCGTGAACACTTGAAAACTCTAGAATATAGATTACTTTAAAAGTTTAACAACTTGGTAAGTTACAGAAATCAACGTCATTGTAAGTCTGTAAGAACACAATTTTATTTTGCATTAGTTAGTATATAATGCATGTAAGGATAACTACAAAATGTTACTGAAATAATAATAAGTTCCTCAAGATTTTACAAATATATTTGACAATGTTATCAGTAGGTCTCCTTTATCAACCAACTTGTATTTTAGTTTTTGAGACTTCGCATTAAAAACATAAAAGATAAAAGGGGCACATTTATCAATATTCACATAATATGAAAAATAGTTTTCAATCCTTATCGCAATGATAAGGATTGAACTATTTCTCACATTTATGTACAACCCTGCACAGAAACAGCAGTTCCGAAATACTGCTGTTTCTGTGATAAAAAAAACATACTTACCCCGCCTCTCCGGAAGGCGATGTCCCTGGATCTCCTCCTCGTCCTCTTCACTCCTCTCCTTTCAGCAAATGCGCATGTGCAGTTCGAAGAACTGCACATGCGCACAAACATCTCGCTCTATCTCTGCAACTTGCAGAGAGCGAGCGGTGATTGACAGGGAGGGATCATGTGATCCCTCCACACATGTGCTGTCCAGCTCTGCTCTTCGGAGCAGAGCTGACAGTACTGAGATTTTTCATTTATGATAATGTACGCAAATGTTTTTTCGGAACTTGTTAGATTGCGGCTGGGAGCAGTCACCATACTGTAGAATGGTGACTGATCCCAAAAACGAAAAAGGAGTGCAAAACAGCAGATATTCATGATATCTGCTGCGATGCACCTTTTATAAATTTGCGGAGGACACCCAGGGACCTTAATTTGCCGGTAAGAGCACTGTCGTGCTTTCTTGAATATGCCCCAAAATATGATAAATCAAGTGCTCTTGTTTATGCATTCTCCCTTTTCCATGCAATAAGTCTACATTAATTGGAATTGGCGTCGCTAGGCCAATCGGGCAAACACCTGAGCATGTTTGAATGTGGAGAACAACTACCTGCCCTGCTTCTCTAAATGCCTAAATAAAGTATCTATATTAAAATGACTGATGATTTTCCTTGATTTATCTATATGTAATTAGAAACAACATATGGTACATTAGTACTAAATTGTTCAGCTATATTTGGGGTATGCTGAAACATGCTTCTTACTGAGTTCTGAACACCTAGAGCAATTATCTATATTGGCTGTTGTTGCGTGGATTGTTGAATATGAGATCTCTATGCCTCTGTTTATTCAAAACGGTGTATAATTACTTCAAAAAACAGCTTAGCATAGACAAGGTACAGTATATGCTCTAAGACCTGTTCTTGCAACTACTGTGAATTTTAATGTCCATAGCTGAATTTAGCTTTGAATTTTCTTTACAACATACTGGTCCTTTGTTACATCCTTTCTCCTGCTACCTGACTTACTCCAAAACTTTTCTCAATAAGTGTGTGTAATGCTGTGACTGTCTGCAGTACCTCTGAATCCAAACAACCAGATCATTACTTTATTGGGAATCGATAGTAGGTCGGACTTTGTCTGCTGGCACCAGTGTTACCACTTTCAAATTCCACATTTCCTTTGTTTTTTACCGGTCAAACTCTTAAATGTCCTTAAAACAAACAAAGGGAATAGTTGATGCTGTTCTGTGTTAATGTTATATACAACACACAAACATAATCAAATGCCACCTCCAACAATCATTGTGAGGAGCACTGCTAATCAAGTAGTGAGTTTATTACTAATTAATTAATTAATTAATGTATTTATTTATTTATTTATCAGGCGCCACAGATTCCATAGCGCCAGACAATAGCACAAAGAGAGATAAGACATATATAATACAGTTAGAAAAATCACAAATACATGAAAACAGTTACATAAAGGACTCACACAGAATGTATCTATATAAGGATATATGAGGAAGACGGACAGTAAACAAACACAAGATAAGTCGAGCTGACTTTGCCCCTGGAGCTTGCATTCTAAAATGTTATATGGTATTTTAGAAATGGGGCTCAACATTTTGGAAAAGTTCTTTAAGTAAATGTATCTAGCTTCGATTTTTTTAAGAGATTAAAAATCACAGCAAATTGCAATTTTAGTCCCCAAGCCTGATATATTGAGCTGCATTTTTTACTCTGATCTTCAAAATCGCTGGTCATCTCTCGCGATTTGCTGGGAATTCAAACACGCCCGTGTTTAGCCAACTCTCTCATGTTTAGTTTACAGTTGCCATATACAACATGCTGCGAGATTAGTAAGCACATCACTGTTACACTGCACTGCCTATACAGTCGCAGGTCTCGGCAGCTGTCAAAAGTTTAAAAATAGATGAATGTTTGAAAAAAAAAAATGCATAGGGTCCTCACATCAGAGCACTATCAACCCTAGTGCTGCCAGCCTACTGCTGGTTGCGCGAAAATTGTGGAAATACGGCTGTATAGGCAGGGCAGTGTAACAGTGATGTGTTTACTAATCTCACAGCTAGGAAGCATTGTGTTGTATCTAGCGATTTTTACAGCAAACTCGGGAGAGTTTATCGATTTTGGAAATGGCGATTTTGACAGAAAAACATCTCTGGCTATTTTACATCAAATCTCACGTTAATACATCAGCGAATTTCAACTCTCCTGAGAAAATTGCGGGATTTTCAAAATCAGAGCTCCGTACCGAGCCTCGTTAATGGCCCTAAGAGACTGGTACTATTCCTAATATCGCATTTTAGAGGGGAAGCTTTGGAATGGGCAAACCCATTTATTGAAATGGATAATCCTATCCTATCAGACTTACAATCTTTTACTGAGGCAGTAATCAGCAAGTTTGTAACATCTCCCGCTATGCCATCTTGCGGGGCCTCTGTACATTCAGCAATACCACCGATCTCATCTGGCCAAGAGATACCACTGTGCTTCACCCACTTGGTTCAGACTGCTGTTCCAGGTAATCATCACAAGAAGATAAGGCGAAAAAAGAGAGTGATGCCTCAACTCCCCTCTGGTCTGGTCTCCATCACCTTTCCGCCCCTGGATGAGAACTTGCATGCCGGGCCCCTTTTGTGGACTATGACTCAGACTATTTTAATCACTTTTGGTTTAGTGGCATCTGGAATTAGCCCTAGAAAGCGATGGGTACTGTCAGGATCTGCTTGCAGCCCTCTGCATTACATGCTGCTTGCATTGACAGCTCCTGTCTCCTGGACTTTGGACTTGTGTTTCATGTATTATCTGCAGTGCCTCTGTTCACCAGAGGTGCTGCTATTATGCCTTCCCTTTCATCACCAGGGGTTAACTTGTTGCACCAATAATCCCTTGCACCTGGGTGTCTCTCTACTTAAACCTGTCACTGCCAGCATACCTTGCTGGTCATTGTTGTTGTAGCTGTTGTTCCATGTTGCTGTGCTGTTCCCTGTTGTTCCCTGCTGTGCTCCTGGTTCACCCGTTCCCTGGGATTTCTTCATATTACCTGTTTATCTGCATCAGCTGTGTTCCTGGTATTTGTTTTCTGCATCTCCCTGCAATCCTCATTCCTACACCATCCAGTTTGTACCTTCCAGCAATAAACATTGTGTGTTTCACCATATTTCGGGTTCCTTAGCTGTGATTTCTGCATTGAAGTATGACAAGGGTGAGGGGCTGGTGATAATGGAGGGGCAGAGGGGTGGATACAGAAAATATAGAGAGGGGGCTGGAAAAAATTGGAGGGGCAGAGTGGGCTACAGAAAATGTTGAGGGGGGTACAGAAAATAGAGGGGCAGAGGGGGCTACAGAAAATGGGGGGTTATGTGGCTGGAGAGAATGGGCTGGAGACAATGGGCGGAGAAGTATCTGGAGAAAACAGGATGAGTGGGGGCTAGAAAAAAATAGGAGGACAGGGGCTAGAGAAAACGGGGGGAGGTGGCATTAAGCTGGTTATTTCTGAAAATCTTATGGGCAAAAGGGCATCTGAGAAAAAAACTGTTTGGCAAGGGGGTATATTTGAGAATAGTTGGTGAGCAGGGGGCGGGGTATTTGAGAGAAAAGCTGTTGGAGAAGGGGGTGTCGGATCCAAAGTAGGCTACCAATGCACCGATGCTTGATCCATACACAAACAGAGAGGATGATATTCCTTTTTACTGCTGGAGAACAAGAATCGTGCAACGCAGTCAGTGGTTGTCTGAATATTCTGCTCTGTTTATTGCATACCAGGTTGCACATTTTTATAGCACTCTGAAGAACTTGTTGTTGAGCAAAAACAGTTAATGTGTTACAAGATCAGCTTACTGACAAGCCTGCGGTTGTACTTGTGCTAACCTTATGGTGCAATTTTCCAAGAAGCTTAAAGGTAAGATTGTTATCTGCAAATGCGAGCTTTCCTTCTGCTTCTAACATTATCTGCAAAACTTCTTACAATTTCTAAAATATATATATCTCTGAGCATATTAAAATGTGAAGCAATCTTAAAGGTACACTACATTTCATATAAAATACATTGTCAGGGACATGTGGGAAAAATGCTGGCTGGGGCGCTTATAACAGGAGTTGGTATGAGAGAAAAGCTAGTGGTAAGGGGGCTATGTGAGAAAAACTGGTGAAATGGATGTGGCATGTGTGACAAAAGCTGATGGGTACAGGTGACATGTGTAAGAATAGCTGGTGGGCAAGGTACATGTGTGAGTAAAGCTGGTGGGCAGCAGGGGACATGTCAGTATGTGACATGATGTCAAGTTTTCTTAGCTTTGTTCTGAATTTTAACATTTGGAGCTTTCCCTCTAGATATCCTACATCTGCTCCTGGGCAGCAGTGAAGCCTGGACAGCATTCTGTATCAGACATCAGGGCATCTAGACATCAGTGCATCTGGACTGCAGTCTTAGCAACCATCCAGAAGGAGGTAAAAGTTGCTATTTTTATTTTATAAATGTCAAGTGTGTGAGGGGCTAGGAAGTGTCATTTGGGAGGTGGAGTCTAGGGGCGGTAGGCTAAAGCTTTGCCTAGGGCACCAAAAAAAATTGCATCTGCCCTGGAATGACACCTAAACATTTTACAATTATAAGTAAAAGAGTGTGCAGTGTGTAATAAATTGTATGCATATATTTATCAGAAATTATTTGCAGGTATCTTTAGCTGAAAATCTTATTTAAAAGGTTATAAAATGTCATATATACAAATATGATCACTGTTACTTCCTACATTCTCTATAAGCTAAATGATGAGGAGGTGAATACCAAAAGGAATGTGAGGAACAAGTGATTTTTAAATGTAATTTAGTATATCTTAGCATAGTGTTCCAAATGACGGAAAAGCCTCTTATCTGGAATACACAAAGTTCCGAGCATTTAGCATACATGTACACTAACAGCCCACTGCGCAGCAAATGAAAATCTACATAAAAACTGTTTATTAGTTATAACTTCTCTGCTGTAGCTAAGACATGAAACAATGAACCAAAATTGCCAAGATACAAATTATAGAACTTTTTGTACCCTGTGTCAATGTGTAAATTGTTTAATGTAGAAACAAATTACTGCAAATGTTTCGTTCATATATCTTTTTATAACATGTATCGGTAGATTAGTCACGCTGCTATTTGTGCCCCAGGGCAGATGTCTGTAACTGGAAAAAGAATGTAAAACTGCTGCTTTAGTGTTTACTTATAGAGTGGTGTCTCTGAAGCACTTAGTAGTCGAACTGCATTTTCCAATTGAGAGCATCTGTAGCTGACAGTTTTTGAGAGATCCTTGGGCAATATCTAGTTCACTTACTGCATGGCAAATTGGTAAATGGCCTCATAGCTCAGAGTGGATGATCTTAATCTGAAAGACATATACAGATTGGTGCACTGAAATTCTATACTTTTCTGTTTGAGCATTTGGTCCTACATTGACTGCTTTTCTCGCTATTTTGATTAGTTTAATGGTGGTAATGGAGTAATGCTCCAAAAATAGTTCACTTTTTAAAGTGTGCCTGTCATACAGATTTGAAAATTCTAACAATAATAGTACAGCGAGAGTAAAAAAGCCTTAAAGCCAATCTACAATGACAAAATCAGTTATAGATATGTGCCTCTGACTAGTGTAGTGATAGGTAACACTCCGGGGACCACATAGTGCGACCCTCTGACCTTCATAAGGGCTGCACATTAGCCTTAATATCAGTTTGGAGGTTAAAACAATACATAAACAAAAAGCAAGATACACCTATCTGTAAAAACATATCAGCAGGCATTTTAATCAAGTGTCATAATTCTAGCAAATCTGCCAATAAAGCAGGAAGGAGCTGGAAGCCACAGGTGAATAGGGACAGTAGGGAGATATGCCTGCAGCAATGGATGAAAGTCTAGATTGTGACCACTGATGATTGGATATCCTCCATGATGGATCTGATTCATTGCCCCCTAGATGCATGTATGGCCCATTAGTACCAGTAATTATACCTGCATTGAGGATGGATCTACATGCATGTCATAAATATTTGCGTAAATGCAGGCATAGATTAGGCATCTTTTATACACTAATCAATATCTTATGTGTTTATATTCATATCTAATGTGCCAACAATTTATTAATAAATAATGTGTTCACAGGTGCCAACACTATAAAGTAATTTAAAGGGGCACTTCTGCTGAGCAGGGGCATGTAAACATGTCATATCATTGATGTCACTGTCTAGACTTTGCTGCACTATAACCTCAACCATGACAAGTTTACTGAATATAATTTTAATGTTATTTTTTTGCATTTAAATAATTCCCCCTTTGTACATGTTGATTTATTTATACAGCCCAGAGAATAAGAAATTATAGTGAAAAAATGCATTTATTTGACATCCGTTCTGGATATTTTAGGCTAATTAAACCTTTAACAATGAAACATTTATATAACATTTTAAATCTAGATGCTTGAAGCAAACCTTTAAATCTAGATGCTTAGAACTATGTTTGTTTAATCTGAGTTGTATATCTCAAAACCTTTTTAACTGGACATATTAAAAAATTGCTCTATATTCTAAGTTTATATGTTTTACTATACTGAGGTGGAATTTTAATAATTATCTTCCTATGTTCTTTAATTTTCAATCATTTATGCTTGCAATGGTCATTATATTGTGTTCACACTTAAACTGGTACATACAAACAAAAAATATATGTATGCTTTGATATTAAACAGTTTCGGGCCTGATTCATTAAGGAAAGGAAACCAAAAAAAATTAGTAACTTTGCACCTTGTCAAAACCATGTTGCATTTCAGGGGTATGTATTATACAAGGACATAGAGGTGGAAGAAGTGGGAGAAGTCAAGAAACAGGAGAAGTGAGAGCTTACAGTAGAATGGGGAAGGTCTAAGAGGCGGGTTGGGGGGGTACACAAAGTGTAAAACTACACAAAGATCCCCCAGCACACTGCTATAGCCAGCAACAGATCTGCTATTTCTACTGTAGATAAAAATGCAAAAGTCTTAGTTGCACACATTTGCAAATGTATGTTAAAGCCACCCACCACTCCACGGTGCTTTTGCTAATAGGGTGGTCCTACTCTAAACAATGAGAGTCCCATATATTTGGGCCATACATATGTGTTTTTAAATTGAGAGCTAACTTACCAAAGAGGTACCCCAGAAGCCTCCAAATAACAATCCAATGTCAGCACTCCCCCTCAGCTACTGACATCAACATGCTTCTCAGACAAATAAAGAAAAGGAAGTTGCTCAACCAATTTATGAGCAACTTCCATTTCTTTATTTGTCTGAGAGGGGGAGTGCTGACATTGGATTGCTATTAATTGCTAGCCTATAAATTGGTTGAGCAACTTCCATTTTTTTTATTTAAAAGTGTGAAACTAAGCAGAGGCCGGCTTGTCCAGGGGCAATGTAAATGATAGGCCTGAGTCATTAAAGAGAGCAAAGCTAAAAATGGAGTAACTTTGCACCTTGGCAACACCATATTGCATTGGAGGAGGAGGTAAATTTAAAATGTGGGGACAGATTTATAGTTGGGGTATGGCATGTCCTAGATCAACTTAAAATTTCAGTGTACAAGTAAAGCTATCAAGTATTTGTGTGCTACATGAAAAAGCAGTCAGTATTTATCTTATGTGCAAAATAATAAACTAGCTGAGGTGATGAAGTACAACATGGCAACCAGAGAGAAACTGGACCCCCTATTGAGTGGCAAAACAGGTGCCAAAGCCTTTTGTACCTGTCCATCTTATTAAAGGAGCATATGCTCACAGCTAGTCTACAGACACTCATTACAGCAAATTGCCACTATTCACATTTCCAATGAAGATCCATGCCAGGGACTTATAAAATGGGGTCTTCCCTAGCACACTCACAATACCCCTGAATGACCATAATAAATGCTAATAAAGCCATCAGATTAACATCTTTAATTGAAATATTTAGAAAACAGCACCCAAACTTTCAATAAGCTCAGATAAACATGCCTTAATACTTAATACTTGCGAGCTTTAGTTAGTCCCATTTCAAAATCTATATTTTTATGTGCCCCTTACATGCCACAATATGTATGAAACACATACTGTGTATGATTCGTCCTGATGCATGCACGCTCATATCTGCATATTAACAACTGAAGGCATACATGTAAATTGCATACTTGATGTGTTTGGTTTTTCAGGATGATGTAACCTAATGGTAAATGGGAAGTGTCTGTAGGTGTCATGAGACCCGAAGTATGGCAGATTATACTGATCCTGACCACTGAATATCACTAAGTCAATGGGAGTTGCGCTTGGGGACATATATATGTTCCGTTTATATAATTGTGCTTTTCAAAACGCATCTTCACTAATCTGATTAACTGACATATTTCAATTTTTTCCTGATGTATCACATTTCCCAAATGTAGATTATGACCTACCTATTCAGCTTCCAGTGCACAGTTTATAAGCGCTTTTCTCTAGAACTGTATGGTTAGTTTTCTCCCAAGCACTCCACAAATTGCATGTATATTTTACAGCCATACTTTCAATTTCTAATAATACAGGCCTCACTTAGATATATAACGGTCACAAGTTATTTTATAATGACATGATTCACATAACCCAGTTCTTTGTAACTACTGGATTATTGTTAGTGTTACAGGATACCATATAACTAGCGATGGAAAGTTGTGTGTTCTGCGTTGAAAAGGGTAGTCTAGCTTATCTAAATACATTCAGATATCCGAAAATGGAATGCAAAGCTTTATTATATCCCACCAGCACAACATGTTCTGCCATAGTTGTTAGAGAGCCGCCGCGGCCACGGGCGCCGCCGCGACTTACCGCCCCTCTCTCTGGCGTCTGGCCGTCGCTATGCCGACCGGGATGTCACTTCTGGAAGTTCGGGCCGACCGTTTCCAGGGCAACGGCCGGATGCCGAATTAAAATTCTATGCGCCCCGGCAAGTCTGGCAGCCGGGCGCATGTGCAGAGAGAGAGTACAGCCTGCGGGCTGATTTATTAATATTGTGCTCATTATTCTGGCCCTGAGGGTGATTACACGACAAAGCCCTGATTGGTGGATTCTTGTATTTAAGGCAGGGAGGGCTTAGCCTCCCTGCTGGTTATAGCGCTTCTGACCCAGTCTTACTAACCTGCTCTTGTCGGTTGTACCCTGTCCTATGGATACTCTGTTGGATTTTCTGTGTATGACCCCTGCCTGGACTTTGGACTCTGCCTGTTTGCCCGTGACCCTGACCCTTTGGCCTGTATCTTGGACTTTGCTACCTTGCCTGTGACCTGACCTTTGGCGTGTTAATTGACTACCCTGCTTGCCTGTGACCCTTGACCTTGGCTACCGTCTGACTATCCGCTGCTTTCTATCCAGCCTCCTGGCCTGCCGCTATGGGCCTGCATTACCAACCCACACTATACCTGGAGTTAAGTCTGGGGGCATCTGAGTACCGGTGAGCACATTAAGCACTAAGGGAAAGGCAGCTGCTATAGGTGAAGACCTCCGTCATCTAGTTCTGTGGGTTGGTGATCAGACCGACAGCCTAACAATAGTGAAATAATACATTTGACACTATTAGATTATTAGCACAAGGAAAAACACACACATTGTCGTCCACACAATACACTGTATTTATTTTATAAATTATGTATTTCCTATCTTCATAGCAATATGTCCACTGATGAAGATTATATAAATAATCTATTATTTTTTATCTCCTTTTATAATATATATCAGAATTCAGTCATATTTGAATGAGCACACTGACTGTGCACATACAATCTCTTCCCTCACCTGTTACTATGGAACTTGAATACCCGAGAAACAAGGTTTGAGCAATTGGTCAAATTAACATGTGAAAGGCTGTGGTCTATTTCCTGTGGAAAGGTAAACTCTGCCCACAAGAAAGGTTTTTGATCTCATGCAACAAGGGAAGTGAAGAGCACTTGCTGGCTGTTTTTCTACCTGGGAGGACACACATGGCCGAACTGCTGGAATGGAGTGTTGGTTTGTATAAGGGCACTGGAGAGGCCATTTATATTAGAACTTGGCTAGCAGGAAAAATGTTATAATGGAGCTTTGAATGGAATGAACTAAAGGTGAGTGCGTCTGGAAACAAAGTTTAATGTGTTTTTGAATGGAAGATGGTTGACTAATGTTGTAATGGAGTTTTGTTAGGTTATTTGAATGGAATTGTCTGAGTTCAGATAAAATGGAGTTAGTGAAGACTTTGGTTTGGTATGGATAGTGTTACATAAATGCATGCCTTGTAATAGTGTTGCAATGTTGTGTAAATATAACATAGGTAATGGTATGCTGTTAGTCTGATTTGTATGTGATTATGTAGTCTAATAATAACTGGGCCCTGTTGCTATGAAAGTTGCATTGGCAGTAAATTTAGGCCATTACAAGCACATGTGCTTAAGATGGCTGACAATGTGTTGATTCCTGTAATACTATACAATTCCTGGAGTTCCTGTTATATTTAGGATTTATTGTTGGTTCAAATGGTAGCATTTGTGACTGTTGCAAAATATATTTAGAATATATGTCTTTTGTGTAAAATAGATATTTGTATTGGATTTACAAGCATATTATTAGAGGTTTAAGAACTGGGCCCTGCTCATTGATAGTGATGTTCAGGAAGTGGTCAGCTTGTTAAAAGATAGTGAAGGGAATGTGGATAGTGAATATTGGCTGTTGGACTTTGACTGAGATAAGTGAAATGAAATGATAGAGGGATAAATGTGGTAGAGTATGTGAGAATATTTGGAAGGTTAAAATGTATGCTTGAGTGTGTGTCTCTCTCTCCCCCGCAGGTCTCCCCCCTCCTCCCCCTACACACACAGAATGCATTCACACAACTGGAACAATAGTTAAAGCTTAACACACACACAATCACACACCTTTAGACAATAGTTAGTCAAAACACACACACAATGACTTGTATATTTATATAACAGGCAATAAATGTAATGTATTGCACCAAAATCTATACTTTGTGTAAAATATTGTTACGCTATTTACTGTTTTATAATATATACATAAGTTTTACAATTAGAATGCTAATAATACAACACATTTTAAATGAAACTATATTTTGTGTGTAGTTTTTCTTGAAGATATGAGCATAAGCTATTATATGAATATTGGTCCTGTGGATTTAAGGGAAAATAAGAATTATATTTCTCAGGTTAAATTAGAAGTACCTTTGTGAGGAGTTGGTTGCATAATTAACGGTATTAAATGGTCATCCATACATTTGCCAGAATATTAGGGAGATTAAAACCCCATAAACACCCAAAAAATCCTTTTACATCAACTTACAGCATAGCAAAGGTGTGCACGGCCATCAATCTGGCATTCTGGAATTGTGACAGGTACAAACACATATCTCTGCTGCTAAATTGTCGTTCCAATGTTGCAGAGTGCATACACACTACAGAATTGGAAGACATTGTTCCATCGTTGAATGAGATTTTCAGTTCAGTTCAACATTCAACATTTCATGTGCTTTGGAACAATGATCGTTCATCATTCCAGGTTACACACTACTGTGATGTGATAATCGTCTGAAAATACAGTAGTGTGTACCCAACGTAAATCCAAAATAGGTCAAAATAGATTATCCTCCTCTTCAAAAGTTGCTGTAAGGTAATGATTGACATTCTAAAGAATGCATTATGGAGGAGTTACTTAGCAAAGAGGAGAGTTGTTCCAAAGTGCATATATACTGTATATATTACTATTTTATTTATTTTCCAGTAAACACCTGAAACGAATGGGCTAGGGAAAGAGTGGACATGTTTAAAGTGTTTGATAAGATTTTAATTACTTTTTACAGGGCCAGATCAAACCCGATTATAACAATAGTTACTACAGTAAACTGTAGCCAAAATTGGTGTTATAATGAGGATGATGTCGACTGTCCACACTTGTATGCATGTTCCTTATTGTGTATACTATTTACTGCTTCTTGGTGATGTCAGTCATGACTTTATGGTAGGGCTTGTTTGAAATCAGAAGGGTTTAGGTCCAGCCTGGCATAGACTGTTGTCGATTAAGTCCTTATATATGGTTGATGTGAGAACTATGCTTTATTTAAGTACTTACCTTTTGTTGGTGTGATGTCTTATTGCTGGGAAGAAAATCAAAATGATTATAAATTTACCTTGTGCAGTTGTATCTTTCGTGTTATTCTTGCTTTAATATCTTTATTGTTGAAGTGAAAATTTGTATACATTTTTCTAGAAACTCCACAATTCTCCTTGATCCTATGTGGCTGTTCTACCTTTTTTTTTTTCTCACCGTGGGGTAATAAAGTTTGCTCAGCTGGTTCAACTGGTGAGCTGCAGAACAGGCGCTCATTTTATATCTGTGTGGAGTAGAATAACTCGGGGAGGTGTGTCCACTGTTCAATATACTTAATTAATATACTTATTTATTTTTGTTATTTTTTCATTAATATTTTATATTATTACATTTAACCAACTGTTAAACAAAGCTAATATTCAGTATACTACATACTAGAGATGAGTGGTTCGGATTGGTTGAAATCCGAGAAGATCCGATGTTGGGGATGAGAGTGAAAACGAGTGGTGGCTCGGTTTCTAGTGCCAAACTCGGACTTCAAATCTGTTCAAAATGTTATTTCTGGGATTTTTTTTTAACAAAATGCGCAATATATATTGTACTCCCTCGTTTTCTCAACTGCCGTTTTACAACAGACAGCATGTAGGGAGGAGGTTAGCAGCAGTGCTCTGCTCAGAACGAGGGACATAGAAAGCAAAACAATTTTGTCATTATTGTAAAGCAGTTCTGTAGAGCAGGGGCGCACCCAGGGGGGTTTCCTAGTCCCCAGAAACCCCTGTCCTACCTGGGGTGCCGTATGCTTACAGTGGCTGGCCCCTCTCATGGGACCAGCCACTACTGCTTGTAGCTTGGGATCATCTCCTAGTCAGTCCCTTGCTGTGTGAGCACAGCTCTCTGCCGGCAGTTTGGTCCTTGCCCCTTCTTCCCACACGGCCAGCATGGGTGTTATGCAAGAGGCAGCAGCAGAAGAAGAAGGTAAGAATGTGTGTGTCTGTGTTTGTCAGTGTATATGACAGCTTACATGTCTGTGTGTTTGAGTGTGTCTGTGCTTATGTGTGTATATGACAGTGTACATGTCTGTGTGTTTATGTATGAGTGTGTTTATGTATGTGTGTATGTGACAGCTTACATATCTGTGTGTTTATGTATGTGTGTGTTTATGTATGTGTGTATGTGACAGCTTACATATCTGTGTGTTTATATATGTGTGTGTTTATGTATGTGTGTGTATGTGACAGCTTACATATCTGTGTGTTTATATATGTGTGTGTTTATGTATGTGTGTGTATGTGACAGCTTACATATCTGTGTGTTTATATATGTGTGTGTTTATGTATGTGTGTATGTGACAGCTTACATATCTGTGTGTTTATATATGTGTGTGTTTATGTATGTGTGTGTATGTGACAGCTTACATGTTTGTGTGTTTGATCCTGTGCGTTTGTGTGTGTCTGTACTTGTCTGTGTATGGGACAGTTAACATATCTGTGTGTTTGACACGGTGTGTGTAACCACGCCCCTACACATACTGGACACGCTCACTTGTATTGTGGCGTGGAAACGCCCCTCCTCGAATCCTGCGTTTGCCCCTGTAGAGATTAGTCAGCTAGAATAGTTTGCTGATCAATTGCTTTTAATTTCAATTTTTAATAGACTTTACATGGACTAGTGGTTACTGGTTGTTTTTAATGCATTACATATAGTATTAGACAATATAGATAGACTGATATAGATATCATTCTGATCTAAGTAGTATATTTATTTAGTGTAGGAAAACAGTGTGCTTTTGCTGTCTATTAGGAGCAGAAATAAAAAAACAAATAGATCTATTTCTTTTAAAATGTAAAGTTTTTCTAGTGAAAGTAATCTTGTGTGGGACAGTGACAACTGAATTTTTTTTTAAAAAAACTGGGTGATTGCGTGTGAGATTTATCAGCAGATGCACTCCCTCAAAAAAGCTATATATATTATTATATTCTAATCTTTTCTATTTTTCAATACTTGTCAGTTTTAAAAGGCTCATTCAGTGACACCCATATTAAAAAAAGGACGTTTGCAGGTGAAATTCATCAGCAGCTGCACACCCCAAAAAAAGGCTATATATTATATTCTAATCTATTCTATATTTCAATACTTGTCAGTTTTGAAAGGCTCATTCAGTGACATCCATAATAAAAAAAAGGATGTTTGCGAGTGAGATTCATCAGCAGCTGCACACCCCCCAAAAAAAGGCTATATATTATTATATTTTAATCTTTTCCATTTTTCAAAACTTGTTAATTTTGAAAGGGTCATTGAGTGAAATCTATATTGAAAAAAGGATGTTTGTATGTGAGGGTCAGCACACAATTAAACACTCCAAAAAAAAATGCTATATATTCTAATCTTTTTATTTTTCAATATTTGTTAATTTTGAAAGGGTCATTCAGTAAAATCTATAAGTAAAAAGGGTGTTTGTGTGTTTGCGCTACCTAATTTGCTGTCTACCTAAGATGCTGAGAGACGAAGGTGACCTGCACCATACTAAAATATTTCAAAGACTACGTACACAATACATTGCCAAAGCATTCATCAGTAGCCAAGAGCAGAGCTTTCCTTACCTTTCTGCTATATAAATAAATGAAGATGCTGAGAGACAAAGGTGGCCTGCACCCATACTAAAAAATTTCAAGACTATGCACACAATACATTTCCAAAACATTAATTGTTAGCCAAAAGCAGGGCTTTCTTTATCTTGCCACTATATAAATAAATGAAGATGATGAGAGACAATGGTGGCCTGCACCCATACTACAAAAAAAATCATAGATTACGCACATAATACATCTTGAACGTTACAGAACATTCATCATAGAAGGTGAAGCTATTGTAACAGACAGAGGTCAATGAATGGACAGTGGTATTGATGAATAGAGTTAGACATTTTTTAAAGTGAATAGACAAAGTTGGCCTGCAACTATAGTACAAAAATTTCCGCACACAATACATTTTGAATGTTACAGGGCATCCATCATAGACAGTGAAGCTACAGTAACAGGCAGAGGTCATTGGGTGGGCAGTGGTATGAATGAATAGAGTTAGACATTTTTAAAAGAAAATAGATGAAGGTTTAGATTACGCACATAATACATTGTCAAAGCATTCATCGGTAGCCAAGAGTAGGGTTTTCCTACCTTGTTTTACTTATAAGCTCTGTGCAGTAATGCTGCCTTTCTGTATCAAACCAGACGACTCGTAAATATTTATGTGAAAGGAGAGCTGAAAATCATTTTCCCAGGGTAAGATTCATCCAACCCAGGGGTAAAGGCAACTGCCCAAGACTTGCAGCAGAAGTGGTCCCCAAGAAGGGGTGTACTCACTTTGATGTCTCACACTGCCACTGCGTTCCGGCTCGTAACAGGCAGCCGGGGTGCACAGCTGTAATAAAATTATTGTTGCCTCCTGTGTGGACATTGGGGGCGTGCTCTTGACCCCATTTCTCCTATCTCCGTGCTACTGGTACCTGCCTAAAAGGCTTTACTAAGTTGAGTTAAGTCCTGGGGCATCCGAGTACCTGTGAGTGCGTCCAACTCTACAGGAAAGGCGACTGCTATAGGTGAAGACGTCTCCTGCTAGTTCTAAAAGCTTATGACAGTTACTAGGAAGCTGTAACATTGTAAAGGATTATAACCTGGTGGGTTTCCTCCGGGTGCTCCGGTTTCCTCCCACACTCCAAAAACATACTGGCAGGTTAATTGGCTGCTAACAAATTGACCCTAGTCTGTCTGTCTGTGTGTGTTAGGGAATTTTGACTGTAAGCTCCAATGAGGCAGGGACAGATGTGAGTGAGTTCTCTGTACAGCGCTGCGGAATTAGTGGCGCTATATAAAATAAATGATGATGATGATGACCAGTGGTGTAATGGCAATTTACATTGGTGACCATGTGTTTTATTTAATTACAGTGATAGTAAGTTTGAACATGCGAAGGAGGTTTGGGTGCAATGAATGTGAGATATCAACAGTATGCAGTTTATTATATTTTTAATTTAATTGGAGAAAGCAAATGCAATGATGGCAAAGTTACAAAATATTTTATTAAGACAGCTCGCTGCAGACTTTGGCCAGACTTGGTGAATATTGGGACATAGCCTAGAAATGACTGTAAATGATTGTTAATGTATAAATATTAATATATGAGCAAAATCAAAACACAAAGCCGAAACACAAACGTGGTATAGACCAGAAACTGGTTCCAAAACCAGAACACGAGGGTCAGTGCACATACTACATACATTACTAACAAGATTTCTATAAAGAAGTATTTAAAATGGAAATCATGCAAAAAGATAATTTGTACACTAGAGGTCTCCAAATTCCCTCTGATACTAAATAAGTGATAGACATTTACTGGACCTCTTTATACTTTCACATTGTAGATAATTTATTGTATTAGGTAAATGTACATTCACATTGTACATCATCAAGAGACCGTATGTGTGGATGGATATGTATGAAATAAAGTCCAACATATTTTTATGTTATAAACATGCCTGAAAAAAATGAGAAATGTTGTTGAATCCTATTTTTCATTCTGATGACAAACATGGAAATAAAATACATGACAAAGTTATTTTGAATTAAAATTGTAATGAATAATTCAGTCTCCTGGGAGTATATCAAGAAAAGGAGGGTGACATGTTAGCATATTTCTTCAGTTCTTTGCATGGAATAGTAGATTATCTTCAATGTAAAAGGCGGTAATTTATGAGCTAATGCAGTTCATAAATTTGATTTAAAATGAACTACTTATACCAGATTATACACATGTCTCTGGACCGCATACTACTATATCATTTAATAAAAATAAATGACCAAATATGTGTTTGTAGCAATTGTAACCCCACAATACTAGACCTATTTTTATATTAACTTAATACAATGAGGCATATTCAATAATATAGTACCAAGTATACAAATGTGCAGTAACATAATAACCAAATGTTTGATTTCGCTTTATAAGTTTCACTGGAAAAAAGGAGTTAGAATCTGATTGGTTGATAAGGGTTCCAGATCATATGTGCACAATGCACCATTTTATTACTAACCTCTAATACATGTCATGGTTTTCCCAGAAATTTTCTGGGTTGTTTTTGTCTCTGGTATTCTGCAATATGTAATGATAACTTTCTTTGATCCATTTGGTCCTAATACACCAATTGAAATCATTAGTAGGGATAGTTTCATAGAGCTCAGTTATTATGTTTGGTGCCATAAAACGTGTGTAACTCCATTTATTTTGTCTAAATCAATCAGGATCATGCTTTAATAAAATTTCAGTTTAGAATTTTGGGGGGCCATTCGAGTTGGGTGCATTTAAAATGGCACATTTATGGGTTTATTTTGTGTTGCATAAATATACGTGGAACTCAAAATAAACATGTAAATGTATACGGCTGAATATAGGTTTAAAATGCATCAAGATACACTTTGAGTCTATCATGGTGTGGCGACATACATGAGACGTCAGTTAACATTATAAACTTGATGCAAACAGTGAGGTTACCCCTTACAAAAGCTCCAACTAGCAAAAAGCTGTGACAGTCTAGGCTGGTCACACTAAAACCGATGGACCTCATTCATATAATGAGATTTATTGAGACCCCACCGGGTGTCTAACCATAGCTAACAAATCACAGCTGCTTTCTCATGCTCTGATCAAACAGAGCGAAGCTTCTCTGGATTGGTCATTTGTGGACAGGCCTTCTTGCCTACCAACTATAAAACAAATTTACATTTGACATTTAATATGTTAATGCATAAACATAGGAATGTTTTAGCTGATGTACAGAGATATTGCTTCCCTCTCCCACAACTTGAACCTTGAAAGCACAGATTAAGAGCGCTGGAGAAAACCTGATTTTATTAACTTATCCATAGTTTGCTCATTCATCAACCACATCATCATCATCATCATCATTTATTTATATAGCGCCACTAATTCCGCAGCGCTGTACAGAGACATACACACAGACTAGGGTCAATTTTGATAGCAGCCAATTAACCTACTAGTATGTTTTTGGATTGTGGGAGGAAATCCCGGAGGAAATCCACGCAAACACGGGGAGAACATAAAAACACCACGTACTGAAATTCAATTTTTGTAATTTAATAAGACACATTTTTTTCATAAACTTTTGAAACAAAACCATTCTGGTTCCTGTTCATCAAGCTCAAATCCCCTTTAGCACATGCACTAATGGGGGTTTAAAACACTGCCAGGTTTCCTCAGTAAAAATTTTGCATCATTTGAGGTGAGATACCCTATTATTGTATATACACCTTGGGGGTTTACTTCAGTCCTTTATTTAATAACAATGTATTGTTAAGATTCAATTTATGTAAGTTCAGGTTAAAAAAAGGCTGATTGATCTAATATTTTGATATCTTGGTTTTGCTTCTCCACCCACCTCTTTGTTTCTTCTTGTTCATCTTTTCCCTTTTATTGTATGATTGATTTGAAGGCGAGGCTTTAATATAATGGAGAAAACTCTAAAAATTCTTATGATTTGCAACAAAGATGGTTCCTGTACATGATTTCCTAGAAAATCTATTTATCATTGGCACCATATAAGAATATGTTCCAAAATCTCATTTGTATTGCAAACGTAAAATATAATGGAATAAGTAACTTCTGTAACAGTAGTAACCAGAGTTTCACTGTTGTTCCAGACAAATTACCAGTGTATTACACGAGTCTAAGTAAACTAGCTCAGTAGAGAGTTCATTAAAGTCCAGGTTACCCTCTTCTATTGCCTTGTCAGAGAAAGATTTGCAAAGTGGTAACTACTCAATGTTTCCATTTATTACTCTAGTAGGCTCTGCCTATGTGTTTTTGTGAATAAAGTTTCTGTCAGACTCTTGTCTGATTTGTCAAAATCTTGTTTGATCAATGAGTTGATTTCAGAACTTTTTGGCTTATGGCTCAAATTATATGAATTGTTTTTCATGAAATAAATGTTTGTTTTTCTATTTTATGATTTTGTTTATTAAAAAAAAATGAATTTTTGGCATTTTTCTACTCCCCCACAATAATGCTGTCTGTGCGATTGATTAGTACTTTATACAACTGGCACTGCAGGATTATGAGCCCCATATGTAATGTATATTTCTTTTGCATTCCTGCTGTTTTTATTGCTTTATTCATGTGCATGTTGCCCTAAAAATGTTGGGTTAAGACATTTGTGTCTATCTGCAAGATCTTGTGTTTTCATACTTACAATCAAACTCATATACTGACTGATCACTCCTGACTAACGGAAGCACAGCAACACAAATCAATAAGGTTATATTGCTACATCTTTCTTCATTTATCCTAAACACAGTGATAATATACACAAATTTGTGCACAGGCTCCACTGCGCTTTGAGTATGTTTATATTTATTTTCTACATTTATTTTACTTTGAATTACACTTAGCCCTGGGTGAGCCAGTTTGAGATACCCACAGCCCATTGAATTCAATATTTCTGCATAATTATCTTTTCTATGGCTGGAATTAGTAGGATGGTTTTGTTCCAACAGAACACCTTGGAGAAAATGAGACAAAAGGAAGCTGGACAATATTTGTTCTGTTTAGTACAATAATCTGTTGTAAAAGTAAGCACAATGTACAATTTTAAAGCCAATTAAGACATCAGGGTACACATTTGTATCTGGAACAGCTCGTTCTCAGCTTACAGAGGAAAATAGCTCAGTGGCATAAACAGTAGGTCCTTTCAGTCTTAATCTGGATAATTTTGTTCTGCCAAGAAAATATGTTGACCTTCTGAAAACACAATTTTGTATACTGATAACAACAGCTGGGAATGGATGGGGCCAGAAGTAGGAGAGAAAGTAAGTGACTATGAGACTTCGTCATTTTTCTCTGTTGTGAAAATCATCATGTTGCAGTTTGCTCTCTAGTTTCCTAAACAGGGCATTATGTGAAATGACAGCTTGTTACACATCATTCTAAATGAATCAGTAAATTACCTCATAGCCATTAGTCTGCCCACACATAGAGCCTCATATTATATTTACTGTCATTATTAACACTATGTTAGAAACAATATTGTTTGTTCTGTCCATGTAAATATCAGCCATCAAAAATAGAACAATAGAGGGTAACGTATAATATTTATGAAAGTCAGTTTCTGATGAAACGCGTTGAGGACTATACATGCTATCTTTTTAATCTACTACTCCATCTTATTGCATCTTATTGGATCTATATGCTAGTGGATCGCGTTTGATCCTTAATAAATTGTTAACCTACCTACAGGCTTCCTCAATTTGTATGCCACTGAGGATTTTGCACGCCACCTGAGATATGTAACCCACAACTTGAAGTTTCACTGGGACATCGGGTTGGATGTCAATTACATGCTGTATACCATCACACTAGAGGACATCCATTAGATCATCGATGATATGCTCAATTAACTGTAAGTGGATGTTACACAATTTTATTACAAGTTTTAGGACAGTTTATCCTAATTTGTGATTATTTGGCTTTTTCTGCATATACACAAGGAGATACTCGCCTATTCCCAAGATGCACAAGATCTAGCAACCAATCAGTGCTACTGATAATATGATAAACTATGGACTCATTCTATCGGACTATCTATGGTGTTTTATTCATGTAATATAACTCTGCACCTATATTCATTCATTATCTCTATGTCATTATCTGTAATACTGATATTAGGGATATATACGTTGAAGGGATTGAGTGCTATTGTCCTGTTCTGTTTTGTTTCATTTTAATAGAGGGTAACGACCAAAGTGCCAAAAAATGTTTGAATACTTTTTTTTATCATTAACACTTCTCTCAATACTGTATTTATAAGTGTTTCATCTTTTTTTCTCCCATTTGTTTCTATTTTTTGCCTTACCATGTTTTTACATGATATTTCTGCATTCTCCTTTTTTTTCTGCTTTGCTTTTAACTCAGATTCAATTAGAATGGGGGGGAGGCGTGGTTTGGGCACCATTGAAAGTGGACGTACCTCTGCATAGCTCTACTCCTGGACAGCCGAACCGGAGCCATCTGAGTGATCTGCAGACCCCCCCTTCTCAGCAGCACCGGCATACAACCTGGGACCTGCTGGTACGCATTGGAAGCCCTAGGTGCCCCTCACCAGTTGCTGCGCTGGCTTCAGTCTGACTAATCCCTTGACCGCGGCCTATCATGGTTGGCTGGGAGGCCCTCTTCCCCCCACACGGGACTCTCTCATCTGCCCCTCTCACAAAGAAGCGGACACCTGGCACCATGGCTTGGAGGCTGCAGTTGGAGTCTGGCGGTGTCAGGTAGTGCTGCTTGGGAACAGTATTTACAAGTCTGCCCTTTGTGACCCGACAGGCACCTGGGACTCACTGGCATCCTGCTGGCCGGAGGCGGGAGAATTGGCAGTTGCCCCACATTATCTGGGCAAGTGTTGGGACCTGGTGAGAATGTCTGTAGACTATCTTTCTATTTCCTGCAAGAGTCTGTGCTCTCCCACTATGGTTAATGGTCGCTCTGGGGGACCCCCTCCACTTGAAATATTTCCACAATATGAGGATTGCCTCCCAATTCTGAAATGCAATTTACCTGGGGTCAGCACCCAACTACCAGTCATCTCTGTGCCTTTGCTTCACCAACAACTTACTACTTTTAAGTGACAATTAACATCCTAGTCTATACAATCCAGCAACTGCTGCCACCTAGTGGTTATAAGTAATATCAACCCTCCATTTTTCACAATACTACTTTGGAGACTCACATTACTGGAGATTGTATTCTGAGTGGCCAGTTTTTAGGAGCTCCATGCCTATCTATTCACACTCCAATGTACTGTAGACACTAACCACCATCATGCACTGAACCATTGTGGGTATGTGGCCAGCTGCTCCTCCCAACCTGTATATTTGCTGCCTAATGCTGCCACATTTGAAGTAATCTAAACATAACAGACCTATCCATGGGCAAAGACAAGAGAACCGTGGCTACGAAGGAGGCCACCCGTAGTAGGGATGACTCACCTCTTCTTGATATGCGACAGTACCTCAAGGTGTCCACCACTACTTCTGTCTCTGACCACCCTCCTGGGAACACAACACAAAAGCACACCAACAGCGCAGACGATGATCAGGCATCTATGGTGGCATCTTCCTCTCCTAGAGAAGCTGCAGATCTGCACGAGATTCTCCAACATATTAATTCCTTATTAACCAAGCAAGACATCTTGGACTTGGAGACAAAATGCAGGAGATGGTTTCCACCGCAGTCTCAAGCATACATGCTGACACTCTGCGAGCTCACCTCCTTGAAGGGCGACAGAGAATCCTCTAATGACTATGTTGCTAAACTACAGGAGGTTGTTTCCCACTAGGCTTCTGAACTCTGGGACCTTCAGGTGAGAGTGGACAACCACTACAATTGGGGAAGCCATAATAACCTGTACATCCAGGGCATCCTGGAGGATATCCCTCCTCAGGGCATTCCTCACAAAGATCTTCACTGAAGTGTTGGGGCTTGACCCATCTACCCAAATCATCTTTGACCAGGCCCACAGAGATCTGCACCCCAAAGCCCTTGCTACGGAAAAACCCAAGAGACATTATTTTCCGACTGCATTACCATTCCCAACGGGAAGAAATCCTGAAGAAAATAAGGGACCTTGATGGTATTGACTTTAGTGGACATAAAGTCCAGGTATTTCAAGATCTCTCCTGGCATACTCTACAGAGGCGTTCCTTAAAGCCTTTGACAGAGGAGTTCCGTAAACACAATGTAAGATATTGCTGGGTATTCCCCTTTAGCCTACTCGCCATGCATAATGGGAAGTAGGTCCTGTTGAGAGACCCCTGAAAACTTAATAACTTTTGCTCAACTGTGGAACTACCCCGGGTGTCCTTGCAAAAATGGCAGGAGGGCTCCACCAGACTCTGACTACCGCCTCTGCCACAGCGAGAGCAATGGCAACAATTCTGCTGGCCGAGTGAGAGCAATGGCAACAAGTCTGCTGGCTGAGCAGAAGCCCTAGGAAAACCCCTGCTTGCAACCCGAAAGACATTCCTTCAATTTGGGCATATGTCCCAATGGATTACCCCTTTCTGCTCACTTCTAACAGATTGTGAATGTTAAAGTTTAAGTAGGACCGTACTTGTTCTTCATAATCCTCTCAGCCTCAAGCATAATTACACTGTTGAAGATAAAGATCCATTCTAGCCTTGGTGCCGTTAAATATATACGTTCTTTTGAAAGGTTTTTTCACATAATTATGTCACTGCCACTTAGGGTAGTTTCTGTTTATATATTTATACATGATATCTATTTTTGATGGTTGACTTTTGCTTAGAATACCTTACACCCGTCATTTTCTTCTTTAGATTATGGCTTACTCAGTTTCAGTTTATATGTTATGGTTATTATCTCTGCTTGTGGGGGACAGTGGTCGCCGCCATGCCCTTGTTCTTTACACCACTTGATTTTTCATACCTGTCACTATGTACTCGGTTGATCCCTACATGGTCCCCAGGTGCAGTATATTGCTCTTGTTTTTGTGCTTGTCCTGTCTCTCTGATGCTCATTTCTCCTCTCTTTTCACCCCTCTGGGCTCCTTGTTTCCACCTCCATCTCTCTCTCCCCCCCCTCCTCCAACTCCTCCTGGCTCCCACTCCACTGCCTGTTCCACCCTAAATGAGTCTGCCCATATGTAACCCTATAGATGTCCCTCCTACCACTGGCCACTTCCATAGAGTCTATTCCATAAACACTAAAGGTCTCAATGTCCCTGAGAATAGGTCCCAGGCACTCCATTTTTTCCACACCGACCAAGCCGACGTGGTCCAGGAGACCCATTTTAAGCTAGGTTCAACACCCCTTCTCCATAGCAAGCATTAACCTCATGCCTTTTATAGGTAATGTCCCTCAGGGAAGATGAAGAGTGTTATTTCTATATTTAGTTATTTATTTATTTATGGTATAATTCTCCAAGTCCTTTCAGCTCTTTGACATATCCCACTACTCCTTTGGACCTTGGACCCGGTCTTGGACACTCGGGAAATATCTATTGTAAGGTTTGGCACATTATTCATGACTTCCAGCTGACTGACTCTTGGTGCCTTAAATAACCCTCAGACCATGACTATACCTTTTACTCACACCCTCACTCTGCATACTCCAGATTAGACTACTTGATGGTTAGCCATGAGATACCTACATTTTATTAGACAGACGGATGTTGGCCAAATATCATGGTCAGACCATGCCGCCATCTTCCTTTCCATATATGTTCCTCTTAACATGCCTAAACAATGGAGGTGGAGACTCAATGAGTCCTTTTGCATAACACCTACTGTAGGGACCAAATTCTGCTGCCATTGAGGATTACACTGCTCACAATGACTCAGCTGAAGTGTCAAAGGTGACCATCTGGGAGGCTCATAAATGTGTTCTACGAGACAGACTCATTCAGTTTATGGTCATTTGTTAAAAAACAAAAGCATGCTCTCAAGGCATATCTCTTACTTTAATAAGGGATCTGGAAACTAAACATAAATCTTCCCTGGCAAGGGGAATGCTGCTTGAGGTGATAGAAGCCAGGGATAGAAGCTCAATTAATTACTTGGTGAACAAAATTTGTCTTTGATCGTTGCAAACATAAATATTTCCAATGGGGGAACAAGCCGGGAAAGTTGTTAACACAGGTATTGAGAGCCCACCGTGCTGTTTCTTTCATATTTTTGGTGAAGAATGCCAGTAGGAAGGAGAGCCATTTGACAGACGAGATAGCCTCAACATTCCACGCCTACTACTCTAGGTTATATAACATTGCTGGACCTTTTTTCCCCGGCGACAGGTTAGTGAACAGATTAGTGACTACCTCAAGAAATGCAACATCCCCGAGCTCTCTTAGTCTGACAGGGAGATGCTGGACCAACCTTTTACCCTAAAAGAATTGGAAGAGGCTATCTCCTCTATGCCATGTGGCAAAAGGCCAGATGGGTTCACCATTGGCTACTATAAGATGTTTCGCCAAGTGCTAAATTCTCTTTTCTTGGGGGCCTTTAATAAAATCTCAGATAAATCCAGCTTCTCTCAGCAGTCACTCGAAGCACATGTTATGATCCTTCCTAGGGATGATAAAGATCTCACTCTGTCCTGCAGCTATCGTCCAATCTCCCTGTTAAATGTTGACGTAAAACTTTTCGTGAAATGATGGCAAACTGCCTGTAGGCCCTCCTGCTAGATCTCATAAATGGCGACCAGGTTGACTTAGCCTCGAGGCTCGGGACAACATGATCAAAATCATTGACCTGATGCATTTGATAGAGGGCAGGCACAAACCTGCCTTGCTGTTGGCAACTGATGCAGAAAAGGCTTTTGAGAGGGTGGATTGGGAAATCCTCGAGGGGATGCTGGAGCACATAGGACTGGGTCCGATCTATCTTTATAGAAACCCCTCCCTTTACAGGAACCCTACGTCCCATATTAAAATTATTCATTCTCTTTCTGATACATTACACATCTACAATGGCACTCATCAGGGCTGCCCGCATTCCCCATTGATATTTGTCCTTTGCATGGAGGCCCTGCTCCCTACTCCAAAATTTGAGCAACGCAACCATAGTGGTTATTGTAGTCCATTGGGGGTCCCCTACTTCCCCCGACATGCAAGAATGGTTCTATTGGATTGAACTTTATAGGCTCATGGATGACATTGCCCTTTCTGGTTAAAAGAAAGATACTGAATTCTCGGCATTGTGGCTCTGCTGGCTTGAATTTAAGGAATTTCCGTCTTACCGCTCCTTAATGGACTTTGGACAGCCTCTTATTGCTTGCGGATCCTCTGGGTGGGCACGCTGGGGGTCGGGTCTGATGTATACACCCACTTTTGGCATCCATTTCCTAATAAAGCTGCTTTAACATTGCGACCAGTCTCCCTTTTTCTCACGATCTCTCCTCCACCCCACACTTTCCTTCTTGCCTTCTCTCTCCCACTCTCTGCACCCTCCCACTTTTTTTTCCCTCCCTCGTCTGTTGTGTTTTGTTTGTCTTTACATTTTGCGTCATTTATTATTGGTTGATGGACTACGATATTTTCAATTACCTTTGAACTTGCATTGTCTGTATCCATTCCCCTATTCTTTCAATAAAAAAAAAATTACACACACACACACACAAAAATGCAAAAGAATGTAAACCAAATAAATGTTGTCATTTTTTCAGGTTTTGGTATTTATGCACTGCCTTGAAAACAACAAAAATGTGATTGTGTGTCTGGGTCCAGTAATGGCTGTTTTTTATTGTAAATGGGCTGGCCACAATGTGAAGAATAGTCACACAATGCTCATACAGCAAAGAAATACATTTTAGTGAAAGAATAATTCCTGATATGATTAAAAAAACTTTTCCAGACCAAATTCACCAATGTATTTAGTTTCAAAATATGCTATACAGCCAAGTACCACTTGACATTTCCGGATTTTACTTTTTTTTTTTTTAAGAAACTTTTGTTTAACAGTCCCTGTCACATACTTGTCACTGACCTTTCTGTGTCAAATCACTTTCCATACAGAGCATCATTTCAAAAGGGATTATCCAAAAGTGGGAAATCCTTCCTCGAAAAACATCACTCCATCTACACAGCAAATTCTTCCTCAACAATAGGAAGCCCCTTGAAACTGTCAGCTAGTTCGTCAATAGAGCTCTATTGTAGAGCTATGGATGGCTTGTAATGCAGGGAAAATCAGCATCATTACATGATGTCCGACACCTGGCTTCAGGTAATAGGTGATGGGAGGACTCCCCCATTTGTGCTTTGAAGGGGACATATTTTTTGAAAAGGGGTTGTCCAAAGTGGAGAACACCCTTAACGACTCTGCTCAAATACAATAAATATAGCCTCCAACACTAGTCTGTATATATATGTATATCTTTGGGTCTAAGTTACCCACTTGTCAAATACACATTTTAAAAAGCTGATTTGGCAAAAGGTATTAAAGGTACTAAAACTTAAGATTCATACTACAGTCTATTCGAAAGCAATAAGGTCCTAACAGGTACACAGAAACATTATTTATTTCATGTTTACTATAAGCAAATATGTATTCAAAATGGCTACAAAGGGACACATAACAAACACAGTATACAATGAAATGGAAAAAAATAATAAACCCTTTCTATTGACATATAAGACTAGATTGTAGACAAGGCAAATATATATTCTACTCTTCCATGATAAAATATTATCTCCAACACATTTTTTGACTATCTTTTATAGTAAAAACATCTTTGTCTCAACAAAGACCATCTTACTGGGTGTGAAATTGAGAAGTGGTTTGGCATATAGGTACAGTAAAAGTACTGTGGGACATAAATTGCACCTTGTGCCCTGACTGGACATAGATCTGTTATTACTGGTATCTGGTATATTTTTGGAATGAATGAATGCAAGTTAAGGGGAATTGATTAAATTAAACATGAATATACAGCAATATAAAAATGAGCAACCATACATCTAAAATTGCTATACGTAGAGTAGTGGCAGATACTTAGGAAATGTGATTTTTTTTTCTATGTTAAAAACTCAGCTAATAAATCAATATCATTAAGATAAAATATTTCTGTCCCCACTTTGAACCTTGTTGGTATCAGTGGTTTTAGAGCCTTTGCATAATTGAAATGTTTACATTCAGCACTATTGCCATAAATATGTCTTGAATCATGGGAATAACAGGGAAATCTAAAATCTAAATAATAGGAGCTGTGGGAATACTACTTACTATACCACCTCTAAAAGAAATGTGTGACTTCCAAATGTCTTTAGAAAGAAAAAGACAGATGTACCCTATTTAGTAGATGCTGTGTGTGCTATATCTAGTGTGCTCCAAAACTAATGTCTGTTATACAATATGATAGTGCAATCATTTTATATGCCTATTTACCTTTTTAATCAGACATTTTACAATACAAAAATTTCTCTGATACATGCTACCTTTTATTGTATATAATTGCAAGTGTTCAGTATGTTTCTAATTGGGCGGCACAGTGGCATAATGGTGACCATTGCTGCCTCACAGAGTTGGAGCGATTCCAAACAGTTTGTATGTTCTCCCCATATTTGCAATGGTTTCCTCCCATGATCCAAAACACATACTGGTAAGTTAACTAACTTCTAATGAATTTTACCCTAGTGTGTGTCAGTAAATTTAATATAAATTATAAGCTCCACTGGGGCAGGACTGATGTGAATAATTAAAATATTCTCTGAAAAGTGCTGTGTAATATAATAATAATACTTTTAGTAATAAAAACTGGTCATCATACAATGCCTACTAAACAATTATTTCAATTCAGTTATATATAAATACATAATAAAAACAAAAATATATTTGTGCTTTTATTTGTGCTGTTATTCTGTATTATTTTTATTAATGACATTATTAATTAATTAATTGATTTGCTTTAACCTTTAAAGTGTGGCCCCCTACAGTGTTACTCATTGATATTGTGTCATTAAAATTATATCCACATAATGGTCCGATTATTTCTACTACACATTTATGAATTATCTTATATTTTGTTTCTACAATTCTGCTTGTCTGACTATCAACTTCCAGATAGTGACTCTTTGTGTATTGTTTTTATTTCAAAGGACAGATGACAATCCAGCTGGTAGTAGAAAATAATATGTGGAAATCAGAACATTTTTGGAGTCGCAATCTGAATTTATTTGAAGACTAAATTAAATAATGTCTCGTGCTCGCTGCCAACCCTGTGAATGAATGTGAAGCCTCCACGCACCATATGGCAGTGGGAGGGGGGAGATCGGAGTTTCAAAATGAAATAAGCTTTTGACTTTTTAATGATATGTCTAGCCTTAGTCGAGACAGGCTTTCATGGGCTGCTGAGTGAGCACTTTTTAAACCAACAGATTAGAGGTTTCTACGGCAACTGCATCTGACCGAAACAGATACACTCAATATATGGTCTGTGCTGATAAATATTTAGTATTTTATGAAAAAAGTTTTTTTTATGCACCTTTGTTCTGAAATTACATTAGTTTTTCTTTATATTGTTCAGAAGCATTTCCCCTGTGTGACAACTGATTACAATGATAAAGAGTATTTATGAGTGTAATTACACAACCGAAGAATTTGAGCTGAATAATTTTGCCCTTTCAGTCTCTCTGGGGCTCAGTACAGGCTGTCTGATTTCAATAATTACCTCTTTAAGTGACTCAATAAAAAACAAATGTATTGCTCCCCCTCCATGCAAAAAAATAAAAATTGCTTTAAAATTGAGCTGGAAAGCTGTAGATTTCTTCTCATCTAAATAAGTTATGTGTAATAGCTGAGTACAATGTTTATTTAGACAATCAAAAAAAGGCATTTTTATTTGATATATTAACACATGTGCAGTGTGAAAGAAGAAGATGTTAATTTTTGGACATCTCCTTCTCTTAAGGTCCTACCTGTGAAGTGAAACTCCCCTTTCTAGGGGACCCCAATATCGCTGCTTCGGGGCTCTTTTTAGTCCTTCTGGCTTGAGGATGGGTGACTGAAAGCAGAGATCATTACATGGATTGCAACAAATTTGAAAATCTCAGGGGTATAGCTGTCATTTTGTAGAATGTACTAAATTAATGATAACTAGGATCTGATTGGTTGTTTTGGCAACATCTCCACTTTTTTAACCTATAGTTCAGTAAATATACCCCTTAGTGTATTTAGAAATTTGCTCTATGATATTCACATTTTAAAAATTACTTTGACATGCAAAACCAATTGGGTATTGGTACTGGCTTATGCCATACAATTAAAATTGTTTACCTTCATCAGCCTGGCACAGTTGCTGAATTTGTGTACTGCAACATACCACTCCTGCTATGTTTATTATTTGGCTCTGGAATATCAACAAATTTGCTTTTGTGCCTTAGAAACATAGAATTTGACAGCAGATAAGAACTGCTTGGCACATCTAGTCTGCCCATTGTTTTTATCAAACTATAGTAACCTTAAACCTTATTTGATCTCTTAATCTTTATAAGGATATTCTTATGTCTATCCCAAGCATGTTTAAACTGCTCTACTGTATTAGCCTCTACCACATCTGATGGGAGGTATTCCACTTATCCACTACCCTTTCTGTGAAGTAGTTTTTCTTCAAATTTCCTCTAAACCTACTTCCCTCCAGTTTCAGTGCATGTCCTCGTGTTCTAGTACTTCTCTTCCATTGAAGAATGTTTCCCTCATGTACCTTGTTCAAACCCTTGATATATTTGAAAGTGTCTATCATGTCCCCCCTTTCCCTGTCTGCTCCAAACTATACATATTAAGTTCTTTTAGTCTTTCCGGTTAAGTTTTGTGCTGTAGGCCATGCACCATTTTAGTTGCCCTTGTTTGTACAGTTTCTAATGTATTTATATCCTTCTGGAGATATGGCCTCCAGAATTGAACACAGAATTCTAGATGAGGCTGTACCAATGACCTATACAGTGGCATTATTATTACTTCTTTCTTTCTGCTACTGATTAAATCTGGAAACACATAAACTACATTATACAGCATTGCTATTAGTAGCCTGGGTGTTTTATAAGTGTCTGATTTTGGCTAGATGAAATAATTTGGAGCACATATCATGTAGAGTTGAAAATAAGGCCAACTTGTAAGTGTAAAAAGCACTTTTTACAGCTGTGCATGCACTGTAGAAAAATGTACATCTCAGTCGGTTCTCAGCATCTATCTTTTGCATCTCTCTACGCTCAAAAAGGGGAATGGGGAATGGAGTGGATGGGCAGGAATAGGCATAGTACAGTAAGGGTGTAATAACGCTCCTTATGTACTATGATGAGGAGAAATTAGCCGCAGATACGCCTACTCGGCTGTTTTCCTCCAGGTGTATTATACGTACAAATGATGATTATATGCACTTTGCATACTATATGAAGCCACACATATCTTAGGCTAAGTTTGGATTGGAATCCAAAGTAAAGTACAGAATGCAAGTTGAACTTGCTTTGTAAGTGTAAATTGTTTCCAAATCTACATGTCTCCTCACAGGTTATTTTGCAGTTCAGTCAAAAACTCCAAAAGCCATCCCTGGTTTATGTGTGTCTGCTCAGTACACCCTCTGCCTGTCAACTAATATCTGTAAGGTAGGCTGGAAGTTTGCCTCATCATGTTATCTATAATATAAATGTCTAGTGGCGTGTGTTAGTCTGTCTGTGTGTTTGTGGAAAAAATAAAACCAAGCTGCAGCGCCACCTGCTGGGCGGAGTTATACACTGACCTACTAAATTCTTAGGGCTAGATTTACTAAGCTGCGGGTTTGAAAAAGTGGGGATGTTGCCTATAGCAACCAATCAGATTCTAGCTTTCATTTATTTAGTACATTCTACAAAATGACAGCTAGAATCTGATTGGTTGCTATAGGCAACATCCCCACTTTTTCAAACCCGCAGCTTAGTAAATCTAGCCCTTAGTGTGTGTGGAAAAAAAAAATTCAGAAAGGGCTGAAATTTGGTATACTAAGATGTTTTTAATTTGTTAATTTAATTTGTTAATTGTTAAAAGTGTTTATAAAGATTTAAAAAAATATATATATATTTCTTGAAGGAGAAGTGACAGTTGGGAGTGGTTGGTGGTTGCCGGGGGTGACAGTGGGGAGTGGTTGGTGGTTGAGGCCTGGGCTATGGCCCAAATGCATGACAAGAACCTTTTTAACACCTTAAGTAGCTTGATTTGACTAGAATGCATGAGTATCATGCACGGGTTAACTTGTCTAACATATGACTTAATGATATCTTCCACCAAAAACATCTTCAGTTCTGTTACTTCATAGAAACTAATCACTAATAGTCTGGAACATGTCTCATAGGGTCACCCCTTTCCTAATGCCTTGTCAACAGAACAATTATATGGGTATGTTTAAGTGTTGTTTGTCACCACAGTTCCCATTTAAGATTTTCAGTTTGACTTTGATCAAAGAATTGACACAGACTGCCTTGTGGGAAAAGTTTCATGTATTCTGGCCACCTGAGGACATCCTACACCTGTATACCCCGACACTTAACCATTGGTAGTCAAACAGGATACAGTCATGGTCAACCACTGCATTGCATTTCAACTATTTTTATTCCTCTTTACAGATGTTATCTGGTTCTTTATGTATAATTTCACAGCTAACCAGTTTCAATCTTTCAGTGCGCATGGTTCAGCCATGATACATACAACACAATCATGCTTTTCGGGCACCCTATATATCTGAGTAAACTTCATCATGTGCTCCTCCACAGCTTGGATCTCATCTCTGTCCCAGGTTTTTTTCCAGACTTCATCATCATCATCATCATCATCATCATCAACATTTATTTATATAGCACCAGCAAATTCCATAGCACTTTACAATTGGGAAAACACTTCTTTACAATCTGAAGGGCTGAAGAGTTGTTCATTACGAATCTGCAAAAAATAGAAAAAGCAACATGCTTTGTGTTACAAAACCGCATGCTGCATCGACCTTTGGGAGCCTTGGCTGGGCTTTGGTCCTGTGTTGCCAGCTCCATACACCATCTCCCTTTTGACAGGAACTTGTCAACTAAATGCATGTCCACTTGTCTCACTGGTTCAGGTGATTCCTCATCCTCTGACGTCACTTTGTAGTTGGACCGGTTCTAAAACAAGAACAGATATGTAAATGACCGAGGTAAAAGTCAAAACCATATATTAGATACAAGATTTCCGACCTACGGTCTGTATCAATGTCTACCTCTTCCAAATTGTTGCCTTTGAATTCAACCAGTTTTACCCTCTCGAGAGCCATTAAAAGTTTTCTGATCTTGCCAATTGGAGGGTACATTATGAGAAGCGGTAATACTGCCGGTGCACCCTAATGTTGTGCCAAAGAAAATTTGCCAATTGATCCAATTTTGTGTTATTTAGGCAAAGAATCTTTGGAAAAGCGGCCACATGCTTCCAAAGCTTTGTGGAAGACAATGTTTGGGGATTTTTAGATCCACCTTCTTGGGCAAAAAAGGTTAATGCAATCAGAGCTTCTGAAATGTTACACTTCTTCTCACTTCCCTGCAAGAAGTTCCATTGCGCTTTGCATTGCTGTGTTAGCAGGATTGGAAGTTTTCTTCATTTTTTTCCATTGATTTCAATCCATAAGAAGTGTTAGCAGAGCTTCTTCTCAAGCTCCGAAAGTGCTGGGGCAACATCTTCGTGGAGATCCGAAGTATCTCTCGAAGACAAAGTTGGTGACAGCATCTTGGAGACTTTCCCTTTCCTTATTTGATTGAATAAGGTCACCTGTGCCAGAGTGACTTTTGCAAGCAATGCACAGTTTTTGAGCGAAGGCTTGGTGGATAAATTGATGTGGTACACCTGCTTTTTCTCATTCAGATACAAGTGCATATGTTTCACATCTTCAGTGAAAGGTAAGAGCTGAAGCACGGTCCACTTCGACTCCGTCAGATTTTTCAAGGCAGGGAATGGAATCAGTTTATTCCAGCTTGCCTCATAGATCTTCCTGAAGTTGCGTGCATTTTCCACTGCAGCAGTGGAAGCAAGGCAGCCCTCCATCATTGCTCTGCATTCCACAATGCTCAAAATCTTTTGCAAGCCACGTCTGAACTTCAGTACCAGCAAGGGTGTCTTGAATGCACCAGTTTTATCATCACAGCCAGCTCCCAGCTTCACCATGTCTACCACATGCAGAAAGTTTGATGGAAAGGTAAAGTCTTCCATCTTCTCCAAATGAGAAGATCTTCTGCCATATAACAGTAGGCTTCTTATTTCTCAAAGCTTCTTTCGGATGATGATGATGATGATGATGATTTAGAACAGGCTGAGCAAAGGCACATAGAGATTGGACTGTTTTTGCCAGATTTGGGGTTGTCACACCTTTGGTTTAGCTTACATGTCTTCGTGTTTCACCACAATTAATTTCTTGCAAACAATCCTTGTCAAGCAGCATAGTGCATGAAATCTTCAGGAACCATGTCCTTACTACTTCAGAGTTGTGTGCAAAGTTGCCTCTGTTCCGAAGACAAACTGTATGCTCCTTTCCTTCGAGTCCATGGGAAATTGCATGGCCCAGGAAACTTCAGCCTCATCACGGTGAACATGCTCAATATGCCGGGCTGTTTTTGAGAGAGGTTTCTCACAATACAGGCAGTACTGCTTTTTGTTATACAACTTGGAGCCATCACTTTTTTGGAAAGTGTTTGGACGGACACTGCATCATCTTTTTGGCCTTCTGTGTTTAAAACACTGCTGCCATCATGTCAAGAATCGTTTTATGTGGAAAGAGTCACTGTGTTCCTTCATTTTGTTACACTACCTTGCAATTGAAAATCACTGCTGCCATTACTGGTGTCTGAACCACTCTTCTCTGAAGGGTTAGGGACTTACTCATGACCATCACTGGACTGTGTCATGCCCCATTACCCCCACTTCCCTTCCAGCATAATTCTGTGACAGATTTCTTTTATTGCTGTTATGTGTAAAAAGTGTTGGGTGCCGTCCTGCTTCTACTTCCATTGCATAGCGACAGGACATTCTCCGCTCCTGATTCGCATGCATGCGCAGAGCATCGCATTCCATCGCATAGCGACAAGATACACTCTTTCCTTGCTTAGTGGTTGGTTGCGTTCTTACTGCCGAAAATCGCAGCATCAATCAAGGAGTACTACTTCCCTCTATTTAAAGATCACTCTGACACCATTGGGGTGCCAAAGTATTTGGTCTTTTGCCTTACTCCAGCGTTTGATCCTGTTTCCTGTATGCTCATTTGGGTTCTGAGCCCGGCTTGTTTTTGACTTCTCTTTTGGCTCCTGATTCTGGTCTAGAGTGATTTCTTGGTTCGGACTCGGCTTCCTGACCATTCTCCAGCTTCTGATTTTGGCTGTGACTGTCTCTCTGGTCTTGACCCGACTCTGCTGACTATCCTTCGTGTGTGCATTGCTGCATCCAGGCCTCCATTCTGTATTCTGCTGCACCATCACCGCTGCCTCATTGGTCACCTCTCCAGCTAATTGACACTGAGGGCCGCAACCTGCGTGCCTCTTGCAGCGGAGTCCATACTTCCTTGTGGGGGTCCTTGGTGTAAACCAGAGGATTGTTAGACTCCGCGCCTCAGTACTCAGTAGCGCCAACTGCTGATAAGTGTCACCATCTTCACCTTCATCGTGGTGACAAAAGGGTAGGAAAGCTGCAATCCCCTTCAATTTTGGCGTATGAGGTTGACCTTGTGTATGGGCTTGCTGTTCCACCATCAGCCAGAGGTCAGTGCACACCCCTCCATAAACGCACACACGCACACACACACTTTTTGTACGACAAAGTGACTGTTTGGGACATGCCATATTTTGATGCTGGGTATATTAGTAAGGTGTCCTGCATTGACTAACATTAGTCAGTTTCGTAGGGACCTCATCTTGTGTCCCCACTATGGCTGAGGTCTCCACAGTGTTGGTGTGTAGACAGGTCAATGTCCCCGGAAGTATAGGAATACAAGCACACACACACACACACACACACACATTAAAGTCCTTGCAGCCAAATTTAAGGAAGAGGGGAATCATTACAATTATTGTTTTTGATTTGCAAGGCACCACAATACTCTACAGCACCAAATGGAGGAGAAACAGGTTATCAAAGCGTAATTTATATATGCAGTGCTCTTGGGAGGTATGATTTGTTTACATTTATATTATAATAGTGCTAAGCAGTACATTTCATACTGGAAAAGAGAAGGTAGGCATTATCCAGAGCAGGATGTAGGGGTGGAGCACAGGGGGTACATACCCCGGGCCCCCCTCTCTCAGGTGGCCCGTCAGACCAGGCGCTTCTGTCCAAAGAAACGTTTGTTTTTGTTATTTAAAAAAATGAATTTCCTTAATTCTGTTTTTTGCACTAAAACTATTTTGTCTACTTTAGTTAATGATTTAATTTCTAATGTAAAACCCAACTTTAAACATATTACTCAAATCTGTGTTGTCATGCTTTAACAATCAAACATACATTCTAAAGCATACTCTGAAAACTACATGTCCCTGCATGCTCTATTCTTTATGACATATTCACAAAATGGCTAGGAGATTATTGGATACATGACAGGGAAATCAATTGGTTGTTAGCTGCATATGAACTAATGAGGATAAATGAAGGTTTATTGTGCTTGCAAAAATGTGGAAACAGCGTGTGCTACAATACTTTTCATTGTAAGAGCAGCTAGTAGCATTACCGTAAAATACAGATTTATGACAATTGTTGAGATGTACAAATTCTTTCTTTATTAGCCCATGGCAGGTTTCTGATCTGTCTGCTATTTACGAACTTATAAATATATAAACTGACAGTTAATAAGCTATTATTTAAATTGTGGCACATGAATTTTTAGATGCCTTCTTTTCATAGAGTAAGAATTGGATGGGGCACTCCATTGCTGGCATGTGCTCATAGGTTGTAAGATCAAAACATCTCTGGGAAACAAATTATAAGTGTGTGAACTGTTCAAAAGAATGATAATATATAGGGTTTATATTAAAAATGACTTATTTTGCCAAGGTGGACCCAATTAAGTAGGGCCTTAACTATCTATTGTGTATAATATATTATGTGTGTAGTGTATACAATAGTAAATGGTTGACAGTGTTGCTTTGTTTATAATTTTGCATAATGTTATAGCTCCTACTGGCTCACAGAGCCTGCCTTGCTATGTTCACTGAATTGAAGCTGACTGCATATGCCTGTACAGAAGTTTTGTTTTTAGCTTCAGTTTATTAAACCGCTAACAGGTCAGGCTCCGGAGACCAAATCTGGGATAAACTTAATAAGCAGAACCATGCCTGGTGCCAAGACTACTATGCAGAGTATGACTGCTATGTTCAAGAAGAAACTTTTTAAATTTGAATAAATATCAATTATTCCAAAGTGGCACAGTGCACCACTTTACTGGACAGTACAGAACATTAAATGTAAGTGTAGAAAATTAATTTTATATAAATGTTCAAAAGGATAGCTGTATAATCAGACAACCTTGGTAAAATGCATTTTTAATCAGGTAAATGTTTTGCTTTAAAGCTTACTAAATCCCTCCCCACTCTGTATCAGCGTAAGAGCTCTTTGCAGCTGACAGAACTTTCCAACCTTTAGATTCTACTTGTAAGGCCGCAAACAGAATTGGATGCCTCTGTCACTCGTGGCTGCTTTCTTTTGATGTGATGGGTCCTGACTAGAGCATCGGCATTGTGCGGACAATAGGTAGCAGCTCTCTAGGTGAGGCCGAATGTGTGAAGCACTATGAGGGTGGTTAACGTGTGTAAGGGAGGGTGATCCGCTTTTAAATAAAATTCAAGCCAAGGATATGTGGACGGTCCTTCTAAAGAGCCCCCACGATGGCTGATTTATTGTGCTGCCAGGAATTAATACAATCGAGTGAAGTTAATGGCGATCATGGAAGGTTCATTATGTGTTAGGAACCCCTCCAGCCGGTACAACAAAACCCGGAGTCTGCTCTGAAGTCTGGTGTTCACTGTTGCCCCTAGTGGTGGGGACAGACTTGGCTTCAGACAAACAGAGGGTCGGAAGATGTGTACCGGCTAAGGAGAGCCCAGGAATGGAGTGTTATGGCAGACAGCAGCGTGAGGTCCAGGCAAGAGTTGGTGTCGGCAGCAGACAACGAATCCAAAGAACGAAGCAAGGTCGGGGGTCACAGGCATAGGTTCGGAATCCGGGTTCAGGCAATAGATCAGGGTCAGAAGCACAGGTTCAGAATCCAGGGAGATCAATCTTAGGTTAAGCACCAAACACAGGGACAAGGAAGCAGGCAGCAGTACTGAAGCAGGACGCTATAACCGGCAGGGAGGCTATGCCCTCTCTGCCTTATATACTGGAGCCAACCAATCAGGGTATTTCCCTGCAACAACACACAGGGCACAGCTAATTACATTAAAGCCCTAATTAGCCCGCAGGCTGTAGTGCGCGCGCCCGGCTGTACTGAGTGGCCGGGGCGCAATAGCAGTGGTTTCGGCGTCCGGCCATTGCCCTGGCAATGGCCGGGGCCGTGAAACCGGATGTGACATCCCGGTCGTCATATCAACGGCCGGGACACCGGGAACCAGGGGCAGTGAGTCGCGGCGGTGCCCGCGGCCGCCACGGCTCATGACATTATGATGATTCTTTGAATACGAGCGTGAACTGGCTTAAAATGTTAATGGAGTTAATTATGGTGAATGGGTTCTTTTTATGAGACTGAGGCAGGTAATGAGATGTTAAATAAATATGATTGGAATTAATTGATGGTGTGGGGTTTTAGTAATGATGGGGATGAGGCTGTTAATGATGTACAAGGGGTTGTATTGGTGAGGCTGAGGGAGTTAATGATTATGAAGTGGTGTTAATTAATGATAAGGGGATGATGAGCAGGGTTAATGATTACAAAGGGGTTCATTCTATTGTTGGGGATTATTTGTTGATGGGGAGGTTGATGAAGATATTGTGATGAGCCTCAGATATTTAATGGTTGTGGGGAGCTTATTGATTGTGGATGAGGGAATTGACTGATTGTGGTATTAATGATTATTGTTAGGTGATTTTACTTTTTTTTTCATATACAAATAAATTTGTCAGACTAGACTCTTACTTTTAGACCATAGGGTCCAGCTCTGAGATGATCATCTTCCATCTATCTATCTATCTATCTATCTATCTATCTATCTATCTATCTATCTATCTATCTATCTATCTATCTTTAATCTCTCCCACCAGAGCAAAAAAATACAAATAAAAAACATTACTCACATTACCTACTTCATGATCTGCATTACTGATTATTTACCTACATACAACTGAAAGTCCTTTCCAGAAGTGTATATTATGTTGTTAACAATAAGTTGATTTACTTTTCTTTGAAAGTCAAAGCAAAACTGTCTTGCACAGAAAGCAGATGTTTGGCACCATATTCATTATAAATATATACAATGTATTTTCAGTAGATACTAAAACACTGAGATTTCCCACCTGTGCTAATTCCACCAGGAATTCTTCATTGAAGTTGCGTGCAGCTGCAGTACACCCACTGGAGAAATATGGTACTCTACATTATTTTGTTATTTGCCTTAACTAATGAAGTTTTTGCCCTTGGGAGCACTTGGCTGCACTGACACTTTGTTCTTGCTAGTTTTTTGGAATTTATTCTTCTTATTTTTATGCTTCAGTATACACTTTGTGATCTGAACATACCACTATTTAGTATAAATACATTTCTTTGTTGGTCTAATTGCTTTTTGTTTGCTAATTGTTTTTTTATGGAAAACAGGACAATGAATTCAGCTGTGGTTGTGTGGGGAAAATGAAAAATATAGTGTAAAAATGTAATTATTCTAACAGCAATTTATAAATAGGTTATTTAGACATATACGCACAGATACATCATTGTTCATATGTTATATAGTCATAAGTCTGTTTTAATGAAAAAATCTTATCTGTGTGGAGTTTGTATGTTCTCGCCACCATATTTGCGTGTGCTTATTCCGGGTGCTCCAATTTCCTCCCACATTTCCAAAAATATACTGGTAAGTAAATTGGCTGCTGACAAAACTCTGTATGTGTGTTAAGGAAGTTAGACTCTAAGCTCCAATGGGGCAGGGACTAATATGAATAACATATATTCTCTGTACAGCTCTGCGGAATTGGTGGCGCTATATAAATAAATGGGGATGATGATTACATTTATTTTATATACCGTATTTATGTATGTTCCTGCTTTCCCTACTGTATGGCGCTGCGAGCATATAGCTTTTAAAAGTAGATCTTCCACAAGCACTAGCAGCCGTGGGACTTATGGGGACTCACCGGCACAAGTTGGAATTGACTAATGTAAAGAAATAGAAATGCGGTGCTGTGTGCAGATAAGTTTGGTTCAGAGTGTGAGTCTTATCAGAGTGTGAGAGTCTTATCAGAGTGTGAGAGTCTTATCAGAGTGTGAGTCTTATCAGAGTGTGTGAGTCTTATCAGAGTGTGAGAGTCTTATCAGAGTGTGAGTCTTATCAGAGTGTGAGAGTCTTATCAGAGTGTGAGTCTTATCAGAGTGTGAGTCTTATCAGAGTGTGAGAGTCTTATCAGAGTGTGAGTCTTATCAGAGTGTGAGAGTCTTATCAGAGTGTGAGTCTTATCAGAGTGTGAGTCTTATCAGAGTGTGAGAGTCTTATCAGAGTGTGAGTCTTATCAGAGTGTGAGAGTCTTATCAGAGTGTGAGTTTTATCAGAGTGTGAGAGTCTTATCAGAGTGTGAGAGTCTTGTTGAGGGAGACAAGAAAATGGCAAAACTGAAAGTGGATAAATCAATGGGGCCAGATGTGATACTTCCAAGGATACCAAAAAAGTTTAAAGGGGTGCTGGTAACACCATTAACAGAATTATTCAACCAGTCACTAGCTGCAGGAGGAATTCCAAAAGGACTGGAAATTAGTGAATGTAGTCCTACTGCACAAAAGTGGAAGCAAAGAAGAGGCGAGCAACTACCAACCAGTGAGCCTTACATTAGTAGTAGGGAAATTAATGGAAACACTATTAAAGGAAAGAGTTGTAGAGTATCTCAAATCCAGCAATTTACAGGATCCAAAACAGCATGAACTTTCTTGCGGGAGATCGTGTCAAACAAGCCTTATTGACTTTTAGACTGGATGGCTAAAGTAATAGATCGAGGGGGGCCGTATTTGTTACTTATCTAGATTTTAGTAAGGCTTTTGACACTGTCACTGTCAAATGCTTGGGATTGGATTCTAAGATGGTTGAATGGATAAGATTTTGTTTGGAGGATAGACAACAGAGAGAGTAAGAAATGGAATGCACAGAAATGTCTGGACATCCACTGAAGTCAATGATGGTAAAATAATGCAGGATCCTATCCATTGTAAAGAAAGACAGCCAGATGAATTCTGATGTGTACAGGGATATACTGTCTGGTCAGAAGCAGCCAAATTCAGCAAAGCTGATTGACTGGCGCTTCACAGTACAGATAGACAATACAACATACTGACATACTGCAAAAGCATCCTGCAATGGCCAAGTCAAATAGCCTGATCTCAACCCGACAAAGCATGTATTTCACTTGCTGAAGACAAAACTAAAGGCAGAAAGACCCACAAAAAAACAACAACTGAAGACAACTGCAGTAAAGGTCTGACAAAGCATAGCAAAGGAGGAAACCCAGCATTTGGTGATGTCCATGTGTTCTACAAAGGATTTGTGGCAAAGTACTAAAATTAAACATTTTATTTATGATTATGTTAATTTATCCAATTACATTTGAGCCCTGAAGATAGGGGACAGTGTATAAAAATGGTTGCAATTCCTAACCGCTTAATATGACAGTTTTGTTCAAAACCTTGAATTAAAGCTGAAAGTCTGCACTTCAATTGCAGCTCCATAATGAAATCCATTGTGGTGGCGTATAGAGCAAAAATTATGAAAAAATTATGTCACTATTCAAATATATCCAGACTTATATATGAGCCTATTTGATTGCTGTGCTAGAATGCCATATTGTGCGTATAACATTCTAGACATTAGAATCTGCTGCTGATTTGAAACATCTTCCTGATGTTCATCGGAATGCTCTGATCACATAGTGTTCCGAGGAGATTGTGCTGTAGTCAGATATGCCTCATGCATGTAAAAATGCATGAGGCATATCTGGAATGAAACTGTGGTGTAGATGGGTTTGCTGGGTAACAGGAAACCCCTTCCTAAGTACATGCCTGGCTTTTGCCATTAACAAAGTCCTTGTGCACACACCCTTAATACAATGATGTAAAAAAGAAGCTTATGGATAGTAAAAGTCAATGCAATGCGTTCCTAAAAAAATATTTTAATATCACTAAGGAACTAACCTCAAGCTTGTTAAAATCAAACTGTTTGTCTCACCCTTCTTCTACTTTACAATTTTTCACAAGCACCAATTATCACCTCGATCACACTGTGAAACTCTTCACTTCACCTGGTGCCTTTTCTCTGTTTTCAGTCTCAAGATTGCAAGCTCTTGAGCAAAGGATTTTCCACCAAGTTAAATTAATGATTATTTGTCTGTTACATATAGAGATATATCAATAAACAATAATATTAATACTGTGTAGCACAAATATTCTATTAGTTAATACTCTGATGTGGCAAAAAAGGAAATCAACATGTCTCACATTGTATTAATTATGATAAACTTTTAACTTTGCTCCTCTTTTTCACCCCTTACATTATTTCTATTTCGCTATCTAAGGGTTGAAAAAGAAAAGCTTCAGAAGGATGATTTGATCTAAGCAAAACTGTATGTACTTATTTTAGCAAATGATGCCCTGAAAATATATTTATTCATTAATTTTGCAGTACACTCATAAGCATGTCACAAAGAAGCAAATATATACAAAGATAAAAGAGCATGAAACATGACAAATTATACATAAAATATATTTTTGGAAGTAAAGTCTTTCATCTCCTTCCCTCATAAGGATGGTAGAGGTCTCAAATCATGTATAAATATTTAAGCTTTACTAATGTCAATGTAACTGAAAAATAGCTTTAGAGGTCTCACAGGACACAGAGCTTTTGTTACTATGGTCAGTTGAATGTCAAATATGATGTCCTCTTAAATTGTTCTGTAGCCACACTATAATAGTCATTTAAAAAATAATAAAGCCTTAGAACACATCCATTTATGATGTGTATCTATCATGTGAAATTTAAATGACATGATTGAAAGAAGAAGGTTTTACTTCAAATTACAGTGAAGTGATCATTCTGAATTTTAAATGTGGAAATAAAGAGTGGGTTTATGAGATTTACACAAAAGACAACACATAGACACTTGGACACTGTGTACTTACTTTGGGAACAAAGGTGAGATCCACCTAAATTCATCCATAAGCTAATTTAGAAGTCAAAAGCATTGACCTTCATTCTGGCATATTATAATTATTCTTTAGATTGTTGAGGATTGTTGAAGAGAAAAAAGTTGACTTTTTAAAAAGTTTCTGTAACACACCAGGCTCTCAGGTTCTGTTACTTATCTCTTCGCTGTCTTTCTAAGCTGTCCCTATAGTCCGCAGGCTTTGCTGGTGTCAGATCTCTCCACAGGATGCTGCTCAGTCTGTCTCCACTCCAGAGATCCATCCAAAATCAGTACATGGGCACTGCTATCTTGGATTCAGTCTCTGTCTCTCTCTGAGCCAATAGGAGTGCTGTTTCAGTTCAGCTGACTGTAGTCTCCAATCAGGTGATAACAGTTGTATAAAAGAACTTCCTGGAGCCCTTACCTGTTGCCAGTGAAAATTTGATTGTTCAGATGCCAACCTGCATCCCAGCAGTCTGCAGTCTTCTCAGTTATTCCTGCTCAGACAGTGCAGTCTGCAATCTAGTTGCAGTCTGGTCCAGCATTCCGGTTCCAGTTCGGTCCAGCATCCTGGTTCCAGTTCAGTCCAGCAATCCGGTTCCAGTCCGGTCTAGCAATTTGGTTCCAGTCTGGTGCAGCATTCTAGTCCAGCATTCTGGTTACATTATTTATTTTCAAAAGTCAAACAGAAATATACAGTGAACATAACAGTAAAGCCATTGGCCAAACATGAAGAATCACACTCAGTACAATGAGATTGCAAAATTACGTCCAGGTGGACTATAGGATGAGGAATGACCATTTTTTATGTTTTAACAAGCATTAATGAGAAAGTAGACTGTAGAGGGAGGTGGTGAGGGGGGCTGGCTAACAGCCACGAGGCCCAGACTTGGTTAAAGACCTGACCGTAAAGGTAGTAGGTGATCTTTTCTGTGGATGTAACATGTCAAATCTGTCATTTGAGGGAGGAGAGAGATGGGGCGGGGACGGGTAGGGGGGGGGGGGGGGGGGTGGGCAGTGCTTTTCTAGTTAAGAGCCGTAAGGGACTTGGTGGTTAGTTTCTTAGAAAACTTTTCAAGGTCTTGGGGAGGATGACTCAATAGAATACCCAGGGGTCCTTCTCAACAGGAACCTCGAAGGGGCTGTTTAAGTAGGCATGGACTGCACTTAGAAGGAGGCACTGATCTGACAGGTCCACCAAATGTGGAACATGGAGCCCCTCTGACCGCACCCCCGCCATCAGTCAGGTGAGGAGGAGGGGAACATTCTATGAAATCGAGTGAGTGTATAGTACAAACGACAGTACATTTTGTAGGAGGTTTCTTTGAGTTTGGTTGATATGGAGCTTTTGGCTATCCCCAGTCTCATGTCTTCCTAGGTTTCGTCATCTGGGGAGACCAAGGTCCCTTTCCCAGTCTTCTTTGTGGGATCTTGGAAAGGGAAGGACATTGACGAGGAAGATACTGTAGAGTTGAGAGATCATGCCCTTGTCTGGGGCGTGGTGCTTACAGAGATATTCAAAGGGGTGAGGTCTCGTAGCACATAGGGAGGCACCAGGGATCATAGGAAATGATTAATTTGAAAAAATATAAAGGGGCTGAGTGTCTGAAATGGATAGCGGCATTGGTGCTCCGTCAGCGGAAGTCGACCAGAAATTTGAGTGTAGTCCAGGTCCAGGAACGGTGACTCGTAGCAAAAAAGTCGAGGTGGGGGGGGGGGGGGGGGTACACAGGATTGTGTGGCAGGGAGGGCTGGCAAATTTTAGCCCAGGGGGCAACACTTGACTTACCAGCCTTTTGTAAAGGAAAAAAATGCAGGCAGTCCAGTGACCCAGCCCAAGGTAGTCAACAATGGGACTGGCCTGGGGGGCAGATGCCCTCCTGTCCCCCAGGCAAGTCAGCCTCTGGTCAGGGGAGATGTTACTGAGGTGAGTTTCAATTTTAAGGAGTGCGAACCCAAGTGCTTGGCATCAAATTAATAGTGGGAAGCAGATTGGAGAATGGGGGGGGGGGCGGTGTATAAGAGGTAAGTTCCAAAAGGGAGTGAGATTGGGTAAGGAGATGTAGGCCGACTCTATGTCTCGACAGGATGTGGAACTGGAGGAAGCATATGAGGTGACGATTTGGTAGAAATGGGACAGAATGGTGGCTAAGTGGTTAGCACTTCTGCCTCACAGCACTGGGGTCATGAGTTCAATTCCCGACCATGGTGTTATCTGTGTGGAGTTTGTATGTTCTCTCCGTGTTTGCGTGGGTTTTCCTCTGGGTACTCTGGTTTCCTCCCATACTCCAAAAACATACTAATAGGTTAATTGGCTGCTATTAAATTGACTATAGTCTGTCTCTCTCTCTCTCTCTCTCTCTCTCTCTCTCTGTCTCTGGCTGTGTATGTGTTAGAGAATTTAGACTGTAAGCTCCAATGGGGCAGGGAGTGATGTGAATGAGTTCTCTGTACAGCGCTCCGGAATTAGTGGCGCTCTATAAATAAATGGTGATGATGATGATAGGAATTCAGGTATAATATCTTAATGTAAGGTAGGCCCATCCGCTTCCTGGGATTGGCCATTTTAGGATGGTAGCCAAAATCCTTGCGGGTCTATGGTTCCATAAGAAGCAAGTAAGGGCCTTCTGAATGTTAGCAAGAAGAGAAGTGGGGGCAGCCATTGGTAGTGTTTGGAAGAGACTTATCCATTTCATCATCATCATCACTATTTATTTATATAGCGCCACCGATTCCGCAGCGCTGTACAGAAAACTCATTCACATCAGTCCCTGCCCCATTGGAGCTTACAGTCTAAATTCCCTAACATACACACACAGACAGATAGACTAGGGTCAATTTTGATAGCAGCCAAATAACTTACCAGTATGTTTTTGGAGTGTGGGAGGAAACTGGAGCACCCGGAGGAAACCCACGCAAACACGGGGAGAACATACAAACTCCACACAGATAAGGCCATGGTCGGGAATTGAACGCATTACCCCAGCTCTGTGAGGCAGAAGTGCTAACCACTTAGCCACCGTGCTGCCCAGTCAAAAGTACCTGTGGCAAGGTTGAGTCCGGAGCCAGAGGAAGATTGTACAAATCTGAGCACAGGGCTGCTACAGGGGCTGTGTCCCCGTATAATTTTAGGATAAGCAGAGGAGCTGCAGATCACGCCGGAGCCATGTCTGGGAGCACGACTTTACCGGGATCCAGGAGATAGTTGACTGGAACTGGTGAGTAGATAGTAGAATAGTCAGGAACAGAATCAGGTCTGGTACACAGGATATCAACACAGGAGAAGGAGAGCCGAGTTGGTACACAGGGAAATCCAATGAAGAGTAGACAGGAATGGAAACGGTCTGGTACACGGGGATACACTAAGCCGGCAGGAAACAACAGGAACAGGTAACATGGAAAACACAAGGGAGTAGAACACTAAGGTAAAGGTATTACCGGCAATCCTGCAAAGGATTAGCCGGCTATTTAAGGAGAGCAGAACCAATAGGCTGCAAGTGATAATGAGGAGCCAGGTGAGTGAGCTCAGAGAAACAGACTGGCCAGGTGAGGCATAACATAGAAATGACAGCATGAATGAGGGCAGATTCTGACAGAGAACAGACCTAACTGATCCTATCTAAGACCTATCTAATAGAATCTATCTAGCTAGCTAATATATCTGCCTATCTAATCTACCTAAACTATCTATCTCATCTATCTAAGAACTAAACTAATTACCTATCTAAACACCCAAGTGGCTATCTAATACCTACCAAACTACCTACCTACCTATCCCTAACTAACTATCTATCTACCTATCTCTATCTATCTATCTATCTATCTAGTTACTCTGACAGAGAGCCCAGCAAGTCATAACAATTGGACTGCTGTAATGGAGAGGTGGAGGGGTGCTAGGTTGTAGAGGGTTGTTTAGTAATGTTTGAATGCCGCTCTGATCGCTGTGGAGTCATGGAGGGTTTGGTTGTGTGAGTCCCGGATCGAACTGATATTCCAGTGTTTTCTAGCAGAGCAGAGGCGCAATGAGAGATTTTATCCTCCTTGCCGTCCCTCTCATAAAAGGATTGTTGAAGTAATTTAAGGCGCTAGGCTACTTGTTCAAAGGGAAGGAAGTCAAGGCTGGTCTTTGTTTCACAGAGGACAATCAGAGTTGCGGGTTCAGGGGCCGTTTAGTGTTGGGCTTCTAAGGCCTGGATATTCAGTGATAGCTTATTGGTCTTAATGAGAGTCTCTTTTTTCTTTCTAGAGGCCATCCTGAGCACGTGTCCCCTCAGAGTTTGGACTTGGAAATATCTGGGTGATCATTTAACTCAAAATATTCCTCCAGTCATGTTCTAAGATGGGATAATAAATATACATTGTGGCGTAGGGAGTCATTAAGGTGGGCAGAGTGAGAGGTCACAAAGGTTGATAGAGATGGGAGCGTGGTCCGACCAAATCATGGAGTATAGCGAATGGTAGGAGGGAGGCACGAGGAGGCGAGGGGAAGGGGGAAGGTGGAAGTGGAGAAGGCAGGGGATTGGCAGACAGCAGCGGAGTGTGTGTAAAGTAACGTAGCAGTGCATCATATCATCAAAACTGATTATGGTAGATTGGGATCAGGTAATAGTATGGGGTGGCAAAGTTTCCACTCTAGGATATCTTGTTCATTATACTAGTCCCCACAGCCCAAGGGGGTTAGGAAGAAGCCTGTGTTTTTTTAGTGTGGGGCTGCTAATCTTTGGGCGAACGGAGTTGGTTTTCACTATAGCATGCTCATATTCTCCCATTTAAAGTGGAAACCAGTCCAGGCTGTCTGGTGCGGGGGCTGGTTTAGGATTTGGGGATGGGGTTGTTCTGCCCATTTCAGCATCAGTTGTGTGGTACCAGGACCTCGACTGGGTCTAAAGGGACTGGGCTGGTTCTAGTATGGCAACTGCCTTAGCTCTAATAGGAAACAATTGTAGAGCAGTGGTGTTTCAGTGACAGACTATCACTAGTTACAGCTGCTTTGTGAACAGGATTATCCAGTTGGTGTCAATATTTAGAATTATTTTCACAAATCAGCTGATTCATTAATATATAATATGAATTTGATTCACAATTCTCATTGCATTAGCAACATTTGTAAAAATGAAAAAAACACTAACATTACAGTCCTTAATGGTATCTTCGCTGAGAGAGGAAATGATGCTGACCCCAATGCAGAGAGAGATAAGTTCTCAGCCAGAACAATATTCAAGGAAGTAGGACAAGATTAATAGTAATAACATTTGTTATAAAAAAGAGTGTGGGGAGGTTTTGGATGAAGGGGTGATCACAATTGAATGAAGGTAAGAACAGTTAAACATTAGTAGAATTAGGGGAATCATAGGTAAGCATTTTACATTTAGAAATACCCAGTTAATCAAGTTAGCATGCTTTTCATTAATGTTCAAATTTACAGTCAAAACACCTGAAATGTTCTATTATTTTTTATTGTGGCATAATCTTACCAAAATAGTTAAAGGCTCAGTATCTTAGTTGTTCCTGTAATTGATAGATCTCGATGACCTCGATACATGCATGACTCCTGAGATCTGTAAACAGCAATTCTGCACAATAAACCATTTCCAGAGTAAAGGACAGTGTTCACTCAGCAATCTGTTTACTGGGCTAAGCAACTCTCTCCCAGCAACTGTAGGGTTAAACAACTTGCAATTCTCTAATCAGCATCCATTTTAGGCAGTTTCAGTCGGCTTGTAGATAACTTTAAATACAGCAGATTTGACTGGAACAAACTCTACCTTTAACCAGTACTATAACACCTCTCAATAGCAATATTACAGTCGAGGTCAGAAGTTTTAATAATAATACAGTTTGATCTCTCACTTAAATAACTTGAACATAGCAAAGCAAAAGAAACTTATCTGTCTTCATATGAGTCCTGCTGTCATCTCATGGACAGTGGCAAGTTAGGTCATTTCCTATACTGCAAAGGTGCTTCTTTCTGGGCTGGCTGCAAACATCCCTCATGATAACAATTCAGACATAGATTCAGTGGCTTTTTATGGGAAGATCCTTCATTAGTTCAGCAAGCAGTCACACATCACTTCTCTCTCTAGCCAGTCCTTTTTTGGCTCCTCACCTTTTTTCCCAAGATTCTCCTGAAGTCTTCTATTACATTCTTGGGCTCTAGAGAGCAGCTTGGGCTGTAGTTTGCAGTCTGTCCACCCAAAAATGTTCAACAGAATTTTCATTTAACTCCCCAGAGGCACTCTGGGAAACTATCATTTTCTGAATGAGTGCATACAGTAATATACCTGTGATTTACAGGGTATTAAATTTCCCCTGCTGGAACAAAGATGAGACTCACAAAGTCTATAAAAGTCTTTTCAAAACAATTTTAACCTAATCTGCAAGTAAAATAATCAAACAAATTAACAAGACATACAAATTAGCGTTGTACTACTATCTGTATCTGGCAGGTAACATACCCTAGTGCTTCTCTCTGACCTGCTGAGGGCCACTGGCTCAAGTACATTGTCAAGTACATTGTCAGCATCAACATAGAAGTCAGTAGTTTGCAGTCTGTCCACCAAAAAATGACCGACATAATTTGCATTTAACTTCCCAGAGGCACTCTGAGGAGCTATAGGTTTCTGAATGAGTGCATACAGTAATATACCTGTGATTTACAGGGTATTACATTCACTCTCTCTGACTTCTTTCACTTACTATAAACCAGTGTTTCTCAAATCAGGTCCTCAGGGACCCCTAACAGTGCATGTTTTCCAGCTGGAGCACAGTTTTATTAATTATTGAATAACACATTTTAAAATATCTAAAGCTAGTACTAATTATTTTATTTGTGGTTCTTGAAGACACCTGGATAACATGCACTGTTATGGTTCCCTGAGGACCGGATTTGAGAAATGCTATTATAAACTTTCTCTTGCTTTAATTCACTGTCTGTTACATCTGTCTGATTCACTTTCTGTTATAACTAGAATCTTTCTCTCATGTTACCTCACTGTCTGCCACTTTATTCCTCCTTTGCAGACTTCTCTCATTACACTCCTTTATCTTCCATCTCACCCTGTTCTCTCCCTCAAGCAGATGGATCAGCCCAAATCACATCATTATCTGTTTTCATTCACTTTGTTCCACCATTGTTTACAAAGAACGTGTACTACAGAAATAACTTTCTCAAAAAAGCACTCTATTTCAAGCCATCAATAAAATAACTGTATATCTTTTTTCTGGATGCCTGTCAGAGGGGAGGCAATCATTTACATGTTTCTACTGCAGCATGGTAGCATAAGTGGGTCTGACTCATTAAGGAAAGTTAAGCAAAAAATTTAGTAAGTTTTCTTACCCAAGTTTTCTATACAAAACCATGTTGCAATGCAAGAGGTGCAAATGAGTTTATTATTTTGCACATAAGTAAAATACTGGCTGTTTGTTCATGTAGCACACAAATGCTTGATAGCTTATTTGTACACTGAAATTAAAAGTTGATCTAGGTCATGCCCTACCCCAACTATAAATCTGCCAGCACATTTTATATTTACCTCCCCCTCCAATGCAACATGGTTTTGCTTTACTTGCTTACTTTTGCTTAACTTTCCTTAATGAATCATGCCCAGTATATTTCCAAGTAGTCAATTTTAGAAATAAGTTCTACTTCAAGTATCAGGAGACATACCAGTAAGGTGTAGTCAGGGCTACCATCAGAAATCGTGAGTCCCAGTACAAATGAAGCATGGCCATTAGACCTCCCAATATGCCCTTTACATGCTTAATAGTCGTACCCACATGCCATCAGATCTCCCCACATGGCCCCTTAAACTTACAGGTCAAGACTCCTCCACTGTCACTGGTTTTAATGAAAGATCCAATTTTGCAATGCAGACTGTGACTTGCAATTGCAGCAATGTATCCAGAGCACTTCCTCTGTGCAGTGGGAACATTAGTGTGACATCAGGTCACACGGTCACTTAACTGCACATGTCACTGGTGCGTTTGGGGTGATTTTCACTAGTGTGGCAGGGGCAGCATTTCCCCAATGAGGTCAGTGACTTGCTGGCGCCAGGATCATTGATGCACAATGGGCCCTCTTTTCAGATCGGGCCCCTTATACTAGTTCTACCAGTACCCCCCGTATGGCGGCCATGGGTGTTATATAAATCATATTGATGTTAATTAGGTAACACTTTTTGAATGGATTTCCTGTTGATTGTGTGTGTGATATTACACACTTTCCTGTAGTATAATGACATTCAAGTCAATTCAATTCAAGTAGTGGCTAATCCTAATTTAACAATTCCAACCAATTAGAAGACTGACAAAGAAAATCCAGGGTCAGGAGCCACAGGCAAATATCATAAAATTGACTGAAAGCAAGTGCTAAGATCAGATATTTACGTAGGTTTGCGTCATCTTTTAAATACTTCTACAGAAGATCAGAGTATTGGTATTGCAAAAGGTTTAAGTTGCAAAGGATTTCAAGAGGTCTCAGGGTACATTTACTTTTGCTGTTCAAGGAGATAGAATTTAGTGTGTGGTAGTTCTCAGGACCAAACATTCTCTTAAGTAAGTGGCACCCTAATTATTTAGTGTTTAGAAGCTGCGCATGCAAATAAATAAGTAAACAAATCATCCATTTTACAGACAGCCAGTATAAGGAAGGTATAATATTGAAGCAATTGAGTGGGTTGTCCCACACATTATTGAGTGTGAGTTTTTCTCACATCAATTAAAGGATATAGTATTACATTCATATAATCATCAATACATAAATCTTTATAATCATCCTCTAATTAATGCATGCTCTGTATGCAGACCAAAACAATTGTACCTGTATTGTAATGCTTACTAGAATGTCCTCTGTTTTGTATTTTGGTCACCAGAATGCCCTTTGTTTTGTATGCTAGGCGCTAGAATTTCCTTTGTCTTCTATAGTAGCCACTAGAACATTCTCTTTTGTTTATGTCACCCAGCAGAATGAACATAAGAATATCCTTTATTTTCTGTACTGGCCACCAGAAATCGCTTTGTTTTGCATATTATTTAACAGAACTTTAAGGTTGCTACGAGAATGTTCTCTGCAGTAAATACTATAGAATTAGAGAACAGAAATGCTCATGACAACGATGCACCTAAAAGTAAAGTAAGACAAAAGCAAAAAATATGTGACAGTGTGCAAACATCATTTAAAAGCATTAAACAGGGGAAAATACTCCCCATGATTCTCTAAATAATGTGAGCAATTTCAAATAAGTACAATGCTATAAGCCTATTAATTACCATAACACCTATTTTTTTTCTACTGGTAATCATAGCCAAAATGTTTGCTTGCTGGAAATAATTCCTCTTGCATTATTCAAGAATTAAAGGGAAACATGAATGTAATGATACTTTATTACATGTGTTTGTACTTTGTAATGTTTATATTATATTGCTACTTAAAAATATGATTATACCTGATTGGTGTAAAAGGTGTCTCATTGAAAGTGTTGCATTAAAAGCAAAATGCTGCTCACCTTTCACAATTAGCCAGGCAGACTACATACTGTGTGCGCAGAAGAGACAGGCTGCCTATAAACCCATACTAAACAAAAGAAATAGAATATCTTCACTACAGCAAATACTCCAAGAAACATGTAAACATGTAAAATTAGCTTCATTAAAAGGAAGCAAAATAAAGACAGACAAATAAACCCTATCATACTTATAGACTAGTTACATGAGTCCTTGATCATAGGTACAAATAATAAAAATACAAATGCATAAAAATAAAATGGATGTAATAAATCAATGTAAATCTTTTTAATGAGGGTATAGATGAGTTTGTGATATATGTTTTGGATACATGGGTGCTGTGGAAATGATATCTAATGGTGGGAACTACAGCATATAAATAATAGTATTACTCGTGGAATTCTCCAAAGAGAAACTTTTATCAAAGGCGTGACATTCCAATCTATCTGTTTTACTGAACCATAAAGGAGAGATGTGTAAAAATATGTTTATTATCACAATTTCATGCCTCCTAACATTTCCTGTACATAAATAGTGGCAGGGGGCATGGCCACATCATGATGAGGGCTTGGCCATGGCACGATGGTGTGGGACCACATTACAATGGCGACATGGCCATGCCTATCTCTTGTGAAGACCTAGGCTACCCCTTACCCCCGTTCTCTCCAAACACACATTGACAAACCACATTGACTGTGCATGCTGCACCCATTCCCCTCTGGTCTGCTATGCAGAGCAGCAGTGAATGGAACAAACCTAGCAACTTTCCCATCATGAGACTGACATGACTGTGGATAGAGGAGATCCCTAAAATTAGGACTGTACCGCCTAAATTAGGACAGTTGGGAAGTATGCTGTTTTGCTTTTATACTTTCCCTCTTAGTTATGTTCCTATCTGTTGGAAATCTACTGTAAACCAATTGTCATGAGAATTCAACCTTTCACTATTAACCAGTGGCCAAGGTTACCAACCAGTGATTTTTGTTTTTACGGAGAACTATATCAAAATGTACTGATGGCTCATTATTTACTGACATATTATTATGCTATATTAAAATTATTAAAATTAAAATTGATTATAATATATTAAAATTTCCACATAACTGAAAGGAGGAGCAGAATCTACACAAATAAGGGGCTCAGGGATTATAATTGAAGGGTTCTGGAAAATTATGTCATGTTCTACCTAACTTGAAACTTGCCCGTTGCAAAACAATAGGCACTAGTGAAATATACCATTACAAAATAAACATGAAAAATAAAAAATATAATTCTCAGATGAAAAAATGCAGTTTAGTTAAGTTGAATTATATTTCATCTTAAATAAAATATTATTTTGAGTAATAAAACTGTCTTGTCTTCCTGAAAGTTTAGTATAGAATCCCTCCGATTGGACAATCAATCTCTATTTGTTTTATATCATATTTAAAACATGTTATGGGTAATTTCCCAATCTCTCTGAAATGATACTGTTTTATCCTGGGAGAAAGTACTTTCATTAGTTAGTTATATATAATTCAAGGACCCGGATCAGAGATCTACTTATTATTCCATTTTTGACCTTCAAAGTTAAAATATTTAACTAACACATATGAGAAGCATATTTGAAGAGACCTCTGTGTGTATATGAGTAAAATAAAATAGTCACATCTGTGCTCACATTTTAGTTAACGCAATATATTTTATTAGTTGTTACTGGCCTTTCGAAGGCAGGGATTGTCTGCATTAATATGCATAAGAACAGCTGACAGTACAATGTTCTCTCAAACTACAAAATTAGTCATATAAAGCTGAATTTCTTAGAAGTAGAATATTTCCTGGAATCATTTCTTTCATTTGTTTTCCATGTACAATATAATAATTTAACTTGCTTGGAAGCTTGATGAAATGAAACAAAAATGTAGACCATTCCTTCTTTATATTGATTACATGTCATAACAGTAGTCAGAACCAGCAAATGCTTTAATGTGATCAGGACCCAATGGGAAAATAAACGTTATTCACAGGGCATGTATTTATTTGTTTGTTTATTCATTTAATTATATTGTTTTTTCTTTATAGAGAACTTTGGTAGACTGAAATATTGTCATAGAAATTATTAAAATAGCAGAACCAAGTCACCCAGCTGTCAATTTATCATGAAAAGTGGCAGAACATGTGCTTAAGTTTAACAAGTATTACATGACATCCTTTTAGAACAAATAATATTATTATTATGCAGAAGAAATAAGTGTCATAATAGTGCTGAATTGTTAATAATTAGTATGAAAACAAAAACACTTTTTGCTAAAACGTAAAGACCACTACATCAAAATATGGGTTAGCTTGCAGAAGTTTATCAGTACTGAAGATATTTGAGAACAGTTTTGACCATGGAGGGAGATATTTTTGTTTTTGCAGCAGACTTCCTATCGGTGATCCCTTTGAGCCTTACTACCCTGGACAGCATGAAGCAAGTTTTATGGAAAGTAAGGACTTCTGTCACTTCTAATGTGATGTAAATCATTTTGCATGGCTTAGAATCCCTGCAGCACCACAGAAAATCAATAACATTTATGCCCAAGCTTCATTACTGCCAGCTCATTTACATGTCTTGTACTGCAAAAATAATATATGTAGATAGGGAATCCCTACAACATATGTTCAATGCAATTAGCAAAGCATTCCTAAATACAACGTTTAGGAAATTGCAGAGTCCCTTTCTGAAGGCCCTAATAGCGCAAAGGTGTTTACGTTACATATGACTCCAAACCTGCATAACTAAACCGCATATTTAAACTGGTTTTCGTGGATCTTACACATTGCTAAATACATCATTACACCTCTCTGGCAGCAGGTATCAATGTCCATAAACTGCCCAGATCTGCCATCACCCTGCATATAGTTTGCTTGTTCCACATTTTGCTGTACACACCAACGTGCAGTTCTGTAAAAATAAGTGTATGGTCCACAAATGTATGTCAGGGCACTTGCACTTTTCCTTTCCATTCCAAAATTAACCGTAGCATCCTCTACTTTGAGACATTTTCATAGCAGCCTCCAGTTGGCAACTGTGTAAAAGTGTAAAATACCTATTTATCACATTTACATGTACAAAGACATCTTATATAAAGATTTAAAATATATTTTCACAATACATAATATTTCCATGATGATATTATCAATACACGGTCTTATTTACTTTGCTTTTGAAAAAGTGCATTTGGATGGTCCACCTTGCGCTTGTCAAGGTGTGTAGAGAGGTGGAAACATCGCCAGAGAAGGCCGAACTCCTACCTCTTCATGAACCACTCTTTCCATTCAAAAGTATTTTCTGTTTTTCCCCTAAAATACTGCTTGATGTAACCTTATTTAAGGTTTAAATTAATCGTGAGTGAGGGTATATCAGTACTGCTATAATATATGATTTTATATTACATGAGCAAGAGTATATTGGTATTGTTTTATTATTTGTGTAAATTTTGTGTGTGTGAAGCTTTTCATTATATTGCCTAAAATGCAGCAAAAGTGCAACATGGAGGTGCAAAATGGGACCCATTAAATGTATAGGATGAAATACAAAGACCTCTAGCTCTGATTTGATACAAAATTCAGGAACTTTTGCAGTGTGGAAATATCCGTGTGCCTCTCTGAACTGCAAGAAGATGCCCCTAAACATGCCCCCCACTCATTTATCTCATTTCAATAATCACACCCTGCACAAAAAGAAATCTCATTTTGCTCTGCTCAGAAAACCCCCTGTAAGGAACGTCTTGACTCAGCTCAATTCCTTCCTTCAATCTGCTCCAAAAACCCATAGGAATTGACGCCTACCAAGGTGTACTTGTGAAAATCTAAGTTCGTGGCAGAACCAAAGCTGATATTAAGTTTTGCACTTTGCAAATTAATCTCTACATTATTACAGGATAATCAGAATGAAATGAAACATTCTGCCATTGATATCTTGGTAGCACAGATCTATAAGTTTAAAGATCAAGGGGTATAAATATTATTGTGCAGCGGTAATACTCATTATGTATCGCTGCAAATTGCAGTGATATATAATGCAGTACTGCTGCTATTTATTATGCTGGGCCTGCTGAGGAAGCCGTGGCAAAGACCCCCACAGCTGTTTTCTCAGTATTTATGGCTGTCGCAGTTTGCTAAACAGACCCCCAAGTAAACCCATTGTTACATGTTAAGTTATATCAAAGCTTGTGTATTAGTAAAGTAAAAATTATACCTGAAATAAATTAAATGTTTCAGCTTAGCTAAACCTGTCCTTCAAGATTTGTGGCATATTCCTTTGGTGAAAGCAAAGTATTAGGAAGACTTCCTTAATTAGCCCTTTTAAGCCTCATATTACACTCAAGTAAAAAACTGAGCAAGTTATCATTTAAAAAGTAACCAATACACTATAATAAATCAATCAGTGCAATGTGAACCATCAGTATGTCAGTTTACCTTCTAACAATGTGTAAAATTATAATTTATTATTTTAGTAGTTGTAAATTCTTGTACCTTACAGAATATTGCATTGCACTGTACATATACATTAGGTTTAATTGACTATATGCTGTTTGTTTAGAGTTTATATAAAATGATAAACAATATTATTTACACCTTACAACACATTGGTCACATTACTGTTTTTAATCTGCAATTTTCAATGGTTTTCTAAAGATCAATACAGGTCACTGCCAGCCCTAAGATCAGTACATTTATCTTCTGAAATACTCTATACCACTGTGAATGTACCGATAATTAGGTGACAGAATGTCTGGGCGAGCAGGAGACAAAGATTAGTGTTGTAAGGTGCTCCGATCTTAGTCAAACACATCTTAATAAGACACTTCACTTCATAAATAGGAATAGTTCTTTACTGGAAATTGGAGTCAATAAATTGTGAAGCTCAGTGGTTGAACAATGACAGATGATGTTAAAGGTTGTAGAAGGAGCATCTATCTCATTACAGCCTTCCCCAGTCCAAGACCTGTAACACCACCTCTACATGTCTGATCCATGGTCCACATTATCACCCATTGCTAAACAGAATTATTTTATGAGACTCTGGAATGAAGGAATGAATGAATGAAGGTGCAGAGGTGCAGAATCTGACTGATTGTACTGCAGTCTTTGGGGTAATAGAAATTTCTAAATAGATATTTACTTTTACAATAGACATGACCATTGATGTGATTAAGAGTTTAAAAGGGAATTCTTATCATGCTTAACTCCCATCAGCAGTCATTTTGCAGGTGTCTAGGAGCTGTGCTTTGTTTGCTATTCTTGATTGACTATAAATAATACTCATCATCATCATCATCATTTATTTATATAGCGCCAACATATTCCGTAGCACTTTACAATTGGGGACAAACATAGTAAACTAATAAACAAACTGGGTAAAACAGACAAAGAGGTGAGAAGGCCCTTCTCGCAAGCTTACAATCTATGGGACAATGGGAGTTTGACACATGAGGCTAAGGCTAAGTCTACATTTTGCATATCCGCCCAGCCAGGCTGCAAAGGTAAAAGTGACTCATTGGCTAAATGATCCTGTCACACAACAATGTTGGTCAGGGGGTAGTTGTCTTGTGTGAAATTGTGTAACGGGTGGTAATAGGGTAAGGTAGTGAGGTTAAGAGGGTGGTTGAGGAATGTTATAAGCTTGTCTGAAAAGGTAGGTTTTCAGAGAACACTTGAAAGTTTGTAGACTAGAGGAGAATCTTATTGTGCGAGGGAGAGAATTCCATGAAGTGGGTGCAGCCCGAAAAAAGTCCTGTAACCGGGATTGGGAGGATGTAATGAGAGTGGATGAGAGACGCTGATCTTGTGCAGAACGGACTCCATCAAGGTTTCCAACTACACAAAGCAGTTGTTGTCATTAGTAAGTAAGGGTAGGACTGAACCATTCATTTTATTCTCACGTTTATATATGGCAATTAAAAATGTTTTGCTTAGTTGTCTTTTAAAATGTATGTAATTTAACTTCAAAAAGTAAATACATTTTTTAATGTGATGATTTGATTTAGATGCAATTAAATATGCTTATGATCTGACTTGTTTAATGCACATTATGAGAAATGATGGGTCACCATCTATAATATTTTGCAGATATGCAACTCTTCTACACCTAACCTGCTTAGACCACTACAGTCTATGAGGCCTATTTATCAAGGCTGAACCCATGCGGAAACATCTTTTCTGTATGGTGTAGGCATTTTTAAGTATGTCAGCAATTTAACAAAACCCTAATGTAGGACGTATCAAAGATATCTTCTGCATTAGCAAAGTACCACAAAATGCTGATCACTGGATATCATGGGGACTGCAGTCTGGTTAAATTTATTAAGCTTCAAAAAGCTTAGTTTAGTCATTTAATCCTATGGGGAGAGCACCACAGGAGAGGGATCTTTGGCAGCCTTCCTGATCTCCCCTGCGTTAATGAACAGAATTGACTCTTGCTTGTGCATGCGCAGTAAAAAGCCCAGTATAGAACCCGTAGATTTCATTAGAACAGAGTCATCGCTGGTACAGCCTCCTATTCTATGCACTGTAACAACATGACTTTAATAGTAAATTGCTCCGTTAAGTCGTCTGTCATTGCTGCAATGACAGATGATAATTAACGAGGCAAAATTGCGAATCATGTTAAATAGTCCCCTATAACACAAGAATTACAGTATACATATAAAGCATAAAAAAGAATAATTGTACTGTGCTGTTACAACAGCCACAAATGTCATAAATATTGTAAATACATTTTTCACATTTGTTATTGTCTCACTATTTGTTATTATTATGAATTACTTTATTCAGGATAAGCTGTAGCACTGTTATTTTGTTTTACATTTTTCTAGAAATAAGGATTAGCAAACACCTCTTATTAACATCCTGCTTATCTACTTATAAAACCCATGTGCCATTTTTAAATAATTTTCCATGGAACATGCCAAAATCAACTAATCTTATTTGTTTTTTTTGTAAAACTCTGAATCATTCTTGCTGCCCTAATTTCCAGCTTCCTACGCTCAGGCGTATGCAATTTTCTGGTATATAAACAACTTATAATAAATACAACCACAGCTCTGCTTTTACTTAATATTTTATTATTATTATTATTATTATTATTGTTATTATTAGTTAGTCAAGCATACAGCTGAAGTATTTGCTCTTGCGCCATATTGCCTTGTTGCCCAATGCTATTTGAGTGCATTTTTTTACACAGTATCCTCTCCTTTCCATTCCATGGGCTCCACCCAGTTACATTTCTCTGACCTCTGAGGTATAGTATAGTGTCTGTGTACAGTCTATATAAATTTGATTACTCAAACTAACAATTTAATTAGGTTAATCAAACTAACAATTCAAATGAAATGAAAGTTGTGTTCAAGGCCTGGGTTATTTGAAAGAGAAGAGGAAAGAGGACCAATATTAAAAATAAATGTTAATAACAAGTCAAAGTCAGTCATAAAGTATTTATAAAGAATGTATATTCGGGCCAAGCTCCACAATTCATATCTTCATTTCCTGTGTATAATGTCAATGAGGCTCATTTAGGACTGTGCAAGAATAGAAGTGATGTTGCACCATCTGAAGGGAGCATTCCTACTTTTTCACCTATATTCAAACATAGCCAGCTATTTTTAAAATAATAAATAAAAGGGCATGAAGGCTTCATTTTGAGGAATTGGTTGGGCTGGGGTATCCACCTCTGAGACGGTGGATATCAGGTCTTGTTATACACTTTTAATGAGACACATTCTGCACCTTGCTGATGCACTTTGTGGACAAATATTTATTACACTACTTAAGTGGTGGTGGTGGATTGGGTTTTGAAGTGACATTTCAGTATTTCCACCGAGTGCACTTTCAGGTAGATCTGCAAACCACAAAGCTAAGCTCAGATTGACTTGCCAATGATTGACTTGACAGTACCAAGGACCAGAAAAGTATCACTGGCATTGAAATGGGCTTGGAATGGTAACTGCCATTGTAGAAATAAGTAAGCACTGTTGGTCCACATTGTTTTCCAGTTCACAAAGGAGCCTCAGTGTTGCAATTCTGGGGTATCTTTTCTTCAGGTCCCACAAGTGAAAATGTGTTAACACTGACCATAATGATAGTTGCTAAAAATTGATATAAAAGTATGCCCACAAGAAGGTATTACCTTAGGTATAGAAGTTCATATACTGAGATACAGTGATCAGATTACCAACTGAGGCTAAGAGCAACCTGGGTGCCATGGAGGTGGTGGCCGTTCAAATTTGTTCATACCGGTTTATGTGAAAGGAATTTATATCACTTCCTGTACACTTAATAATTTGGGTGTCAATCAATGGTAGGAGTAGAAAGAAAAAAAAAATGATGTGGTCTTTAGTGCGTAATTGTCCATTTACACCAACTTTGATTAGTTTATTTCATGTTTGATTAGTGAAAGCAAATATCAAATTGTTTTTTATGGGTTGGAACACATTTTTGCCAACTGCACCATATGCTTCTGTTTGTAGAGATGCCAGTTTAGATACTTCACAAGTTATACTGAGTTTTCCCTGAATATACTTTAAAGAGAGACAAAATTCCTATTTGAAGCCAACATATATTTTCTTATTTTTCTTATTTAGAATATTTTCTGGTCAATGGCTGATCTGTAAGTTAACATCCACAAACCTCTACATTGTTAATCCTATTATAAAAAGCTTAAGATGCATGAGATCACTATGTCAATTGGCAAAATTCATTATTACAGTATGAGTTGTTACAGCAAAAGGTGCATAAGAGCCAAGCAGTAGAAAACACATCTGTTATTTTGTAAACCTATAAAACTCTTGCTGATTTGAAATCAGTCTCACAGTCCTCATGGAGTCTCTGAAACAGATGTGAGTCATTTGCCATCAAATACAATTTTCAATGCTTAATACCCAGCTCTTACTGGCTTGAAAGCAGAAGGTTTTAATAACATATGAAACAAAAAACACTACATTTTTATTAACATACTAAACATGGTGGGGCTCATTTAGAGCTGGACATATGTCAATTTTTGTGTAAGATATACATTCCACTGCTGTGCATGCCCACAAAAACACATATGCATATGTCCAGTTAAATGCAAAATATATTACCAGTGGAACACAAACAAAGGAAACTTTCCTTCATTCACTTCATTCACGGCCGGAGTGATTAGAAATACACACACAGATGGGGTGTAGTATATGCTCTGAGTTTATCAAAACAAATCATCATTTACCTATAATGTTTCAGTCACGTAGACATTTTAGCACTGCGCAAGTGTGAATCACAAAATGCAACATCAACAGATATTACAAAGAACAAAAAAAGATATACATGTCATTTGATACTGGACATACCTGTTACAAATCATAGTTGTAGTTCTTGGATGTCCTTGCAACTTGCAAATAAAACTAAGATCTATTGCTTTTCAACACATATAGTTTTTCTCACATTTAAACTATAATTAAAATGTGAAGCACTCTTAAAGGTATAAAACACATACATACATATATACTTAGAGAGAGGGCTACTGCCATCCACTGTCCAAAGTTAATATTGTACCTGTCTAAAGCAGTGTTTCCCAACTCAAGGACCCCCAACAGCTCATGTTTCTGTCTACGAAAAAAGGTGGGAACATTAATTACTCAGCCAATAAATGTACTCACTTGTGTATGGTTAAAGCAATCCTCAAAACATTGCCTGTTGAGGGCCAGGTTTCGGAAATAAATATTAAAACACAATTGGTTCTACGAAACTTGCAAAAAACTATAAAAGTACTGCAAAGTGAGCCAGACTATCCTCAACTGAAGATTATCTTGAAGGTGACACATATTTTATTTGTATTAGAATAAGAACTGAAGGCTAAATTAAGCAAGAAGGATAATAAAATCTGTAGACTGTGTCTCTAAGCTTTAGTTAGTACTCTGGGGTCAAAGGTTTAACTTGGTGGAGTACGCCCATGTGATGTCACACGGGAGGGGAGATAGTTATAAATAGGATGGGTTGAGAGAAATCACTCTCTGCAGTTCCTGGTTTTGGCTCAGTATCATTGCTCTCCCTGCCTGTCTCTTGTGCATTTATCTTTTGCGCCTTATATTCTTTTTCTTCCTTGTCCTTATGTACATTTCCTTTTCCTTATACTTTCTTTCATTTTCTTTTGTTTTGTTCTCCCTCATAAAATGTAAAATTCAATAAAATAAAGGTTTTTCCCCTGTGCCCCACTTAGTCCTCTCCCCTCTCCCCCTTTTAGCTTCCATTTCCTCTAGGTTTTCATCTTACCTTTTCCTTATTACCCGTCCGTTTCCTCCACTATGGATCTACAACATGTCTCCCCTTCCCCAGCATCAACCCGTGGCAGTAGTAGTCGCCTCCATGCACAATACAGCTCCCCGGTTCCGGTCCTAGGAGGGTGAGTTGTCGGCAGTCCTTCACCACTGCACAGGCTGTGGCGGAGGGTTATCCAGCTGTCCAGGACCTGTACCATTTGACTGGAAGTGACTGCCATCACTTCCGGCCCCTTACTGCTGACGTAGGCACGTCCACAAGCACCACACAGACTCTGGGTGCACCAGCTCCACACAGGCACTGTCGCACCGGAGGCATTACAGGTAGGGCGGTCAGGGGGTGGCTGTCCATGCCGCAACTCGGGACAATAGGCCCGCAAGTACCATTATGCTGGGGGGAGTAGTAGGGCCCCCCAACAAGATTGAGATGCTGGGGTGGCTCCCCCACCAGAAGTAGACTCTTCAGACAGCAACAGTGCGATGTCTCTGAGGGGATGGCCCTCAGCAGGTAGAAACAGGGAGGATGCATGTTAGGACTCCTGTGGGTCAGAGAGATACAAAGGTAAGGAGAGAGGTGGCAAGGACACCAGATAGGCAGTCACACGTCAAAGTTTTAGAGGGGGACAGATAATTGACTCCCCAGCACAGTTTGTGGTGTGCTGGGAGTACCATCAGTACGGGGCCAAGGGCTGGGTCTGTAACTTGGTCAAGTAGCAGGTCTAACTGTGTGGGACAAATAGCGGGGCAGCAGAGAGGAGAGCAACGGTGTTTGCAACAGGCGGGTCACGTCAGGAGCAGGTCTGCATCTAATGATTAATTGCTTGATGTTTCTGTCAGTAACATGTTTCTCCCAGTAGGTGAGGTGGGGATGATCGATATGCACGATCTGTGAGTCATGGTAGCTATACCTCAACGTGGTTGGGTGTGGATGGTCAGCTGGCCGGCTCCGAGGGCTGTTCCTGGCTCTGATGAGTGACCCAAGAAGCCAATGAAGCGCAAGCATTTAGTTGCGGTTGAGGTATAGCAGCAAGGTGGTCTGAGCAATACAGGGGTTCCCGGCTCACTGGGGATGAAATGGTGCACTGCACTAAAATGGCAATATTTCAAGGTGTTCGGTCTCGGTGTGGGATAGGATATACAAAGGCAGGTATATCGACATGTTCGCTGTGACCGAGAAAGCCAAGAAGATGGTGACACGGGCACTGGCACGAGGGGGTAGTGGTGAGGCTAGTTATAAGACTTACAAAAACTGTCTTTCAGGGACATTCCTGTTTGCTGCGTGCTATCTTGAGTTGCGTCCTCGCAAGTGGATGGACATGTTAAAATATTTACACATGATCCTTGAAATGTACATGTTGTCCTGCCCAGGGGTGTTGATAGCATATGATGAGGTATTTTGGGAGAAATATGATGGCCATCCCAGCTTAATGCTTGGCTACTGGGATGTGGAGACATGGTTGAAAGTGTCCCAGGACAGATGGGGTGATGCTTTCCCTGCTGTGATGGGGCACCGACCGCCTTTACGAGGAGGAGTGTCACGTCCTTTCTCAGTAGGGGCCGCTGTTTTCCCTTTAATAGAACCAGTTGCTTACATGGACCAACGTGTAGATATACACACGCTTGCCTGCATTGCGGGGGTGGACACCCCTCCAAGTCTTGCGACAAGCTTGTCAGAGGGGTTGGATCAGGTAACCTGCACGCCCCCAGTGCTGCAGAAGGCAGAATCCCCAATTAACGTGGTTAGCTTGGGCCACTGTCTCGCACGCTATCCATTTCGGTCTGCAGCACAATTGTTAAGAGAGGGGTTCCTACGTTGTTTTCAATTATCTATCTGGGAGTCTATTCAGCACCTGTCCTTCCCAGAAGGGGTGTCTGTTAACAATGCCATCTCCCCAGAGTGCTGTATTGTAGTGTACCAGTCGATGCTGCACTGGACATGGTGAGGGACTTTAGGTTGGGAGCTTTGATGGTGAAAGTTGAGTCAGATTTCATCTTTTTCCGCTCCATCACGACTCTTTCCCATTTATGGTTTTCAGGCTTGATGATGGTTACTATGTGGACCGGTGTTTCCCTATGGGGTTCGCGGTTTCATATGCGTTTTTTGTATGTTTTAGTTTCTTGCTACACTGATGCGCCTGTGTGGGTACTGGCCACCGGTGCTTGGAAGTCAAATAACTGGATTAAATAAACTAAATTGTTTAATATTTGTTTTTCGTGTGATTGTGATTAGTACGCCATGTGTAGTGATGCAATCGCATGGATTAATAACACACACATTTACATTCGCACTTACACTTGTAAATAGTACACATTTATTAAGCTTCCAATCCATATTTATTTATTAGTAAAATGTATTAGAGATTATTTATACATAAATGATATTATATTAAAGGTATCTAAGGCTCAGGATATAGGAAATGTATCATGTTTAGTGTCATTTTGATCTGCACATTACCATCAGGAATCCACAACTATTGGTGAAGCAATCACTTCTTGCGATAACTAGTTATTGAAGATAAAGAATCAATGTTCAAAATGATATTGTGTTTGGAATGCAAATTGGTTGGTTTAAACTGGATTAGGTGGGTTCCCTTAGGCACATGTGCTTAGCTGTTGGAGTGAGCTGGCTCCCACTTTAATCCTTTAAACTGACCTATGATTTGTATTGTACTGGACTGACCTGATCCTTGAACCAATGAAGAAAGACCATAGTTTATCTTTGTGTACATAATGACATCATCACTGTTTCTTTATTATTTGAAACTGTTATAAGCAAGTCCTGGGCCAGTGCTATATCTCTCTTCCTGACAATAGACAACATTACTGTATTTGAACCTGGGCCCAGGACGCGCTTGAAAAACTGTAATGAATTCAGTTTTATACTTTTCTGTTTATTGTTATATCTTTTATGGTTTGCTGTAAATCCTGCTATCTTTTGCCATTAAATCTCTTTGTGCGTTGGAACCACAATGATCACATTGTACAATGTTTATTGGTAGCGATAAAATGAACATAACAGGGGGGTTGTCCACTACCTGGACAATTTTCTGAAGGTTGGTCCAGGTAGTAGCCCGACCTGCCAGTACATGCTTTTCTCTGTGGTGGATCTTTTCCATACACTGGAGGTCCCTGTGATGCACAAAAAGATGGAAGGTTCTACAACAAGGTTGTTATACTCAGGCATCAAGATTAATACATTCTTGGACCTCTGTCAACTTAGACAATGGTAAGAAGTTACATGTGCTTATAGTTGAGTGACGTTGAAGCAAGCCCAATCCATGCTTGGGCTTTTAAGCTTCTCTGGGCGAGTTATTTCCATGGGGCGAGGTTTTTGTAGGAAGCTGGAGTGGTCAACAGCAGGACACATGCGCCCTCACAGTAGGATCATGCTGTCCGCCGAGATCCGAGCCGACTTGGTGGTTTGCATTGTGGTCTGCGCCCCCGGTGGCCAATGGGAAGTTGGAGTTATATACAGACACGGCAGGGGCAGTGGGCTTTGGGGCCTATTTCGCCGGGGATTGGTGCGCTGCACCGTGGCCCAGTGAATGGTTGCGGTCCAGCTGGACTGCTAACCTGGTTCTTTTGGAACTTTTCCCGATTGTTGTAGCAGTAGAGTTGTGGGCTTCCTCGTTTGCTGGGAAACAAATTGTTTTTTGGTATTTTAACCAGGGAAGGGGGCAGGCAATTAATCGGCAGTGTGTGACATCACCTCCAGTGATTACCCTGCTGTGTAGTCGGATATTACGGTGCTTGTCCCGTGATATTTGTTTCCAGGCATGGCAAGTTCCTGGCGTGAAGAATTTGCGTGGGCAGTGGGATAGGTTTAGAACTTTGGCACCCGTGGCTTCCCTAACGGGTTCCCCTTGTCCCGCTAATGTCTGGCAGATAGTCCAGCTGGCATAGAGGGTCTGGCCGAATCATCCCTAGCACTGGCGACGCAGAGGAAGTATCACGTGTCATGGCAGGAATGGTGCGAGGTCAGGAACACCACTACTTGTGAAGGTGGGCATAAGCGCATGACTGCCTTTGTTTGAGTGGGGCGCAAGGCCGGTAAACTAAAGCCACAATGTCGATGTCATTGGCCGGGAATATCATTCTTCGTCAGGCTGCGGGGGAGACTGATTACACCAGGGGGTAAATGTATCAAGCTGAGAGTTTTACAGCGGGTTTGAAAAGTGGAGATGTTGCCTATAGCAACCAATCAGATTCTAGCTATCATTTTGTAGAATGTACTAAATAAATGATAGCTAGAACCTGATTGGTTTTTCAAACCCGCCGAAAAACTCTCAGCTTGATACATTTACCCTCAGGAGTTTTACAGTATCCAGGGCATTAAATGCTTGGGTGAGACAACGCCCAGTTCTTCCTGATCAGAGGAGACTGATTAGTGATGCTGTCCCAGGGACTGCGCGCCACACCTATGAAACTGCTTTCTTTCGCTCTGTTTTTCGTGATGCTGTTTTTTTGCGCTTTTAGGTAGGGCGCAAAGGGATTTGTCCATTTTTTCCTCTAAAGTTTGACCTGATTGGCACTTGGCGCCACAAGGTTTTATGGTTTTACCTTTGCTTGTGTCGCTCACCTTTTGTTTCGCCTCATGAATATGTTCTTTTCTGGAGGATGTTCTGCTGGTGCTGGCTGGATGCGATGTTCTTCTCTTGTCTTGTTATCTCTTTCTCAATTTCAATTTATTTTTCTTTTCGGGGGTCTCTGCCCAGAGTCACCTTTTTCTTCCACCAATTGAGTTACTGCTGTTTATGTGGCTGGCATATGTTGTTTTTTTTCCTGCCTTACAGACCACCACACACCACTGCACATGTGGGTGCTGGTGTACTCTTAGGTACATTGGGCTGCTTTGCATAAGGCAGTTAGAGATGCTTCTGCTTTCCTGGGGCCTGTAGTGATATCATGGTTAGGCTGTAGGGGTCTACGATGGCCTGGGTTTAGGGGGCTCTTACAGGAGGAGATAGCTCAGGGTTCGTAAAAAGATTAATTTAGTGACTGCACATTTGACCCGCTCTGTGGATTGAGCACCCATACATTAGATTTCAGAACCATTTTATTCCTATAGGTAGGATAGACTGCATTTGAGCTATAAAGGCATTGCTTTGTTTATAAGAGAAGTTTATAAGAGTTTATCGTTGATGTGTGTAGGTATGGTGGCGGGCTGCGGCTCTTGAGGACCCGGGCATGGCTGGAAAAAGCAGTGCAGTCGACACCCATTGGTCGGGCTCACAGTACAGTAGCGGGCACACTGAACCCGCCTTAGAGCAGTCGGTTATAGTCTTGGTCCAAGTACCGCCCCAGTGGATAGTCTTGTGAGTGCATTTCTTTAACCCACAGGTGTTGCGTTTTCAGTAGTGCCCAGGACAAATGTCCCAGAGGTAGATATGTGCGCCTGGGGTGAGAGTCCACATTTTTTGGCGATTGACCCTTGCTTGATGCTGAGACTTCCTGGTTGCCTGGTGGAAGACATACTAACTGCTTATTCTCCACCACCATACTTGAATAAAGTTCTTTAATTTGCCACACTCAGGTCTTGCGTCAATTATTCTAAGTAGTTAAAGGTATAGAAGAGGTTAAGTGAAGTAAGAGATATCAGCCATTAAGCATTTTATTGGAACTTGAACCCTCATGCTGATTCAAGACGTTTTATATATGAATCAAAGATATACTGGAGGACAAAAAACAGCGCTAGAAATATATATAGGTATAGCCAATAGAGGAGGTACAAGGACCAAGGCAGGATTAAATAGTCAACAATTTATTACAACCATATAATCACATTCAATGTAAAACAAGGAGATATGACTCCTAAAACCAAATAAAAATAGTAATACTGTTGATAGATAACGTATTCAGATAGAAGGCATAACTCATCACACTGACTCTTAGCAATAAATGTCCACAGTCACAAATGTCTCCGGGAGTGAGTATGGAGGTAATAAGAATGATGGTATCCGGGTATACAAGCCTATTATACAATCCAGCATAAGGTATAAGAAGTTTAGACCGGCAGTACTCACGGTCCTCTTCTATGCGGTGTTTGATACGGCTCTTCGGGACAGAATCTCCTACAGCTCACAGCTGCTGATAATGGAAATATCCTGCACGTAAGTCCTCCTAGCGGTGTTTCACCGCCGTTCTCCCGTGATTTGATAGTTGCCAACATGTGACATAGAACTGTGTATGCAGACAGCCTGCCCGGGCAGGAATAAAGAGCAGTGTGAAGTAATTCCTCGCCAATAGATCTGTACTATCTGATCGGTATATAGTTAGATCATATGGTTTAAAAACAGATGAATAAGTAACCAGGCGACGCGTTTCGTCTCAGACATGAGACTTTTTCAAGCCAAAGGTAGATCTCTCATGCTGATTCAAGACGTTTTATATATGAATCAAAGTTAAGTAAATAATTTTCCTATAAATCCTTTGTGTCAGTGTTAGGGATTCCCAGTTTGAAAAACAGAATAGTTGTAAATGCAAACAGAGTGTCTTTATTTTGAACACCAGTCACACAGGTTATAACCAATTGCAGACAGAAACAAAAGTACTTGATAATGTTGGTTACCAGGATTAGCACATGAGCTGGAGACCAGGCACAATAGGGGAAGTGCAGATTCAGTGTTAAGTCTCACAGGAGATTTCTATCACTCAGTGTTAGCGCTGGCCTTTCTAAGCAGCGGTGTGCAACGAACCCGCCGGTTTTCACCAAGAACCGCCACAAGGTGGGATGGAGTTTGCTGCTGGAGGCCCGCAGATCAGGGCCCTTAGGTTAGCCGACTGACATGATAGGTGATAGACCGTTGGTAGAAGACCAAAGACTGGACCAGAAAGAGCAGACTATATAGGGGTAGTATAGTTCAGCGGGACAAGCAGGATTAGTTGGCTGAAGCACTACAGCACAAAGCGATACAGCACACACAGAAGAATCCAAAGCCGTAATCAGTGGAACACCGTGTTGGATGCACTGAAGAAACAGCGCACACAGGAGAGCCCGAAATCGTAATCACAAGGATGCCGTGTCGCATACACTGTAGCACAGACAGCAGAGTGGCCAGAATGGATAGCCGCATTGGATACACAGGAGTCTATACAGCAGCGCGGTCAGTGGGGATAGTCAGGACAGATACACAGAAACACAGACAGCCGCATGGTCAGTATGGATAGCTGGGTCGGATACACAATAGAAGATCATACACAGGGCATCATCAGAATACTCCAAGAAGAAACACAGGGAAAGCCAGACACCAGGTTGTAACCTATTGCTATGACACAGCTGCAGTATCAAGATGAGCTTTATATACTCTGCAGATTGTATATGCCGCCTTCCAGCCATGATCATGTGACTGCCCAAACTAGGAAGTGTTGAGCTGTACACAGAGGCACAGGAATCAGCAGCACAGGAGTGTGGATCAGATAAGTTTGCGACATTCAGGTTACCAGGTTTAGCAGATGAAGTGCAGGCACAAGAAGACTGAATTACCAGGTTAGTCAGGAGGGATGAGGCACAGGTTAGCCAGGAGGCACGAGGCACTGGATGATCCATGGGAAAATCAGCCAAACAGAGGGTCAGGCAAGCCAGGGGTCAGAAGTCAGAAGAGCCATAATATAAAATGGAGTAAGCAGGAGCAAGGCCAAATGAAGCCGGGGTCTGGGTCACAAGAAGAGGTGCAGAACGATAGGACAAAGCAGAAGTCATGATCCAAACAGGAGTATCACAGAAACCAGCAGCAGAGACAAATGAACTTGCACAAGTCTGTGGGAAAAGTCTTTCTTAAAAAGGCCAGCCACGGTGATCACGATCCAATTCAGATGATGAGGGTTTAACCTCTTGCAGGCAAGAATAAACTGTCCAGATGTAACAGCAGCACTAATGGTAGCACAGAGGTATTGCAGGTCTAATTTAAAAGGACAGAGTCCTAACAGTCAGTTTGTCATTCTTACTTTTCGCTAGTATTGAACAGTTATAAACAGGATGACCTATTACAGTGGGAGATGTAAATTGCCTGTGCTGGAATTGTATAGTGAACATATAACCTGGTTGTAGTAGAGCAATGGTCAATACAAACACCACACATCAATTAGAAGCCAGCCAAATTCCTCTGATTGGCTCAGTTCTCAAACACTGACAACGCTATTCTCTGCATGCAGCAGTGATTAAGGGATGACAGGGGTTGTAGCCTACATCCCTGCGTGCTCAGTAGAGCCCACCACTTTGATCTGTTCAGGGGGCCCATGAAGTTACAGCAGCATTTTCGGGGCCCTACTCAAGACTTGTTATGAGGCCGGGGCATAAACTTTTCTTCCCCTGCCAACACATATAACACACAGAAAATAAATATATCTAGTACCTAGGCACAGTAAAACCATTTATACCAACACAAAGCACAATGAAATAGAAAAAGAAACCAAGAGTACATAAGCTGCAGTGACTGTAAAACTTGCAAAATCACCACCAGCAAAAAAAGGCCGCAATTTCAAATCAACTAAAACAGGTGAAACAATAGAAATAAAAGAATTGCATGTAAAACTACAAATGAGCTATGCATAGTTACATGCCCATGCAATCTACTATACAGCTGAGCAGATATGGCATTGAATAAGTGCTTTCATCTCTGCACTGAGTGTTCACTTCATGTCATAGAAACAGATCACCTTTCACCTCATGGATGGACAAATTAAAAAGGTTTGTGTGACAATATTAATTAGGCGGATGGGGTACGGGAGAACGGCGATGTAAAAGCTGACATAGTTTTTATGGACACAGTGAAAACGGTGCCTTTAAAGCGGCAATACTCGGACCCCACGCCTAGTTTAAAACTATGTTGATATTTAGATTGCTGTGTTATTGACTACCACCGGAATCATGCAGCACATAGGGCACGCTGTCCTGCTGTCCCGACCACTTCTCTTAGTTTGTATAGTAGAAGCGGCAGGTAAAGAAATCTGTGCCTGCATCAAATCAAATTATGCTGCAGCTCTCAGCCAGTGAAAGGCTGGGATTGTACACTTTTAAACCAAAGGGTGAAGGGCGTCTGAGTAGGTGTTGTCTTCAGGGACTATAACTCATTGCTACACCAATGCTTACACAACCAACGACATGGATGAGCCTGTGATTGTAGATTTATATATTATTATATTATTTAGGGAATTTGCCATTTTGCACGTGAAGAAGTACACATAAATACTCTTTAATGATAACAAATTAAAATACTCCACCATGATGTAACAAGGCTAAGAATACCCCTATACTTTAGAAAAAAATGTGTTCTCACCAAGTAATGGAAAAGCCTGATTATTTAGCTGAGAACTGATTTATTTTGAACTATTCATAAGCCACTTTAATATGTGTTGCAAACAAACATTTAGGCATTGTGTATTCATAATAACATAGTGCATAATCTGTGTCATAAAGCATCTGTTGGAAGCATAATCTAGCCAAAATATTTTAGTTAGATCCTTATAGTCAGTTCTTGTTTCTCAAGCAAATCAAGTCAACACCAGCTGGTAACAGAGGGCATAAATGACCCATAATAAACAAAAGCAGCTAGTCAGAAAATGAACATACAAGAATGTATGTGGCAATTATAAAGTAACTCTCTCTCTATGATCCCCACATTACACATTAACATGCTGCTAACTATAGTGAGGAGGTCAAAATAATGCCACACATTAGCATTTAGTGATGTTCCCTTGGTGTCATTTTAACATGACAGAAACAAACAATGATAGAAAGAGAAAAAGAGTGAGCAAAAAAGAGACAGAGGGCTATGTAATAGTTTGGAACTGTGGTTCTTAACTATTAATATGAATTTTATGGAAATAACTGAAACACATAAATCCAGCAGTTGATGTGATTCCTTGTATTACGTCAAACGCGGTAACGGGTGGGGAATTAAATACTGTACATATGATAAGGAGAATCAAATGTTTCATTACCTCTGACTTTAAGGCACAACTACTCTTTTTTTCTTTTTAAAAAGGTAAGGCGATTAAAAAGTATTGAGCTATTGTAGTGCGGAAGTAGGAGGAACAAAAACCAGCGAGAGTACACAGATAACCAAAAACAGGCTGAGGGTCGTGGGACAGAAGCAGGCAGGCCAAAGGTCAGGGCTGGCAGCAAGCACGGAAATCCAGTAAATAAAGCAGAGGTCATCGCAATCAGCGTTCAAGCAGGGTGCAATAAACAAGCCAAGGGTTACAACAGGAGTCAAATCATAATTATTATTATTATTATTCTTTAATTATATGGCGCCACAAGGTATCTGCAGTGCCAAACAAAATACAAAAATACAATACAGACAGTATACTAGGGTACAACAGTACAGAGTAAAACGAGTATAACCAAGACTCCAATATTAATATTTTCAGGCATAGTAAGTACAGTGGTGTAGGAGTAGAAGAAATGGTATTGAGACAGAAGGGAAGAGGACCCTGCTCATAAGAGCTCACATACTGAGGGAAGGGGAAACGGACAGCGGGCATGAGAGGAGTCAAGCATAGGAGGAGACAGGGAGGTGAGGAGATCAAGGAAGGAGAACGTTAAGTGGATAGCTGGTAGGACTTGAGGAACAGATTTGAGAGCCCGTTTAAAGGAGCTAAAATTAGGGGACAGATGGATCTAGGGAGAGAGTTCATTCTAGTGGAGGGGGACAGCAAGGGAGAAGTCTTGAATTCTGGCATGGGATGAGGTGATCAGTGCAGAGGAAAGGCGATGATCATTGGACAAATGCAGGGAACATGCAGGAGTGTGGATGGAGAGGAGGTTAAAGATATAAGGGACAGTGGAATGGGAGAGGGCCTTGTAAGTGACAGTGAGATTTAAAGAGGATTCTTTAGGGGAAAGGGAGCCAGTGTAAGGCAAGGCAGAGAGGGGAGGCAGAGGAAGAGTGGCGTAAAAGAAAGATAAGTCTCGCAGCCACATTAAGAATAAAGCAAAGAGGGGTGAGATGGGAGTGGGGGAGGCCAGTCAGGAGAAGGGTAATGATGAGAGCATGGATGATGGTTTTGGTGGCAATCTGAGTGAGGAAGGGCCGGATGCAGGCAACATTCCATAGTTGGAACCGACAGGATTGAGCAACAGATCGAATGTGGAGAGGCAAAAAACAGGGAGGAGTCGAGGGTGACACCCAGGCAGCGAAGTTGGGGAACAGCTGAGATGGTGGTATTATTAACAGTGATGTATAGTTCACGGTGGGGTGAAGATTTAGAAGGAGGGAAAACAATGAGTTTAGTTTTCGCAATATTGATTTTGAAAAAAAAAACTTGAGGACATACAGGAGGAGATGTAGGAAATATAGTCGGAAACACGAGAGAGCAAGGTGGAGGAAAGTTCAGGAGAAGAGATGTAAAGTTTAATGTAATTGGTGTAGAGATGGTACTGGAGACCAAAGGAAGAGATGAGGTCACCCAGGGAGGTAGTAGTGTACAGTGAGAAAAGAAGAGGGCTGAGAACAGAGCCCTGAGGGACTTCAATGAGGAGTCAGGATGGGTGTGCGGATGAGTCAGGAGTGGATACAGAGAAGGAGCGGTTGGTAAGGTAAGAGGTGAACCAAATGAGGATAGTGCCAGAGAGGACGAGAGAAAGAAGGGTCTGCAGAAGGAGGGGGTGGTCCATGGTGTCAAAGGCTGCCGAGAAGTCCAAGAGAATGAGCAGGGAGAAATCGCCCCTGGATTTGGCCAAAAGGAGGTAATTTGTAACTTTGGCCAGTGAGATTTTAGTGGAGTGGTGGGGGCGGAAGCCAGATCGGAGGGTGTCAAGGAGGGAGTTAGCAGAGAAGTGACTCGAGAGACGGTGGCAGACAATCCGTTCACATAGTTTGGAGGCAAAGGGGAGAAGAGATATGGGGTGGTAGTTAGCTAGAGAGGTGGGGTGAAGGTTAGATATCTTAAGAATGGAGGAGATAAGGGCATGTTTGAAAGAGGAGGGGACAATGCCAGTAGAGAGTGACAGATTGAAGTTGTGTGCAAGGTGAGAGCAGGCAGTGGGGGATAGGGAACGAAGGAGGTTGGAGGGGATGGGATCCAGTTGGCAGGTAGTAGTTGGAGAAGAGAGAATGACAGAAGGGACTTCATCACCAGATGTGGGGCTGAAAGAGCATCAGAGTTGGTTACTGTAGGAAGAGCGATGGCGGTGGCTGGAGTATGAGACGAGGAGATGTTTAGTCAGCCTAAATTTTACATGAGAAAAAGGAGGCGAAGTCGGTGGCAGAGAAGGAAAGCAGGATGGGAGTTAGGGGGGATAGGAGAATGTTAAATGTGGCAAAGAGGCCAGGGGGTTTGGAGGACTGAAAAGAGATAAGAGACTTAAAGCAGGATTCTTTGGCAAGGGTGAGGGCAGAACTGAAGGAGGAGAGGATAAACTTAAAGTGGAGGAAGTCGATCAGGGAGCGAGATTTCCTCCAGAGGCATTCATCAGAATGGCAGAGTATTCACAGGAAACAGGTAGCAGTTCAGCAAGTGTGTGGCACAAATGCTATAACTGGCAGGGATGCTAAGCCCTTCCTGTCTTAAATACTGTAAGGAGTGTGTGCAGTCCACTAAATCAGCAACTGCAGGCCGATAATGACATAAATTCTACTGTGCATGTGCCCCGGCTGTCAAACTCCTTGACAGGAAGCAACAGTTATCAGAAGAGGGTCCCAGTGGCCATGGCAAAGGCTGACAGTGAAGTCCTGGATGCCAGGGGAACATGCAGGATGCAACCAGAGCAGGATCCAGCTAGCGTGGTGGCTCATGACACAAATTGTAAGTGTTTAATGTACAAAACAGTACCCGTTTAAGGCATCTTAAGTTAAATAAAGAATGTATATCTTAATTAATCAAGATATTTCTGTGTCTGTATTTATTCCTTCTTTGTTGAGTTCCATGGATGTGTCAGATGGATATAACTTAAGTAAAGTTGAAAAATTCACAGATAACATTTGGCATTGCAAACTTTGCATTCTTGGAATTTGTACACAGAGGGTAAGGATAACAGGTAAAATATTGTGCTATTTTATGCAATGGTGATTTGTGAATGCTGTTTATATTATTACTGAAGTTTCAATGTGCTATTTTCTGTAACAGTTTTTGGTGGCACTATGCCAAGCAGTGTTCTTGTGTGTGCTTGCTGTGGCATAATTGTAGCTTTGTTGAAGATCACTATTGGGAAATGAGAACATAATGCTTAAGAAACTTACTAAGAGGTTAATAGTAGTGGGAATAACTGAACAGACCATTGCTAGCTGGATCAAACCCAGCCAATATTGTAAAATTATGCAGTAGTTTCAGTATATTAGACCCCAATAGTATTATTGGATTTTGTTAAACAGATACATGGAATAGATTTAAGAACTTTTATCCAATGGGTTGGATATTTCTGAAGGCATTACATGAAATTACAAAAGAGAAACAGGCATTTGAAATAGCGTTACAAGAAACAAAAGATGACATAGATATGTTTTAGATCAGCAAAAGAAAGACAAGAGAAATGTAAGGAATCATAAACACAAACGTTACTGACGTTGTCAATAAATGTAGGAACAAAAACAGGAAAAATAATAACCAAAAACAAGGATGGGAACTGTTATACTACAACAAGGATTTGATGCTAAAGTAGTGCAACATAACATTTGATTGATGAGTGATGATTAATGATCCTGAATCAGAAGTTGAAATTGAGCCAGATGATAGTGACCCCCTTTAATCTTCCCACAGCATATCCAGTAGTAACTACTACACATGCTAACTGAAATTTAGAAGAGAGAACACAGACTAGCAGAGGAGAAGGCGCAGATGGATTAATAGATCATACCTATGACAGACGCTTACAAAATCCTACAGAAGCCCTTTCACAGCAGATTACAGAAAAAACACACAATTAAAATAAGGAGGTATTAAGTGAAATTGCTGCGAGAAATATACCAAAAATTTGGAAAACTTACCAGAGTGTATTAGCACATGAGAACAATGAGAATAATGCAAGGAAATCATTCTCTGTTAGAAATTGTGCATCTATGTATTGCAGAGCTGTATACTAATCTTACGGTGCTCATGGATATTACACCATGGTGCAGTAGTCGAAGAGGAAATCTAGAAGTGGCGGTATGGAAAATGTAAGTGAATGTAATTTGATAGTTTTACAGTGAAGTCAGTAGGAGAAGTGGTTATGGTATAGTGTGATATGCCATACCACCATCTCTCCTACAGACTTTGACAACTGCTGTGATGTTCAGGAGGGTATACAACATGTGAGAGAGTATAGGAGTGTGGCAGCATTAAAGCTAGAAGAATAATCAGATGAGAACAATAAACAGGATTTAATGAAGTGAGAAGGCCTTGATATGACTGTTAGGAACTCCTCCAGCCGGCACAACACAACCCGGAGTCTACTCTGCCAATCAGGTGTTCACTGGAGCCCCTGGTGGTGGGGACAGACTGGGCTGCAGACTTACAGAGGGTCGTGAAGTGTGTACCGGCTGGGGAGAACCCAGGCCAGTGGAGTGAGGTCCACGCAGGGGTCAAGGGCCGGCAGCAGGTTGCAATTTCCAGTTTACAAGCCAGGGTCAAGGGTCACAAGCAGACAGGAGAAACAGTAAACAGGCCAGAGGTCAGGGTCACAGGATACACAAGCGAAGTCCAAATCCAAGCCAAGGGTCATACACGGGAGATCAGCAGAAGTTCAATAGATAGGAACAGGAACAAAGCAGGTCAGCAGACTGGAAAGCAAAAGCTATAACCGGCAATGAGGCAGCAGAACTCATTGCCTTAAATACAGACAACAGCCAATCAGAGTTTGCCCCTGGGAGATACACAGCTGCAGACTAATTGCCTGCCATACCAACAGGCCAATCAGGGCTATGAGGAGAACAGTTGCAGGCTAATCCCTGTTAATTAAACATTGAACACCTAATAGCCATCAGGCTATTACAGACCTGTGCGCACGCGCCCGGCTGTCCCCTTGTTGCCGGGACGCGGCGCTGCTTTGTAAAGAGTCCAGCCGTTGCCTTGGTAAATAGGCAGGTTTCCAGTCAAAGTCCACTCCTTTAGTTCTGTAGACCCACGCCCCTTTGTTCTTTTTTCTCTTTACTGGCATTGACAGACCTGCCATCAGCATGTCACTGCTTTGTTAGATACTGGAGTTGAAATAAGTATGTTCAATAGTAATCTGACTATTGCAAGCAAATACCGTTTACTAGCCATTCAAGAAGAATGGTTGAGAGGACATCACAAACTGACATACAAGTTACAAATACAAATGGCAATAGGAATGGAACCTCTATTCATTGCAGATATACTAGTTAGTGAAATGTCTGAACATACTGAGAATGGATATTTTTAAGGGGCAAAAAATAACTATGGATAAGAGAATTTTTATTTTTGATATAAAAGCCTTCTTTGTTTCCACAGTGAAGCCTATTGTGTATGGTAATGCAAAGTGAAGCCCGGTGTACATCCCACTGCCTACTCAGCTAGTTAACTTGAATGAGTACTGCATCCCTGTAAGGGCATAAAGAGATCAAAAAGACAACTGATGAACTTGTCCGAATGGCCATCTTCAGGCTAGCCATCAGTCCATTCAATGCTTCAGTCTTTCCTATAAAGAAGCAGGATGGCACATGGAGAATGACCGTAGACTATTAAGCTCTTAATAACAAGGTTGCACCATCTTTAGTAACTGCTATGCTAGACATACTGACTTTGGAGTTGCTCAGGAAATTGGGGAGTAGCATGCTGTTATGGACTTAGCAAATGCCTTCTTCTCCATTCCCATTGCATGAGTCACAAGATTAATTTCCCTCTAGGGATAGGCAACAATATACTTTGGCTGTTGTTTCTCATGGTTACCTACAGTCATCTACAATCTGTCATGGACTTGTTGCCAGAGACATAGCAGGCATTACTTTACCATAATCTGCATTTCATTATATATCGATGACATCATGTTAACAGTAACTAAAACACAAGTTGAGGAAGACTTGCCAAAGCTTGCTCCCATGTGCCAGGCGTTGTCCCTACTTTCTTGCTACTGTGCATTGACAGTCGCCTGTTTTTGGTGGCTGGGCGTGTCCTGTTGCTTAGCAATAGGATGGCCTTCCTCCCGGCCCTATTGCGCATACGTGTCCAATTGCCAGTCAACGGAGCGTGATCCTGAGCTCTGGCGGCAGTTTGTGGCGTCACCAACCACCGAAGACTCTTAATAAGCCTTCCTTTTAAAGGAGACTCTGGCAACATTTGGGCCAGGATATTGGGTCTTATCCTGCTCTAGCTCTTCTCCTTGTTCCTGCATCCTGTATCTTTTACCTTCTCCCTGTTTCCAGCATCTGGTTTATTCCTTGGTTCCTGACTCGGCTTTGGTTGTGACTACTCTCTTGGATTCCGATTTCTGTATTGTTGCTACCATTTTCTTCTGACCTCTGGCTTCCCTGACCACCCTTTGGATATAGATTCTGTACTTCGCTCACAACTGGCTTGAACTCGGGACTGTCTGACTATTCTCTGTTTACCTACCTACTTTGCTAGTAACTGACCTAGAGAACCGCAACTTTACAGAAAAGTCTCTCTTTGCGGGGGTCCCTTATAAACACCAGGGGCGCGTTAGACTCCTCCTAGCTCAGTAGTGTAAATACTGGCAAATATCCTGCCTTAATCCCTGACACCATGAAATACTGTGGATGGGTAAAAACAAAAAGCAAAGTACAAGGGCCTGCCCAAATTGTGACATTTATTGGAATAATATGAGCAGGGCCTAAAAATATTTTCTATAACAAGTATAGGATTCTATTGCTCAAATTAAACAGCCTATTCCAGTAAAAGAAGCTCAAAAGTACTGGGGTTGTTTGGACTTTGGAGAGCATTTATACCACAACTGGGACTGAACTGATACTGAGACCTACTTATGATGAAAGAGAGTGTATTTACATGGGACCCAGAGTGAAAAAATTATTTAGAGACAGCCAAAGACTATGGACTTGATTCATTAGCGCACGTATCAGCTGATTTTGTGAGTATCATACTCTAGTTCAGTCTGTGCATACCCAGATTCGAGACTTACATCAGAGAAACAGGAAGATTTGTCAATGAAAGCAATGTACTTGCGAAAACGAGCGCAAGGACCACATATGATACCCTTCATCCTCGGGAAGAAAAAGGGGCCTGTGATGGGCAGACAACACTGGGAAATACACGGGCACTTACTTCAGGGTACATCTGATTTATACTCTGCCGCATGCAGTAATTTAAATAATACCATCCTTAACACTTGCACCAGCTCGGAGTCATTTCTAAGTCCAAGGATACATTGGCAGCGCTGTATAAAAACAGCTCTGTGACTCTCGTCATTTTATAACACAGCTGCCCAAACACCTGCATTCATTTCTCTCATTACAAACCATAATAAAAGACTTACTGATGCACACTTTTAAAATTGTTGGGAGTTTGAAGTGGAAGGAGAGTAGTGGAGTATTGTGGTAATAAATAGTGTACTTTTATGTCTTGAGAGGTATGTTTTCTCTTTGTCTTATAAACTGTTTTTTTCTTATTATTTTGTCTAAACTGTATTTAACAATTTATGTGCCAAATTAACAATATTTCTCTATTTTAAAATGTAATGTGCATGTTAGATAGGTTTGTTTGTTTAACACAACAATTGTTCAAAACATTGGTGTGTGTGTGTTTTTTAACTAAATAAAAAATGTGTCCATGAAAATTTAAACAAAAATGAAGGGACATTTTGAACAAACACTAATATTTCACTTACACTGGTCTCTTCCTACTAGATATTAACTTGCATACATTTTTAGTCATAAGAAAGTTTGTGATGAGGGTAGCAGGTATCCAAAAACTTTAACGTCATCCCCCTATGACTGTAATGAATGAGGTATTCGTCTTTCCACACACACTATGGGCAGAAGGCCATTATGTCATTTTCATCATATGTGATCCAGTCACAATATTGGCATAAAGCATTACATTTAAACAAAGTAAAAAAAAAAAATGCCCCCCCCCCAGCCATGCTCTGACCTGTAATGTCCCAAATTCACATTAAAATACAACAGACACTCCTGTCTCTCTACCTCCCCCTTCCCCTTGAAGTCTTTGTCTTATGCAGGGGCGGATTGGCCATAGAGACTACCGGGAATTTTACCGGTAGGCTGGTGGCCACAGGAGGCCGCCTGATGTTTGTTTGGGGGAGTTTAAAGAAAGAAAGGAAAAAAAAAGAAAAAGATTTATTCCAAACCCCGCCCCCCTCGGACCAGGTGCTGGCCGGGGGGAGGGGTCAGTGTGGTGCCGGGTGGCTTGTGCTTCCTCTGTGGCCGCGGATCTATAGGTCCTTCCCTCTCTCGCTCTTCCAATCCCCGTAATGCTAGATGTCACATGGGACGTGCACCATGTAACAGGTGCGTCCCATGTGAGAAGACAGAATTTTCCTGCAGCTCCTGTAAGGTAAGTGTGAGGGAAGAGGGGGGGGGCTGCTGCTACGTGTATATGTGTGTGAGGGAGAAGGGGGTCCCTGCTATACTATGTGTGTGTGAGAGAAGGGGGGTCCCTGTTATACTGTGTGTGTGTGTGTGTGTGTGTGAGAAGGGGGGCTGCTATACTGTGTGTGTGTGTGTGTGTGTGAGAGAGAAGGGGGGGCCCTGCTATATTGTAGCTCAAAATCCCGCCCACTTTTGTGTTGGCCACACCTACCATTGTTTTGGTCCCGCCCACATGAGGCCACTTCAATAATTTTTTCCAGGGCCACTTTAAGTTCCCAATCCGGCCCTGGTCTTATGTGTATTTGAATGTTTCTTGTGTTATTGTTTTTTGTTACTTTTTTGATTGTTTAGCTATGGGCAGTTCTGACTGATTTATTGGATCTACATTATGCACTGTACTCTGTTGTAACTGCCATATTTGTTACATATTCTTTTACTAAAAACTTAATAAAAAACCTTTTAAGTTAAAAAAAAATACAACAGACACAAGTGTAAACATCATTTTTAATGCCAAAAATGACACACACATTATTGGTCACCTACATGAAGGGTCTGTCATATGTGATACATAGTGATTCTGGTGGAGGATACAACATCAGCTCCCCTGCAAAGAAAGCTCTTTGTAAATACATAATTTATATTATTTTAAATGTATATAATTATACATTGAAAATGATAACAAATAGTTCAGATCAGTTGATTGTAGCTGTGTTGTGTTCTGCTGAATTCAGTTAAGGTGACTCCTTATTGATCAACCTTCAGTCTACGACTGTTGACAATTATTATTATTAATATTAATTATTAAATTTAAATATATATATATATATATATATATATATGTGTGTGTGTAAAATGAAGATAGGGTCCACACAAAAAAAGCCCACCCCAGGGGTACCCAGCTCTTCCCACACCCCTGGGCAGTGTGGGGAAATAAAAAATACTTATGTTAAAGACATACTTGCCTACTTTCAGGCAGTGCAGTCCGGGAGAGGGGCGCGAACAATCGCGTCATTTTGGCCTTCACCAATATCTAGGTTCTTCATCTATAATCCATGATTGCTCATAAAATTATATTTTAGGATCTGGCAGCTTGACACCTGGAAAAAAAAATCAGTATTTTCTGGACATGGATTTTTTTTTGGGTGGATACATTTACATTTAAACTTGATTCCATCTTTGTCTTCCATGGACTGGCTCTTATTATAACATACATATTCAGTAAGGGCATAATACAATGGTTTTGCAGTTTTATATGTTTCTTTATCTATTTATTTGCTAACATTGTGTTAATGTCCATTGCATTTATATTTCTTTTGTTCTAGACATACATATATATAGATACATAGGCCTGATTCATTAGGGCACGTATCTGCTTATTTTGAGCACATTATATGCAAAATCACTCTGTGAATGCTCAGAACAGGCAGATGCTGGCAAATTAACCCTTTTCCCTGCGAGAGCTAATGGAAGGGGCACATACTACAGGCTATGATTAGGGGGTGACCTGGGAGGGGAAGGGGCGTTTTCATGAGTCAATGTACAGTAGGGGCATGCCAAACTCGAGTGCACACAGCCACGGCCATAGCAAGCTCTACAGCCATGGAAGTAACCTTCCACTTCTGCCATTAGAGCCATGGAGACGCCACTTACAGGATGCAACACATCTGCTTCTAACATCTTGGGGCCAGATACCACAGGACATTTTCAGAGGTCTTGTGGAGTCCATGCCTTGAAGGGTCAGAACTGTTTTGGAGGCACAAAGGGGATCTTAGGCAGGTGGTTTTAAAGTTGTGGCTGATCGGTGTATATTGGTGGATTGAAAGAAAAAATTTAATTTATATAAGAGCAGGCTATTTATGCAGCAAACTACTATAATAAAGACATGGCTTTTGTTTACAGTCTTATAGTACTTTCAAATGAAATCAGATATATGAAATCTAAAATATCTATAGATAAATGAGTGTTATGTATGCCCAAAGTTTATATGAATATACCATATCCTAGGTCAGTGTTGGCTAACCTGTGACACTCCAGGTGTTGTGAAACTACCAGTCCCAGCATGCTTTGTCAATATATAGCAGCTTATTGCTGGAAGGGTATGCTGGGACTTTTAGTTTCACAACACCTGGAATGTCATAGGTTAGCCAACACTGTCCTAGGTGATACATAAAAATGGAAGGTGTTGGGTACAACCCTGTTTTCTAAAATGGAATAAATGATGCTTAGCATAGCTTCCATATCCACATACTACACTCACCGTCAAGATTTGCACTGTAGTCTGCAAGTACAAAATTGCAGGCCCAACTCACACTTGCTGCACACAATACAGTGAAGTGCATGGATTTGTAGGCCAAGCTGAGAGAATATACAGTATATTATTGCAGGGTTGAGTAATTGAATAGATTGTATATCAATAATGGTGTTGCAGGGATATATATACTATTGTAGGGATAATGGTATAATTGTATTGAGTCTTGCAGGGATAATGGTATTGCAGCAATATTGTTAGGATGAGATTGCAGGGATTTATGATGTATTGCAGTATTACTGGCTTGTAGGCAATAATTTTGCAGGCCGAGATGATAATAATATTGCTCAGTAGTATTACAGAAAAGTATGGGACATTTTAAGTTAAATAAGATATACGATTGTAGTGGTAATTCTATACAATTGTAGGGAAATTATATAGATAAAGAATATATGAATTGCAGGGTTAGTTTTGCAGCTAATAGATAATATTATTGCAGAGAATTACATAGTATTGTTGCACAGTTAGATCAATAGTGTAAAATAGAATTGCAGAGTAAGTTAAAGTTAAGTAATAACTATAAATAAATGATGCAGTGTGTTGAAGGGATCCTGGTGGATCCTAGTGAAGCGTTTGGTTTGGGCTTAAAGACCAAACCAAATGCTTCAGGTTGATGATGGGGCATTGGCACTAATAAGAATGTATTGCACACATTTTTAGTTAGAAAATACCTTTACTGTTTGGAACTAATAGTATTTTTTCTGTTTTTATTTTTATTTGTTCCAATTTCACTTTGGGAGTGAGTTTCCTCCTTTCCCTTCCCCTCCCTTTCCTTCCCTTACCTCCCCCCAACCTTCACTTACTCCTTTCCCTTCCTCACTTCCATTCTTCCATTCCCTTCCTCCCTTCCTTTCCTTCCCTTTCTCCCTCCCTCCTCTTGCTTCTTTCCGGAACAAGAGTACTGAGAGCAGGGCCGGCGCTACAATTAGGCAGCCTTAGGCAGCTGCCTAGGGTGCCGGCCTTTGGGGGGCAGCACTGAGGCCGGGGACCCAATAATGACTGCTAAATGAATGTGGACGGTGCGATCGCCCAGGGCCGATCGCCCAGGGCCGATCGCCTGCCCGCAATAATGCGGTGCTGCTACAGTGCAGCACCGCATTTCAAAATCTACCCGGCCAATGCAGACGCTGCCAGTGTAGAGGAGCTGGCAGGAGTCGGACAGAGACAGGAGCAAGAATCAAGAAACTAGAGGCGAGCAAGAAGAAAAATGAAGACGCTAAGGTGAGTACAGAAAACCGGGGGAGGGGGGAGAACAGAGGCTACAGAAGGGGGGGAGAATGGAGGCTTCAGAAAGGGGGGAGAATGGAGGCTACAGAAAGGGGGGGAACGTATGCTATAAAAAAGGGGGGAGAACGGTTGCTACAGAAAGTGGGGAGAACGGAGGCTACAGAAAGAGGGGAGAATGGATGCTTTACAAAGTGGGGAGAATGGAGGCTATAGAAAGGCGGGGGAATGGATGCTATAGAAAGGGGGAATAGATGTTATAAAAAAGGGGGAGAATGGATGCTATAGAAAGGGGGGAATGGATGCTATAGAAAGGGGGATAATGAGTGCTATAGAAAGGGGGGGAATGGATGCTATAGAAAGGGGGGAATAGATGCTATAGAAAGGGGGAAATGGATGATATAGAAAGGGGGGGAATGGATGTTATAGAAAGGGGGGAATGGATGCTATAGAAAGGGGGGGATAGATGCTATAGAAAGGGGGAAATGGATGATATAGAAAGGGGGGAATGGATGTTATAGAAAGGGGGGAATGGATGCTATAGAAAGGGGGGAATAGATGCTATAGAAAGGGGGAAATGGATGATATAGAAAGGGGGGGAATGGATGTTATAGAAAGGGGGATAATCAGTGCTATAGAAAGGGGGGGAATGGATGCTATAGAAAGGGGGAAATGGATGCTATAGAAAGGGGGAAATGGATGCTATAGAAAGGGGGAGAATGGATGGTGTAGAAAGGGGGGAATGGGTGCTACAAAAATGAGGGGAATGGATGCTACAGAAAGGGGGGATGGATGCTATAGAAAGGGGGGGGGCAGATGCCATAGAATGGGGGAGATGGATGCTACAGAAAAGTTAGAGACTATGGGGTCTATGTACTAAAATAGTGCGGTGACAAATTGCAGTGATGCGTAATGAAGCACCGCTGTTATTCACCAAGCCAGGGCTATTCTAGGATAGTTGAGGAACTATTTATTTTTTTTACTATTTGACCTCTATTTGGCTCTTCTTTGTTGCTTTCTATTAGTATAATTAATTTTACATTTACAGAATACATTAACAAATGCAAATAATTATAGAATGGTCTTAATTATCTATATCATTTACATTACCTTTCTTTATTTATTTGCATGTGTTAGTATATTTAATATTACATCTAAAGAATACATTAATAGACAGCAACAAAGAAGAGCCAAGTAGTGGGCAAATACTAAAAAAATAAATGATTGCTCAACCAGTAAGCATTAAGATGTTTATTAATGTTTGTGGATGAGAGGGTTCGTGGAAAAAAATCTGGTTTGCAAGGGGGTATGTGAGAGGAAAGCAGTTTGGCAAAGGAACATGTTTGGGAAAAGCAGGTGGACAATGAGGGCATTTTAAGGAAAAGCTGGTGGGCAAAGAGTTGGCTATGGCGCTTAGGACAGTGGTGTATGTGAGAGGTAAGCTGGTCGGCAGGGGGGCATGTGAGTGAAGCTAGTGTTATGTGGGTACTGACAAAAGCTGATGAGCAAGGGGTGGCATATGTGAGAATAGCTAGTGGCAGATGGGCATGTGTGAGAAAAGTTGTGGGGCAGCTGGGGACATGTCAGTGTATAACAGGTGAGTGATGTCAAACTTTTTTTTGCTTTGTTCTGAAATCTGACATTTGGAGCCTCCCATTTAGATATCCTGTGTTTGCTCCTGGGCAGCAGTGAAGTCTGGACAGCATTCTGCGTCAGACATCAGTTCATCTAGACATCAGTTCATCTAGACATCAGTGCATCTGAACATTAGTGCATCTAGACTGCAGCCTTACCTGCCAGCCAGGAGGAGGTAAGAGTTATTCATTTTATTTTAGAAATGTCAAGTGTGTTAGGGGCTGGGAAGTGAGGTTTTTGTGGAGGAGAAGGGGTGGAATGTTTAAGTTTTGCCTAGGGCGCCAAGCAACCTTGTATCAGCCCTGACTGTGAGGGATTTATTCTTTGACTCATACTGCTCTGTAGAATTGTGTCACTTGTCTATATTATTTCATTATATATGGATTCTTGTATCTTGTACTCACGTTCACACGCATCACTAGAGGATAAGATTTTGAAATTTTGGCTATATAGAAATAAGGCGCCTCTCTTATATTCAGTCTTCAGAAAAACAGACATATGAAATCTTTGGACAAATTGGATCACTATTAAAGCCTACATATCCATTACGCATCCTGTCAGTATACCCACAAAGGGTATTGTAAAATAAGCTTTTTTCTAACAGGCAATACACTGCAGGATACACCCAATACATATGAATATAAAGTCACCAAAGAATGGACAGAAAAAAAACTATCCTATTAATAAAGTAATTAAAGACAAAACATTTTTTAATAAAGTTTTTTATATATAAAATATAAAGTACTTCCCTCCCTCTATAAAAAACATTTACAAGGATGTTATGAATGTCCACTGCACATAAAATGCATTTTTAAGGTTGCTCCTGATTGCAAACACATGTTCTAGCATGTATACTTGACCGTCTACTAATCGGCACTTACACCTGACTTGTAGCTGGTCCACGTGATACGACAGAAAAACATGTACCTTATAGATGCTCGAATCGGACTATGCTGCATGCACTAGAGCTTGGCACACCCATGCTGTACACTGACTCCCTGAATACCCCCATTCCCCTCCCCATTCTTCCCCTAAAATTGTAGACTGTAGTAAGGGTCCTTGGCATTTGAAGATGAACTGGATTTTGCTGTGTTCACTGGTGCATGGTTTGGTTGCGGACATGTGCAGAGCGATTTTTCGCAAAATACCACACGTATCGCCATTTACGTTCCTTACGTTCCTCATTGGTGTGCCAGTTGGTTTAGTTCACTATATCTCAGTAAAGTCCATTAACTGCTTCCAAAGAGATCGCTGAAAGTATCAGCCCAGAAGATAGCACTGGCATTGAGCCAGTACCAGTCAGAAACCCAGAACATTTGAAGTAGCACTGACTGAAAGGGCTACTTTAATTTAGCTTTTATGCACTGCAAAGCAATTCATTTGTCATTGTAAATGGGTGTTTGCACAGGTGATAGGGTGTCTTTCTTATTGACTTAGATCATAGAGAGTTATTGGTTCTTATGAGCGTTACCATATTTCAATAGACTTTGAGCCACTTTGAGATAAGTTTATTTTAACTTTTACCTTTACTTCCCTATGTTTTATGTGGAATGTTATGATTATATAGATTACTTATTTTCATTATTTTTGCATTCTAGCAAAACTGGGAACATAAAGTATCTAATAAATTAATTTACTTGAGTCAAATTTAACTAATATGAGGGATCAAATACCGGATTTTAAAATGAGCATGATTATGATATCAGGGTCCTTTAAAAAAAGACTTTGAGGACCTTATTCATCTTTGAATGTAAGTCCTGTTGTGTGCCATGTTTTGCATGAAATTGTTCTCTAACAGACCTTATGCCAATGAACACAATTGCATGCATTTCATGTTCAAACGCAAATGACACGTATGACACACCTGACACCAATCATCTCATTAAACAACCCTATATAAGAACATGGCACAGGGACGCCATTGTGCCATTTTGTTTCCCTAAAAAATTATAAAAAACAAACAAACTTGTGAGTGCTCACATAAAAGAGGTAGGTGAAACTTTCACATGTGACTGTCAGTAGCAACAAAAGTATTTTATTCTATGTAAAAGCATTGCAAATGTTAGCATGTGCAGATGTTTAAAAATGTGTTACTGACCCTTTCAAAGCATTTACAGCATTGTAGTACATGTTTTGAGATGCTTAGTATCAGACATTAGCAGTGTGGTTGCTTGTTTTAAAATGTTATGAGCCTGTTGCCTATGTTATGCAGTTTGCACATAGTTGCATATATTATCATGTTTTGTTTTATTATTTTAAAAGGTTTACTAAAGTACATGACATGCTTTATTATCCTTAATTATTTTTTTCCAGAAACTTAAATATGAACCGGGCTTTGTAAGCTGTTAATATGTTTAGTTTATAATGTATTATTTCAAAGGGGACTCAAAAATTAATAATGCATAAGTTTAATAATGTTTTTTTTATTTTTCCCTCCATCGTTCTCACATATAGCCAATCATTGTAGAAGCAATGACTCTGGAGGACTAAAGGCGTCAGCCTCTCCAAAACCAGCAACTGGTTCAACATCGCCGTCCCAAGGAGCGTGTCTTCAGGCCTTGTGTCAGTCTCTTTGGAATGTCAAATGCTGAGGTGGTACATCGCTATCGGCTTCCACCTCATGTTATTATGGACACCCTGCACATTGTTCCTCTATTCAAATAGCATTTAAATAAATAAAAATACAAATGGCATGAAGACACCTCAATTACAAAAGTAGCCAAAAACTGCATTATTATTATTATTATTAAGATATCTTTAGTGATTAAGGAATTTTTGAAGATAAATGTGTCTTTGCCTAGGTCTAGGCAAATATTGCTATTCTACAGGTGACTGACTTCATGGGCCTAATAAGTGGCTGTTGCAAAGCAACCCCCCCCCCCCAAATACTAAGATGAATGTTTCAGAGAATCTCTATGAACGTAGCACTACTAAGCTAGAAAAATGTGGGAACGAACCCAACTCATAGAGCAATTATATGTTTCTAACATGTAATAATGTTGTAATGTTAAAATGTAGTGTTTTAATTCTTTCCTTCAGGTGCAGATATATGAACCCTGCACATATTATTAAAAAAAATAGAAAAAATTATTAATCTTGATTTAATTAAAATAAATCCTCATCTATTTTTTTATCATTTTTTTTTACATTTTTTTTTTTTGCTTTTTCTGTCAAATCTCTGCTGCAAGGTGTCTTGTGAACATTCTGGAGACAACTCACGTTTAACTGAATCTCCCACTTAGGGGGGGATTTAATTTGCTGTGTTACTGTAAAAAGTAATGTAGCCTGTGCACTATTACTATCCTATTACCGACATTACAGTAATAATGTGCATAATTACCATAACTACGGTAATTTCAACGGTGGCTTTTTGATCGCAGCTCCCTGCTGTGTTAAAAATACCGTATTAACAGTAATACACTTAGTGTGGCGCTATTCTGGGGGGGATTGAATTCCCCATTTAGAATGTTGTTTTCTTATGGATAGTTATCAAAATAACAAACAGCACAGCCAGAGATTACTTAATCCTAGAATTTCAATGGGTTGGTGAGACATTGTCCAATAGTTCTCTTTTCAAAGACTCTGTCACTGAAAATGTTTATTATGGTATAAACTAGTGAAACAATGGCTGGGTAGCCTAGACATGGCCCTGATAGGGAACTCGGGTGAATAACCCATCTTATGTAGGAAGGCAATCTATCATGTGACCTCATCAAATAATAGAAGGCAGACCACTTCTAGAGTCATGAATATGTTATAGGTGGATCTGTGTCCTAAGCAACAGTACTTATAGCTTAGGTTACCCTGATAATATATAGTATCCATGGTATGGAATTTGGGGGATTAGGGCAGTTTATCATATGGCTCTATCACTATAGATGGTAGACCAGCCTACTGAACATATGTACCTGTGCCGACAATCATAGGAATGAGTATATCTTGGATGCATGTTTGATGATAATAAGAGATTAAGGAGATAAATAAACAATAGCAATTAAACACCTCTTGGATACACCAAGATTCCTATGTATGAAACCTTTACAATGTTATGTAATATTACGGATAATTTACATGGAATTTATATGGGAGACACTTTAATACATAATGTGTAATATGACATAACACCTAATCAGATAGCTCCAAAAATGAGTGCATGGATACATTGCTAAATGACAAATAAGATCTCAAAACTAATATATACTTTCTAGTATAGATGATCTGATATTACAAGGGCCTAACAGCCGCAAGAAGAATGATACTTCTTTATTGAAAAAAATGAACTTACTCAATGTAAATAAATATAATTATTCAGTTGAGGTCCATTTGTTTTGAATGTCAGTGGTAAATACTACAATTCAATTTGTCACTCTTAGGGGCTTTAAATAAATATCTGCGTTCAGTCCCAACACAATTTTTAACTACCTACTTTTTTATCTTTGCATCTATCTTTTATAATTCAGTGTACACTTTTCTGGTTAGTGAGTGTTTTTTAATACTACAAATAAAGTTGTGTTTTTAGATTACCAATATTAATTAAGACTGGAGTGCTCCTATATTCAACTCTCTTCCTTTTTGCTTTTGATGATTGATATTCTATATGTTGAAGGAAGCACCCCCTCACATTTTGACAATGTGGCTACAAAAGGAGTAGGGCTTAACCAAAAGTGGTTGAAGTTTTACCCAAATTTGTGCATTATTGGGAATCGATTTTGTGATTATAAATGTTGTCAAGTATGTTAACAGGAACTGTTTAAAATTTTCAAAGGTGTTCTGTGGAATATTCATCTCGTTCTGCATATTACTCACACATTTATGCAGTGGAATTTGGCCATAATTGTTCCACCTATCATTTTTATTCTGTTCCACATCATGACATATCGCAAAACACTGTAACAGACTTTGTGTAATTAACTGTTGCTGTGAAAAAGTGTTTGCGTGGTGAACCTGGCCCTTCATAGTGACATTAATGTTTCTCATCTGCAGTCAACATCACCACCGGCTTGAAGAACATGGGACCATATTTGGACATGAAGCAACCCTAGGGGTCAAGGTTTTCCAATACCAAACTGCTTGTGGTGTATGTGGGCCTTGAAGGGTTAATGCAACTCTTTACTACACTTTGTGTGACAATCACAGGGCAAAAAATGACTATAAAACCACTAAGCACACATTTATTAAAATAAATCCAATAGTTCTCAGCAGCACAATACCTAAGAATAATACATCTAGCAAGGCCAGTGTGCTAGCAAAGATTCTAAATCAGAGCTAAAATACAGAAATGCTTACATTTTATATATCCAATCTAATGTAGTAACAATTCTTATAGAAAAATATTATAATAACATATAGTAAGTAGACTTACTTACATGTAGTAAGAAATACAGTGGGATTAAATCAGAAGAAAAATAATAGAAAAAAATGACAATAGACCTGGAAGTTTGGAGGATGACATTTGGTATCTCACAACAAGGGATGTTGTCTTGCTACCTCTAATTTTAAATACCCGTGTAAAAAATATCTCTTTGTCCCATGTAAAAAGCTTTCTTTCCCTCTTGCATGGCTGTTTGGAGGGGCTAAGTGAAGCCTCCATATAAGCCTTATATGGAGGCTTCACTCAGCCCCTATACCTTATATTATAAGGTATAAGTTAAGACTTTATGACTCTGTGCCTTTGAGTTGTCTTATACAAACCTCTTCATAGAATACTATTCCTTGATCAGGATGTTATGGGTACAGCCGTACAGACACTTTTTTAAACATAACAATAAAATTCACAGTTGCTGAATATCAAAATTCTTCATTAGACGAAGCTTTCTGCTTCAATTTATATTCTTCGGCCTTTCTTTCCCTGTCTAATCATCTTGTCATTTGTGAACTTTCCAGATAGAGTTCATAATAGGTGGGCCTGTTGATACTTACATGCCAGTAGTATTAAGATTACAATCTTCCACCGGCAACTGAAGTATTTTTTTGCTTGGGTTTGTGGTACGATGTCCATCATTATATAATGATGTTGTGTTGGATGTTACACAGTCTATTACTTCCTTTTAATGTGTATGTTTTCATTAATACCAGAACTGTATAGCAGAATGGAGGCATGAACGAGTGACAATGAGGGTGAAGACGTGAAGGTTTGCTATCACGCCTGTACTTGTCGCCATCCTTGTTTATCCTACTCACTTATCCTCAAGTGCCTGCCCAATGATGATAGCAAAAAGAAAAACATGAGTGCGCAAAACACAGATATTATATAAATATATATTTTAATATTGTTATAACCAATCCAAAGTGGGTAAATCATAAAAGCAATAAATTATAAAAATGATTGGAGTTAGTCTGTAAGTAATACATTAAATCATATATAAAGTGCATAGGTCAAACACAGCACAATAACATATAGCGGGCTAATTGTCCAAATAACATCTATTATCACTTAAAATCTCCAAATGGCAACACTATTAGGGGAAATCCTGAGTACTCTGTGGAAGTCAAATAAATGGATGAAGTAAGCCAAACTGATTAATATTGTTTTACGGTGCGATTGCAATTAATACCCCACGTATTATGACACAATTGCACGGATTCATAACACACACATTTACATTAGCACTTACACTTGTAAATAATACACATTTATTAAAGTTCCAATCCACATTTATTTATTACTAAAATGTGTTAGAGATTGTTTGTACATAGGTGATAATATAGTAAAGGTATTTAAGGCTCAGGATATAGGAAATGTATCATGTTTAGTGTCATTTTGATCTGCACATTGCCACCTCTAATACACTACTTTCATCTTTGCGATCGCTTCCTGCGATCAATAGTTATGGAAGATAAAAGATTGAATGATCAAAATGACACTGTGTTTTAAGTTTGTTTAGAACTAGTTTGGGCCAGTTTCCTTGAGAAGCACATATTTTCAGCTGTTGGGGGAAGGTGATCACACCTTCCCAGAAAAATCCTTTGAATTAGCTTATGACCAGCAGGCAACTGGAACATCATTAAACCCTGAGCCAATGAAGACCCTAGACATTTTGCTTGTGTACATAGTGACATAATCAGTAGTTTTTTCTATATTGAAGCTGCATATGAGCATGCTGGCCCATTGGTCTCTCTCTCTTTGCCTGACTACACAGCAGATATGATTACCTTATCCTGGGCCTTTATGAAACGTTAGAGGAGATGTATTCAGTGTTTTTATACTTTCCTGCTTTATTGTAACATCTTTAATGGGTAATAATGGCTTGCTGTAAATCCTGCTATATTTTGCAATTAAATATCTTTGTGCTTTGGAACCACAACAATCACATTGGACAATGTTTTATTGGTAAGCAATAAAATGAGTTTAATAACTCCTTATTATGGGACCACTGTGGGTCCGTAATCACAGGATAAAAGTATCACTTCCCCTGGCTGTAATGTCCATACAGTCTTAACTGTGTGAAAAGGTACCCTTTATGGGTTGGGAATGACTCACAGTAAGTACAAAAGTATATGGTATTCGGACTACTTATCATCTCCTCCAGCCGTCTTTAATAAGGAAAATCAAGAAGCCTGTTTCAAAACCTGTCCTGTGTGGTGTCTCTGTCAGGAGCGTCAAGGGGGGGGGGGGGGGTGGGTTACTACAAATTTACAGTCCGGTATTTCTTATTTAATAAAAAAAAAATCTACCAGCAGGTGAACACCTGAGAATTATAGGTGTGGGGAATGTTAAGGGGGAGGGAGGGAGCGAACTGACAGCTGCTAGTGCCCAGACAGTGTGTGACCTCACACACTGTCCTAGCAGCAAGGAGAACAAGGAGGAGGAGTTTCTGATCAATGTGAGCTTGGCAGGGGTTGTGGGGAGTGTTATGATGAGTCTGCTGGCGGGGCTTATGATGTGTCTGGGGAGGGTAGGATTTGTCTGGGGGGCTTGTGATGTGTCTGGAGGGTTAGGATGTTTCTGGGGGGGTTGTAATGTGACTGTGGTGGTGGCATAATGTTTCGTTGCGAGTGGTGGGATGTGGCTGAGGGGGGTGGCATGTTAAATATTATGTTTTATTATTATGTATGATTTATATATTGCATGCTAGCAATTAAGAGGTGCTCAATAACTCTTAAACATATACATATTTATGTGTATTTAAGCGTTTTTGAGCGCCTCTTAATTTTTATATAATACATACATTGTAATGAAACATAATTTTATATATATATAGGAACATCCACGGGACACCTCGTAGCGGAGATTCCAACTGTAATTGCCAGCAATGTGTCCAACGCAATGTCCGCGTGCCACATTGCCGGTAATTGAATCCACCCCTTATTGTTATATTATGAATAAATTAGTTTTGAGTTTAAAATTTTATGCCATTTTCTCTCATAATTATTGAATTTATGTTTAAGGGTTTTTGAGCGCCTCATAATTTTTATTGTGTGTTTATCTTTGCACGGGGTTGCAGATTCAGCCATTTCTCTTATACACTTACAATTGTGTTTCATTATCTGACCATTTCCAAACATATCTGTGATTATTTTTATCACACATATTTTGATTGTTATATATTTATATACTGGGTGATCTGTGCTGTGTACTGTGTTCACTAATAATTTTCCATATTTCATGTACCTATACATTTTCCAAACAGGCCCCATCATTCCAGGATCCAGACAAGAATCCAGTACCAGGCTGTGAAAGCTGCAATAACAGGTAGGTGTGAGCAACACCATTTTAATACATAATGGGGGAAATTCAATTGCCGGCGATGTGGCGCGCGAACATCGCGCCACACACATTGCCGGCAATTACGGTGGAAATCTCTGTCAAAATCACCACCGCTAAGTGTCTCACGGACGTTCCACAGACACTTTGTGGCTAATTGAATTACCCCCATAATGTAATGTGTAAAGAGGCGCAGCCACAGCCCATGTTGGCCACTCTCCCATCACTATGTGACACTGCCCCCTTTGATGGCAGATCCGTTCTCTCAGTACCAGGACCCCAAATTCCTCTTGGCGGCCCTGATCTCGCTATCCCGAGACATCAATAATGAAAAAACCTTGGGGTTTAAATCCAGCACACTCCAGTCGTTGAGTCACTTGAATTAATTGACGCATTTCTCAGCTCTATTAAGCTGTTTCATCAGTGGCAGATATATAGAATCCAGCACTCATGCTGTTTTTACATACGAACGGCGGTCACGTGACCTCAAACATCCAGTAGAAACATTGCAGTAGTCATGTGATCTTTGCCGATTAATCAGAAAACGGTCTGCATTGTCATTCCAGGTGCTGTATGTTATAAATAAAGCATGGAAACGGATGTAAACAACAGAGCATCCTTGTAAATAAATAACTACAAAATTAAAAATCATCCTGAAAAATAATATTATAAACAATTAGACAACACAATCCATTCAATAATTATAGCGCTACAATCATGATTACATCAAATAACAATATCATCATCATCATCAACATTTATTTATATAGCGCCAGCAAATTCCGTAGAGCTATATACATTTATAACAAATGAGATCCCATATCAACACATAACATTATATACATAGATTGACTCCAAAATGTGGAGTCTAAACCATATATAGAAAATTAATATATAATTAAAACTTATGATTAAAAATGCTTTGCCTGCCCAATGACGACTGATGTGTATTTATATGACTATTTATATATTGCTTTCATGTTTCTTTTTACTTTGGAGAGCGACTGTTTTCTTATATTTTAAAATGAACATCAATTTATTCCTAGATGCACAGTATACACACAAACATGGGGGGAGACAGGAGTGGGCAAGTGGATAAGTGTAAGTGAATGTATTGAAGGGCTCCTCTTAGTGGAGGTGGGGATGGGATCTGCTGTTTAATGGCCATGCACTACCTTCCCTTCTACCTCATTATTTCTCCTTTTGTTCTGTTTATAGGCTTCCGTTTCTCCCCTTCTGTGTTGTTTAATTACCACTCTTCATTACTTAATTACCTTGTGCGCTTGCTCTCTTCCTGTCACTTGTGTGCTCGCTCTCTTCCTGACTTTGGTGAGCTAGCTCTCTTCATTTTCTGTGGTGCAGTGGTGCAGCCATGATCTGAGGGGTCTGTTCCCGTGGGGCTTAGAGTAGGGGACGTGCCCTGCAGCATTATGCTGCACAGCCCCTACATTCACACAGATTGAGAAAAGTTTTCTGTGTGTGCCCCTTTTTTAATGCTCTCTGCTGGTCTCTGAAAAACCTCCAGTTACTGGATGTAGTGATCAGAGCATAGAGGGGTATCTGGGCAACTGAAAACTCCACTAAGTGTGCCCCTGCTCTATCTCCATCTCCCCCAATGTGCTAGTCTCTGTTTGTGAACCTTTTACTCTGTCTCCCCATGCGTGCATCTTGGTGCTCCCTCTTTTGTGTGCATACACTGGGCACAACTGTGTCCAATGCCACATAATTGAACCTAGTGATGGCAGGATTACACAATTTTCTGATGCTAGTAATTTTGTGTCTCAATTGTTAGCTTTGTTACGTTATGAGTCTTATTTATCATTCTCAAAAATGTAGAAACTGACATATTGAAGGTCGAAAAGCCCTTCAATAAATGAATAGCGCTTATTGTACTTCAAAGGGTTACCGCTTGCGATAATGTTGGTATCTCTGAGATAATCTTCACCAGCAGAAAGATTGCCTTTGCATGGAAAACCCTGTGTAACAAATATCAAGGCAGTACTTGTACAACCGCAATACTTGTTTTGTTATCACCATCCATCTCAAGCATTGGTTCCGCTTAACACCATTGTGCCTATATTTAACGGTCTACTAACCCCATCAACATTGTATTAGCCCTCTCTACAATTATATTGGTTCTGATGTCTATATGAAGCCACATTCATAATTTTTTCCAGGGCCAATTAATTTTTTTCAGTTCCCCATTCACCAATCAATGTGACTAAGCAACTTTCCATGCTACAACCTGTGTACTGAAATATTAGAGAACACAGCTGTTCAATTTTTTTCTCTTTTTCATATTTCAAATTTCAAAATATATCTTTATTTTTTGCCATTCCCCAGAAAATGATCACACATCATTGCACGTGACAAATTTACTAAATTCCCAGGTCAAAAATCAGGATAATGTCATACAATGTTTTATGAAGAGCGTCTGCTATTTCCCTAATGTGACGGTGTAGAATAATCAACCTGGGATGAGCAGACATAGATTATTACAAACAGAGAAATTCTGGACGCTTGTTCATTCCTGTTATGTAAAACATTTAAGCAGCAGGCACTATGTACAAGCCCCACTGGTACCATAATTTGAGTTGCTTATCATTAGTGCCTCTATTCACCATCACATGGTTTACTATATAATTAAAATGGGCAATAATTATTATTTTTATTATCTGTGGTGTGCCAAATTACTATTATGTCCAAAGGGACATGTACTTTTATTCAATTTAAACTATCGTAATATCTATAAGTTATTATTATTATTATCCTTCATTTATAAGGCGCCACAAGATTTCCGCAGCACTGTACAGAGTACAAACAGTTGATCATACAGGGTAAAACAGTACAGAACAATAAACAAGTAAAATCAAGACTCCAATAGCTCTAAGCATAGCTAATACAGTGAAGTTGGAGGGGAAAGAATGTTACAGAGACAGGAGGGAAGAGGACCCTGCTCTTAAGAGCTTACATACTAAACAGAGGACAAACTGATTGCAGGCACAAGGGGAGTCAGTGGAGGGAATCACACACAAGAAGAACAAGTACAGGAACAAGGGAAGAGAGAGGTGAGAAGATTAAGCATGGAGATGGTTAGATGGATGGCTGATTGGCTTTGAGGAACAGATGAGTTTTAAGTGTCGGTTTGAAGGAGCCCAGATTAGAGGACAGTTGGAGAGAACGTGGGAGGTCCTTCAGTGGAGAGTGCAGCTCAAGAGAAGACTTGGGTTCTGGCGTGGGATTAGGTGATCAGAGTGGTGACGGTCATTGGACAACTAAAGGGAGCAGGAGGGAGTGTGAATGGAAAGAAAGTTGTCGATATAAGGGGCAGTGGACTTGGAGAGGGCTTTTTAGGTGAGGGTGAGGAGGTTGAAAAGTATTCTGTAGGAGAAGAAGAGCCAGTGTAAGGCAAAAGACAAGGCAGAGAGGGGAGGCAGAAGAAGTGCGGCATGAAAGGAAGATAAGTATCGCAGTCACGTTAAGTATAGCGCGAAGGGAGCGAGGTGGGAGTGGGGGAGGCCGTTGAAGAGAAGATTGCAGTAATCAATATGGGAAATGATGAGTGCATGGATAATGGTTTTGGTGACATCCTGAGATAGGAATGGCCAGATGCGGGAGATATTGCTTAGTTGGAAGTGACAGGATTGAGCAAAAGATTGAATGTGGGGGGAAAAAGAGACGGAGAGGTCAAGGGTGACACCCAGGCAGCGGAGTTGGGGAATGGAAGAGATTGTGGAGTTGTTAACAGTAATAGAGAGATCAAGATGGATGAAGATTTAGAAGGAGGGAAAACAATGAGTTTGGTTTTGGCAATGTTAATTATTAGAAAATGTGAGGACATCCAAGAGGAGATGGCGGAAAGACAGTCAGATACACGAGAAAGGAGGGGGGTGGAGATCAGGAGAAGAGATGTAGAGTTGAATGTTATCAACATAAAGGTGATACTGGAGACTGAAGGAAGTGATGAGCTCATCCAGGGAGGTAGTGAACAGTGAAAAGAGTAGAGGGCCAAGAACAGAGCCCTGAGGGACTCCTACAGGGAGGGCAGAGGGTTAGGGTTAGGGTTGGTGAGGTATCAGGTGAACAATGCAAGGACGGAGCCTATCTGCATCGTGATTAGAGATTTTCTATTGTATATAAAGTCTTGATAAAGGGACTTTAGCATGGTTATATGTATGTTAACTAAGAGGTAAAGGTATGAGTGATGTGGTCTAAATAGCACAAAGGGAAAGTGTAGAAAGGGTAGGGATGACCAACATCGTATCCTAGCTGAAGAGTGCAGAAGTTGCTCCTATTTCTGGAGTTTTTGGCAAAGTTTACCGATCACATATTAGTAGCGATCATGAAAATCAATTATTGATGTTATCATATTATCATATTTCAGTTTAGCAGTGAATAGAGTGAAACAATATTCACAAAATCAGGCATTTTTATGTTTCTATCCACATTTATGTTATGGGAACTGACATTACCCTACTAACTTACCTCAAAATGTAATTGTCCATTTCTTTAGAGCTTAGTGATACCAGATATCTGCAAAGGAACCAGTATGATAGAGTGTTATATAACTCCTTAATGCTAATGTCTGTCACCTCTTCTCACAACATCTTAAATCTATCAAGCATGTCTCAAAACATTGTCAAGCATTCTCAAATTATAATAGATATATAGGTGATGTGCACTGAGAAGATTTAGTGATCTGCAAGAATGGTTTATAGTATGAGTGGAGGAGTCTTTAAATAATAGGGTAAACTTTTTACTGTACAGTGAATGTGTAACATACATCTAACTGAAATATAAGTATCTGAGAACGGTATGAGGAGAAAGCTGTAAGAGATGCAGAAGTATCAAATAATGGAAGATATGTTTCTTATATGGATAGAATAAAAATGTATAGTATATAGTTCCTACCTAGGATATGATAGAAATGGGAAAGCTAGTGACATCTGTATGGAAATAAGGAATATCCAGATTGCCAGCATTGTAAAAAAAAAAAGAAAGAAAGATGATCCATATTGCTTTTGAGCCATGGGGATACAGTGGGAGTTAAACATTTATAATAGTTGTTAATTAATTACTATTATGTTTGATTATTGTTAATGTAAATAGTTGTACCACATATTCACAAAGCATACTCTGTACTCCACAGAGCTGCCTGCATGTAAACAATTTTCCATTCAATTCTCCTGCCTCTCTTATACATTGTAATGTGTTATATTTAATATGGAATATTCAATAACACATTCTAGTGCTAGGTTTCACAACAATATGCTATGGAACATAGCCAGGGCCGGATTAAGGGAATGGAGGCCCCTGGGCTAAGGGGGCCTCCATTCCCCCGTTAGGCCCCTAATGTGAGCCGCCCACCACCCCCCGCAGGGACAAATGCAGGATTTGTAGAGGGGGGTTTCCACACCACGCCACCAGTGGGCATGACCAGCATGCATGGGGGCGTAGCTATAATTTTAGACAGTGCTTGGCTGCTCTCCAACTCTTCCTATCCCCATAAAATACATGGGCAATGCTGCGTGCACTACTGTTAGGTGCACGCAGCTCTCCCTTTTCAAGTAGAGCTGTGGGAAGCAGGAGCAGGGTCCAGCCACCTCAATTATACAGTGCTGCAGGCTTGGAGGGGGGTTTCCAGGTACTAGAACCCCCCCCCCCCCCTCGGTTTGCCAATGCCCCATGAGGCCCGCCCCCCAAGCACTTACCTGTCAGTGCACTCCTCCTTCCGTGGCGCGCTGTAAGCTCCTTACTGAGGAGATCTCGCGAGAGTTCACGAACTCTCGCAAGATCTCCTCAGTAAACAGATTACTGAGCGGCGCCGGAGACGGAGGACTATACTGACAGTGCTCAGCAGCATTGATCGGGCTGGGGGCGCCCCCGGACCGATCGATAATACTGCTGAGGACTTTGAAGGGCCCCCTGGATGCCCGAGGCCCCTGGGCTATAGCCCAGTTAGACCTCGGGTTAATCCGGCCCTGAACATAGCACAGTATAGTGCATTAGAGAGGCATGTGATCTCCATGGACCCATCAAATTGTTTCTATTCTGGGTGCAGGAAGGTGAGTAGTATTTATAGTTAGCTGTTGAATTACTGGATACAGTAGATAAGAACAAAAATAGAAAAAAATGACTATTTGGGTTTTTATTAATTTGACTGGATACCACTTTTAATATGTGAAGATGTGCTGAAAAAAAATAAATTATGAACGCAATATTAAATTGTGTAGATTCCTGCAACATACATTCCATTTTTTAAACCCTAGAATATGTTCAATAAATACAAATGTATCTACATTTCATAGTTTGCCACTTGAATGTAAGAGATTTTTCTTTGCTATTGCAACAATTACAGTATGTTTAAAAAATGGGTTATAGTTGTAAAATACAAGCACAAACTTTTATGGACACTTTGTTGCCCTGACTCAGCAGGATATATGTAACTCAGCATTACACGTATTATATCTCTCATTGCCAGCAATGCTGCAGGAAGGGCTGTATCTGCAGAGGTTGGCTGTTTAAGGGAAAAAATCTTCCACTGCAGCGAAGTCTCGGTGCCACAGTGCAGGCAGAGAACGGGACCTTTTTAATTACGCTACACAATTTAAAAGACAGATTTATGCGAAAATCTGCTCATAAAACCAGAAATGGGAATAATTTAACAAACACTGCGGTACAATCACTACAACAGGAAGAATTCTCAATTGGATTCCATGAAAATAAGTTCTATAACAATTAGATGGTTACTTAATAGTATTTTAAAGACAGCTTTGGAGTTATTAAACTTAATAAATAATGCCGGTTTAATTGATTTTTCTTAGGCTTACAACCGTGGTTGATGAAAGATTCCTATGTTTTATTAACTGCAGTAGCTGCAAAGGGAATTAATATAAAATCTAGAAAAGAAAAAGTTATACATTAATAAATGTGTAGATATTATACTCCCCTATCATGCAGTTACATCACAATCTTACTGGTTCTACCATTTAGCCAAGACAAAGAGTGTATACCAGAGCTTGAAAATAAACCTACAGTCCTATGCAAGGATTACTAATCACTGATGTTCAAAGTCTGTAACAGACTTGATTTTTAATGCAAATGCATGTAAAAATAAAACCCATTCATAGAATACTATGTCCATAGTCATGTGTCCATATTTTAAAATACATTTGCACATTGCATTGCAGCATGTATTTTTGGACACTACTTGTTCCATGTCTGTGCACTCAGTGCATGTCACCGTACTTTAAAAAGGCCATTGATCACTTTCAATTATGTATATCCACTTGGGGATAACACAAGTGACTTAACCAACCTGTGCTGTATTTTTCCCATTGATTTCTATGACATATACATTCCAATTCCATTCATTTTTTTATTGAAATAAATGGCCCATAAAAATGAATGGGCCATAGACATGAATGTGGTGCTCAGCACTGGTAAATGTTTTTCCAAATCATCAATAGAGATCCAATTAATCTCTATAGATAGGTGATCAAAGCATGGAGTCCCTGAGACTCTCCTTTACTGCTAACTAATCACAAGCAGCTTGTCATTGGCTGAGCAGCTAAGGTTAGTCCTGGTCAAGCGATTTTTTTTTTTTGATTCCCCTTTGAAGGGTAATCAAAGGCAATCTGATTTGGATTTCCCTTCGGATTAAAATATTTATTTTGGATTACAAACTAAGGATATTTCTCGTTGTCTTAAAGAAATTTCCTTTGAATTAAATTACCTGTCTTGGATGTCCTCTTGGATTGTAATTTAAAATCATTTACTTTGGATTAAATGAAGAAAGAATTTTGTTGGATTAAAAACTGCAACAATAATCATTGGATTATGGCAGGTCTAGAAAAAGAAAGATTGTTTTCATAATAAAGTGGTGAATGAGGTCATCTGGGAACCTTTCATTTAATTAAAATTTAGTTTTAAAAATGTATGGTTTATTTACTTTTTTATACTATATTTGTATAATGGAGTCAATAATATTATATTGGGATCCCCTGGGTTGGCAAATTCACAATATTCCTCATTATCCCAACAATTTTTTGCATGAGGCTGGTTGATTTTGGGAGAGAGTAGCCCCACTGTTTTCAATTTGCTCCCCCATTCAGGCCTAAGTGCAGCACTGATCAGACTGGCCCTGATTTTGCTATGACAGGGTGCCCCACGTCTTTAGTAATAGTGGGAACTAGTTTAGGCTATTTAACCTGATTAGTCACCATTCTGGCTGGGTGACCTCTTGCTCTATGTCCCCTTATTTTAGTGGGAACCATCCCAACTTGTCTAGCATTGGGGTCTGTTTGAGGAATTTGGGGGGCTCTGTAGCCCACTTTTTGAATAATCTATTTATTTTTTAATCTATTTATATATTATTCATTTAATATACCAATGAATTCAATGGCTTTTCTACATACTGAAAATCCCATTGCAATGAATGAGCCATTGAAATGAATGGGACAGCTCTGCTCTTACATTCAAGAGGCATTCGTAAATGCATTCGAACATGTCCAGTGCATATCAACCATGGATATACTGCATGTGAAACACATACTGGATGCATGTGCAAATGTTTAGCACATTCTCATTTACACAATCACATTTTCACAATCGGTTTGCACTCACTTTTTTTGATGCACACGCAATGCTAGTGGGTAACCGTCCTAATGCTGGAAACTCACTCTGGCAAAACTGGGCATTTTGCACAATATAACATATGTTAAAATGACCATGATGCTCAATAATTATAACAGGGAACTATGTAGAATCATTTTTGGGCATGTTGGAAATGTGCTGGGAAAATGGCCACTATCAGCCTGTTTGTGTGCTTGTCTTTCTATCACCTTTGCAGTCTTCAGTGATGTCAAATGTATAAAATGCTACTTGTAGAAAAGTACATAATTTACAACATTATAATTTATAGATTTAATGTTTTGTTAATTTTGTTTTTTTATAGAGTTCTACTACTAGCCTTACTTAACAAATACTCTCAACTGCATTACCATGTACAGCTAGACCACCACTCCAAACACAGTAGATTACACAAAAAGATTATTTTACTAACTTTGTTACAATATACATTTATAGTTCATAGCTTTAATATTTGAGCTGATTGGGACTGTTCATTTGCCCCTTCTGCTCTGGATAGTCCATATAAAAGCAAAATGTCTTCTGAAATAATAAAGTAACAATCTGGCAAAAGTTTTCTTTAAACCATACTTAGATTCCCTACTATCAAGCAGCTCAAGAAGCACACTTTGCAGTAAGAATGTCCAGGAAGTTGACATGGTTTTGGAGAAAATCTAGTATATCACAGAAAAACATTAACTAGGCAGAACCAAATTGTTTAAAAATATGTGTTAATGGCTATGTCATACCATTGACGTGAATCCTTAAATATATGCCCAGTCAGCATGCTCCTTATAATACCTATATAAACCTATGACTTAAAATAGTTCATCTTACAACATGACACTTTTATACAAATAATCAAATAGTTCTCATCCATAAGAAGAATATTCCTTTTCTATCTAGGGAATTCATTCACTAGGGGGTGAAAAAGTAAGTGAAATATAATAACGTGAAAAGCAAAGAAGTATATAATTCAACCTCTGTAGTATGTAGCATTCCTCAAAACCCTAGAAAGTACCTAAAGACTGCCAACACCAAAATGCATTGGCAATACATGTACTGGTCTCATAATGCATGACTATGCAAGAGACAAAGAGAACAGAAATATAATGCTATGAAATCAAACAATGTTGCCTACAATAAAGGGATTGGAGCCTCAAAAACTTTCTGTGCTTATTTATGTCTGGTACAGGAGAATATATATGTTGGGCATTGTTTTATGCTATGCAGTGTCTGCTAACACACTGCCTGCTCTCTGACATATTTTTCTTTCTTCTGGGACCTGACGATGCCTCAAATTATATGATGACTCCAACGTATGATGTTACACATATCACTTGCCATGTGGCCACATCCCCAAACTATTGTAATGTTAGAAAACTAGCACATCTCAATAAAATTAAGGTGAGTACTCAAGGAGAAGATAAATGCATTGTTGTGAAGGAAAACAAACAAACTTACTAACACATAAGCCAGAGTCTTATAACAAGTATATTTGCTACATTCATACCTTAGTAATTACTTTAGATAAATAAAAAGGGAGAATTATAAATATTGTTTTAGATACCGTTTAAGGGAAACAACTAGTATTGACATTGCATTTTCATGGATAGCCTGATTGGCTCAGGGGGTGAATTGCAGATTTACCCGACACAAAATCAGTTCAATTAATCCAATTTATCTTGCTTAACCAGAAAAAAAAACGGCTTTTTTAGGCAAGGGGACAGTGTAGATCTTAGTGTAAGTAGAAGCACTGGCCAGTCTCTAAAGAGACTTACCAGCCTTGTGAATCAGTAATAGCATAGCACTTGAATTGAATACAGACGTCTAGCCAATGGCTAGAAGTATCTTATAGCAGAGAGCCTATCTTATCATTTATATCACTTATCAGGTCCAGTGCTTTTGGTAGTGGGGAATGAGATAAAGGCACCATCACTTTCTTCTCAGTTGTTCAAATTATACCTACACTGCTTCCTAAGTTGTTTTTGTAGTAAGAAAATAACTTTATAACCACTGCAACCATAAGTACTAGAATATAAAGCTCTATTGCACTCCTATTTATCACCATTAGCAAAATTAATCTAAGAGTCAACCTAAACATATAGAGAAATCCCTGCTACAAATACTAAATAGAAAGCAAAGCTTTATTGACAATAAGGCCACAGGTGATAGCTTTACCTACATAATGATCAAACACAGAGAACAAAAAAAAGTCTTATTGTTGCACAGGGGAGATGTATAAAACATACAAAACATATTTATTAATATCAGATAGGATAGAAATAGGTTACCACTGCAAAGTGTTATTAAAGTCATTAAATGATAGTAATTGTGTAACCATACTGAAAAAACACATTTATCAAATAGTCATGTCTACTTGCTTGGCTTCTATAGGACAACTGCAAGACAATAAGTATTAAATTCCCACAAATCAGCAGTGTAAAAAAAGTACAGTATGGATATATTTTCATGGGACTGCACTAACTCGGGATTACATATACATGTCTTTAGAAAATGTTAAAGGTTGGTATATCAAAAGATATATAGAAGTATATTGATAGCTTTCCATGATAGCTTATCATTTGATCATCATAGCTTACCATTTTTATCCCCTCCTTCAAAAATCCCATGGGACTGAAGTTTTGGTTATTTTTAAATATACTCTCTAAACATATATGTGAGCATCCCAGGACTCAGTGGATGGAGAATTCCTATGAAATTCTCCAGAAGACTTGTCCATTCAAACACATCTAACACTCACACAGAGATCCATAATCAGCAACAAATATCTTTAAGGAGTCCACAACAATAATATTAATGGTATTCCAAACTCTAGAATATCCCATTGAGATGAGATAAAGTATTATACAGGTATGTTGAGCCAGACTAATCTAAGCTGATCGTCATCACTATTTGCTTGTGACTTAGACCAGTGATCGAGCACCCACAAGTTTCCTGACTCTTGACAGGAGCATATACATCTGAGCCTCAATCTACGAAAGTAGTATTTGCTCCAACAAACCCTTACATGTCCCCTTCTTCTCTCGTTCCACTTGCTCAATAGAGGCACTTACTTGGAAATGAGTGGAGACATAAACATAAACTGTGTAAATCACCCCCTCTAATCTCTACAATATTAATACCTGTTATACACTGCCACAATATTAATACACTGTAGTAACTGTAATAGTGAAAACTGTAAATATGTCACCATTGTATGGTTGAAGCAATATGAAAACATATCTTGTAATATTCCCAAGTGTAAAAGTCCAAATATCCATATTATGGTAAATGTTTGTAATCGTATGAATCTTTACTACCTTTTACACATTCATCCTGTGTAATATTTTGTTACACATAGAAAGTAAATTGCTGAATTCACTTTATAAGAGATGTATCTAAAACATGCTTTGATGTAAAAGGCTCCTGAAATTTACATATTTTTGGATATCCTAGTAATTCTTTGATGTAAGACTATTTGCCTTTCAGGTTCAAGTTGCACAAGATAAGCAATGGTTACCAACAGGTTATATTAAACAAAGTGTAACAATAACACTCATTGCAAGTGAAGTGGGGATATCACAGCCTCACATAGAGATCTCTACAGGAGTTTTAGAATTAGGATGCAATAACCGATGAGTGCAGCATAGCTTTAACCAATCTTCTACTTTTACTTAACGTGTCTTCACAGTATGCTAGGGATTTCTCTGAAGAGTTTAAATAAATTAATCTGAAACTGCATATCCAGCTATAATACCTAATAACGAGATTACGGATATGACATTTCTTTGTCTAGATTTAGCAAGTACTAGTGGCATCTTTGTACCTCAATAGAGACATTGTCAGTGTCACAATTTATCTAAGTAACATGATTAAGAGACTAGTATGGTCAGCAGCTGCAACTTAGGTCTATCAAACGACTGCATCTTTTAAGGTAGTACAAACAAACGGGGGCGACAAAACCCCTGCTGCCAATATGTACCAGTGTACTCAGCGTCTCCCTGGTATGCTGTAGCCAGTACCGTTCTCAGCACTGATTGGCCGAAGCGGCTATGTGATTCATTCCAGGCTACCGGAGCTATTGGTCACCCTCAGTAGCAGACTCTGCTGGGGGAAGGTTCAGCTTGTGCTGTGAAGATACAGAACTGAGATTGATACATATAGGGACAGCAGCACAGATACTGTGTATGTACTGTAGTTGGCTTTCGACAATTTGAAGATCCTGCATTTCATGTATAAGGTAAGATTTTCAAATGATTCAATTCAGTTTATTATTATCGCTGCACTAAAGTTATTTTTTTTTGTATGGAATATAAGCACTTGTCATTTCATATATTTAAAGTGAGACTAAGATGCTATGCATATGCAATATGTATTGATGTATGCAGACTAACAGTCCGCATATTTGTAAAAGCAGCTGGTTAAAGTTACTAACCTTGGTCTGCAAATAGGAAAATAACTGATTTTTCAGTCGTTAAAACGTGTTTTGCATTACTGACGATCTAATGCAATTGTGTAAAATGAAACGCTGCGAGAATGCATGCGCTTCCACCAAATAGGTAGCACTTTATGGTTTGGAGATTGGCAATGGTTATATAGCTGTATATGCACAATGAATTCTGAATGCAACAATGGTATTGTATGACGTGCATAAGACGCCTATGTGGTCGGCTATATTGTAACTCTTTCTGTGCAAACAAGGGCCTTAGAACCAACCATCTAGAACTTCTATGTAGATGTAACGCTGCCACATTTCTCTTTACCTTTATAATAAATTGGTGACTGCAATACATCAAGTATTGTTTTATACTGTTGCACCCAGGACAAGATGCACCAAAAAGGACATACAGCAGTGGAACAATCGATTATGTAGCAACACAAACTATATAAAACTGACGTTCAACACAGCGCATCTTGTCCATGAGTTATGTGAGCAGATGTTACATCTTGGAAGCTGATCTCCTATATTAACCAAGATAAATTCACATAATCCTAAAGAGAGATGATAATCGGACACATCCTTTACTCACAGCTTGGTGCTATGCAAAATACTCATCTAGTAACTAGGCCACGGGTAAGTGATAATAGTATTTAGGGTTAGAACGTTAAACCTTTTCTTGCCAGGTTAATGTGGCTAAAAGAGAGGAGGGCAATGTTCTTACTCAGATAAGGGATTAAAGATTGTTCTAAAACACTTCACTTCCATCAAATTCGTTATGATCATTTTATACCGTCATAAAATATCGCTTAACATGTTAGCTGCTGGACAAGACGAAGGTGTGGTTGTAGCCCTCTTGGTGGAAGGAAAAGAAAATGGTTTGTAGTACTGAACCTGCATTTGTAGAGCGATTATTCAGCACTGGAGCCATGGACAGCTCCTCTCTGTCACTTGTCAGCGGATCTCTTCAATGTGTAAGGCCCGGAGACAGATAAATAGCCTGGGATCTCATTGGTTCAAGACGCCACAGATGTGCAGAGAAATGGCCTGGGTTACCTAGGTGATTTCTGGTAATTTGAAAGCCAAATCGGAGAACACTGTAATGGGAATTAAAAACCATGGCATTGCAATTTACAAGGATATCTCAGAAGATCCATGATAAAGACTTATGCATATTAAAGTGCATATGAACATATGACCACCGTCACTCAAGGACACACTGATTTAAATGTAAGAATCTAAGTGACCTTGGGAATGCCACAGTGTCCCTGTGCCCCGGGCACTTAAAATTTTCATTGCTTACTCTCTCAGAGAGTTAAAACCTCCGTTATAACAGCAGCCTATTGTATAACTGTCAAGCATGGCATGTAACAATATATAATACATACTTTTGTTAGAATAGTGATATTTTTAGATATGACTATAGAAGAGCCATTTTGCATGAAAATAGTTAAAAACTCTGACACTCATATAACTAAGAACTGACACACAAACATGTATGCAATTATTAGTGCATAGTATCATTACCACCCACATTTTGCTAAATAAAGAAGACAATTTATGCAAAAAACAGTTAGCTTGAAAGCAATAGATTTGTATATCTCTTGCTACCATCTTGTTGAGTCAGTATATCTGAGAAATACTTTGTTAAAAAATAGAGGGCCATAGAGAAAGAGAGAGAGAGAGGGTAAAAGAAAGAGCCAGAGAAATGTATAAGAGACTTAAGATAAGCACAATGTAAACTTCACTTCTAAATGGAGACATATGGTGCATTCCTTTTACTGTACTGGACACATGCAGTATAATAATAAACAGGTATTGTATGTAACTGTGTGTGTTGTTGTCCATTTTCAAACATAAACAGTGTACTTCAACTATAAGTGAGGAATGTTAATCAATCCTTATAACATATATGTGCACACATGTATTCTTGTGTAAACATCCCTAGTATCTCGTAATCACATAAAGGAATGGGTCAGTGGAAGCTGACAGTATTACTTGGTAACCAATGGTGACTTCTGCCCCTTTGGATAAAACACTAACGTATTGCAAATTCTTTGCCCTCAGAGGAGGGCAGACTGTCAATGTGACAGGCTAATACCCACTGGGATGCTCTCGTTTTTAATTGTGAGTGCCTGTCTATGAGAAGGCTATGACTCCCTTCTTTGGTACACTGAGTGCAATCAGAAATGCACAGTCCCAGTGCGTATCATGTATGTCACTGTAGGGTTATTTGTTTTGTCTCACTTGACCACAGCAATATAGCAGATGTTACAAGAACACTTTAGGAAAGGAAATAAGGACACCTGTGATTAGTCTGCAGGAGGATACAACTGCTGGCTCATCGGAATTATTTATATCCTTTACATTCTTTTCTATTAATAATATTACTGCTATAGATAGAAAAGAATGCAAAGGAAGCAAATAATAAATAAAATATTCAGTACCCTGGGTTAGTAGTATCTCAGACCTAAAGTTACCTGGCTTTCTCTGCTTGCCCTTTGGGAAAACTACAATCTTTTTGCCTAACCTCCACAAAAATTACCTAATATAAACCCAGTTTCCTCTTACTATCATCAGTACACAGAAGTTTTAATTGGAGGAACTGCCCAACCATAGAAATCAATAGCAAACATAAGGAAGCACAACTCAGTGCAAGCATATCGGTATCTTTAAAATGTTAACACATACTTTTATCTTTACATTTTTAACACATATATGATGTTTCAAATAAAGCTAATGGCCACTTGCTTTCCAATAAGGTATATAATAAATAACTGTGGTTCAAAGAGCAGTACATGTTAGCGAAACAGAAAGCTTTCAAGGTAATTAGGAGGCAATGTTTTGACGTGATTTGTTTTTATCATGGCCCTCCTGGCACAGGGAAAGCCCAACAATGAAGGAGCCCTGTGTAAGAAAAGAGATTGAGTGATGGACAGTTTAATTAAACATTGGGGCATAAGCCAATGTGTTTCCAGAACATAAAAACAGGTGCAATGGCATGAAACGAGGAGTGCTAATTTGTGATGTAAATGACCCCACAGAGTCATGATGACTCTTTTCTATTGAGTAACTCTCACCACAAGTATTACCTACATATGGGCTGTGCTAGTGAAACCCTCAGGTCAGATGCAGTTATCCTCAGATTTTACTCTAGCTTCCTAGGGAACTTCTAGCGACTCCAGTGAATCATGTACTACAGCTTTTAATACTAAATGGGCAGTGTCCCCCATGACTCATAATTAGAAATCATTAATATACATTATCAACAATCCTAAGTCTCTATCCTTATATCTTGCTGTTTTGAATCATGCTGAAAGAACACCTGTTTCAAATTATAATGTTTACTTCCAAATTTATGCAAGAACGTCTAATGGTGTGACTTTGTCACCATGGCAAATTCAAGCTGTCACCCAGCTTCTTTTTCTATTATGCTTTCATGTTCCTCTAGAAGTATGGCTAACATAAAGGCCTGCAGAATGCATCAAGTTGATGTACCTGCCTTATTAAAGCATCAATGATTAGATCTGTGTTCTGAATTGTCACAGAAGGTGCTGCTATTTAGCAGCCCAATTGGTTTATCATTAGTATTATTAATCTATGCATGTTTTAGTAGTGATATAAAAAATACAGCAATATTTTAAGGTCACATATTTTGGCATGGCAGCTAATTAACAACAAACAAACTAAAAAGCTTGTGGTGCTTAAGTGTCAAACCAAATCAAACCGTGAATCGCGAATAAACAGAAAACAGAAACACGTACAGTAAGACTGCTTCTCTGCTATGCACTTGTTTGAAAATGAAGTGCCTTTAATAAATTACAAAAAACAAGAGCACCAAATATAGTTTAGTATATAAAAGTGAAACTTTGCCAAAATGTTACTAGTGGCTGTGTACCAAAGTGAATGAAAATGAGTTTCTCTGGATGGTATGTATAATTCAAGGCAAATAAATCCTCTCCAACCTTTTATGAGTGCGTCTTTATGACCAATAGTTACCAAAGGTATCTTCACCAAGACCCCTTCGTGTGAAGTGCTAGAAAAGAAAATACTGTGTTCTATTGTTCATGTAAATTCAATGAGCTAAAGCATTTCACAACTGTTGTAAAGCCACCTTGCTGTGTATAGAATCTTAGTATGGGAAATCAGTCATCTAAGATACAGATACTGTGAGTAGAATTAAATAAGATTGGCAATAGCATTATTCAGTACATCAAAGTGTATACATCCCATACTGTGAGAAAAGCACATTATCGATATCAATCCTTTTATAGACAGCTTATATCTGGGGCATACAAGGTAGATAAATTAAATACACAGATGAAAATAAAGTGTAGGGAGGCCCCGCTCATGAGAGAGCTTACATTCTATTTGGAAGAGGGCACAGCTGAAACTGGTGGAATGAGTATGGCTCAGAGTCGAGATTAGCCCAGTGTTGCAGGTCAAATAGATAGGACTGAGTGTGTATCTAATGACATGTTCAAACTTAAGACATATCTCGTGCTTCTTTCCTTTCCAACTCCCTCATTTTTGAATAACATAGGGCACCTCTTCACCGACAGCCAATAAAGCGATGTAATTAGCTGGTGGTGAAGGAGACTTCTAGGGAGTCAAGGTTTTGATCAGTGCTCTTTGGTCATTTGTTGTGTTGGGGATCTTTTGAGTTTGTTTTTTCTGTAGAACCTGGAATTCAGAATGGAACAATATTGATAGGGGTTTTAACATGGAACTCTTAAGGCCAAATTCCACCAGTATGACATGCAAAATGTTGCAGCCAAATTGGAAGTGAAGCGAATATCCTATGGAACAGTTGTATATTGAGCTCAGGACAGATCTATTTCTTTTCTTACCAAAAATCTTTAACTCCTAAAGTTTATTTTCTCATAATTAGGACCCCTGATGAACCCTCACTAATAGGACAAGTGGGTATAGATTTTGGTTCCTTTAGCTGTTTTACTTTTTTTAGTACATACAAATATAAGGAGTGGATCTTATGACTCAGCAAACTTCAGGTCAAATGGGTATTCTGGTTTTACATTTAAAAATGATGGGGTCCATAATGATTTCTACATTTTATAGCTCATGTATAGTAAATATGACAGATTATTTTGTAATTTTGTGTGGCACAAGCTGCATAATATGAATATCTGCTCACCATCAATAAAAAGTCTGTGTATACTCCTACACAAACATAGGAACATTAAACACAAATGAAGAAAATTGACTTATGTGCCCCATTGTCTGTGTTGTCCATTAAGATATTTTTAGAACAGATTAAAACTATATAGAAAGCTAAACTAAATGTTACTAGTGTGGAAGTAAACATTTTAAATTTTCCATTCCTGAAACCAAGGCTTTCCAATCACATACCGGTTTTTCCGATGAGTTTTATAGCGGTGAACTTGTCTTTTGCATTCGATCTTCCACTCTAGTATGCATAGAATAGTCCCTTTGTTTGAACTCGACATCCTCAAGCAGGGCCGGATTTACCATTAGTCAATCTAGGCAATTGCCTAGGGCCCAGTGGTTCCCAGAGGGCCCTCCCAGGGCTAGTGGTGAGACCAACCTTTAAAAATGGGCCGCTACTTATGGGCCAGTGCTATATGCTTGCACCCCCGGGCTACAGTCTTCCAGCCAGCCCCTGAATAGGGGTATATGTTATGCTAAAAAACTAAAGTGCTATGGATTTTTTCAGGGAGGGGGCCCCAAACCAGTATCTTGCCTAGGGCCCCATGTGGTCTAAATCCAGCTCTGTCCTCAAGGCTCACCAGTCGCCAATTCTGTGCAACTTTATCTCAATGCACCTGTGTATGAACATTATTCCATATACCTAACATGTTTTCTTTTATCTGGTCTGCCTATTTTTACAGTCAAACTATATTTATATCCCTGAACACAGTAAGGGATAATAACTGAATAAATGTGTATACCCACAATGCTGTATGTGTAAAAGTATACATACTTATCTTTCAAACGCAGTTCAAGGTTCATGCCACTGTAATTGGTGACATGGAGATGGAAATCAATTTGTGCATAAATTTGTGGATTTTGCGCTAGAAAATGCGCAGGGTGGAAACCGTAATATCTCACGTCAAAATCCAAAATACTACAACCTTAATATCAACTCCTTTACTAATTTAAATTTACATTTTTTTTCCTCCTAAAATGCAGCTCAGTTTAGCCTCAAGTTGTAAATTAATAATGAGAGTGCAGGGACATTGAGGCAGTTTTTGTTACATGTGTCACTTTTGTGTGTTTGAAGCTTTCTATTACATTGATAAAACTGCGCTTTCCTGCAGAAATACAACTGCAAGGGGTAAAAAGTGTCCCATTTTAACAATAGGGACGAGACACGAACTTTGGGACATCAGAGGTAACAAAGAGTTCAAGTGCTTTTGCCAAGATAAAACAGCTGTGTGCACTGCCGCAAAGTAGAGTACGCCCCTGTAAATGCACCTTCTCCACTCTTTTAGCTCACTATCTTATCTAACAAAATTAAATGTAATTGTCAGTGCAAAACTAAGTGCACCATCCAAATCCCCCCATTAAGTGGTAAAAACATTTTTACCCCACATATGCACCAGCCTGGCCCACAAATCAATGCACTTTCGTGTAAAACTAAGCGCATTTGGGCATTATTAGGCACATAACAAAAGAGCATTAGTGCTCTTGTTCTCCTCTTTTGGGGCTTTGAGTTGACCCATAATGTGCAGTAATTGTAGGTTTTAGATGTTTGTTAGCGTAGAATTAGAATTTGTTAACATGTCCCATTAGATTATATCTTTATTTCTTTCTTAAATTCATGTGCCTTTTTCATGTACCATATTAAATATAATAACTCAGCTTAAAAATATCCACAATATAAAATGATCATAGAGACACACAATAAGTGTTCTATTTCTTCCTTTCCGTGGTATCTGTTTGATCTGTGGACATGCTCTCTAAATATAACAGCTTTAGGTGATGATTCTATGAGAGGCACACACTTCGCAAAGGTCTCAAAGCTGCCGGTGGAAATGTTTCCAGTTTACAGTATATTAGAGCTCTCTTTCAAAGTCATTAAAAAATTGCCTTTGGGGAAAGTAATGTTTCTTTCTTTTTCAGTAGCTGCTCTCTTACATTGCATTCATAAAACATTTTAGCAGCAGTTACAGGAGTTTATTGTTTTCAGAATGTTAAAAATAGAGCAAACGTTCATAGTTCGAATTTTTGTGCTTTTATTGTAAGGTCTGTAATTACCTGCTTATATAACACTTGACATGTCTATTGCGTATTACATTTCTATTTTAAATATTTAATGCTGTTCTCAATATTGGACTATTGCGGGTGTTCCTGACCACATGGCAGGAAACTATTTTGATTGGTCCAACACATGGAAGTGTTCTTAACAATGCCACTTATTGCTACTAATCTTACTACATGGCAGGGTTTATATTTGCCAGCCATCGTTTTTTTTATTTGAGCTTCTCTGTTTAGAAAATTGCCTCTGGTTGCATTGTGCGCTGAATGGAGATGAGCTGTGATGTGCGATAGCAGTGAATATCATTTGATAGTAAGTTCACACCTAGGAGTTTATCTCAAGATATTTCAGAAACAATGATGTGCATGGCAATTTTATTAAGAGCTTTAAGGGCTCATATCATCAACAAAGAACATTAGCAACTGAGCATATATCATAATCAGTATATACGTAAATCAATGCAAGGCAAACAGACCACCTGTTACTTACAATGAAACTATTTGGCAATCCTGCCTGTTATCTCTTTCTTTAAGCATAGCCTGTGTCTATGACATACCCTGGTGTTATGTTTTATTTTTTGTCATCTGGAAGCAATATTTGCTAAATGTTGGGTGCACATAAATAGTTATATTAAAAAAGTCTATCTGTCATTGTATTGACCGGAAAAATTTCAGTGTGCGGCACTATACAATAAGGATTTATTTTATTTTAAAAGGCTGTATGGTCCCCATCCCTACCATCTACCATCTGTATACAACAAAAGAAGCTAATCATTATGACCTGCTCCAGTACATGATGAAATCTTCTAAGATATCTAACTGTGGGAAGATCCTTTTATCCTTTCCATTCTCCCTGTTAATCACCCAATGACAAGGTGGGGTCACAAGGTAACACTGAGCCTTACGGGATGGTTACACCTTAAAGTATTCATGGACAGAATGAAGCTTTACAAGAGCTCACACCTGGCTCTTACACACTTCCTGCATTACATTTGCAAAAAAAAGAGGTGTCATTGCAACTTGTACAGTGACATATACTGTTGGAGCAGCAGCAAAATTCATTCACACTGCTGAAACCATACAGTTAGCCATGATTGCCTGGTTATATAGTTTACTAAGGAGATTACCTCATGATCCATCCATTGCTTATCCTGTTGTGCAAACTCTGTGATTTCAATGTATTCATGTTTGGATTTGGAAAAAGCCTAAAAGGGAAGTTAATATGGAGAGACCTTCACAGGCTGCCCTTTCCACACCATTGTATTTAAGTCAGAACACTGTGATAGTGATGCAGTGGAAGAACAATGAAGGGTAAAGGAGTGTGATAGTAATGCAGTGGAAAAACAAAGAAGGGTAAAGGAGAGGGATAGTGATGCAGTGGAAGAACAATGAAGGGTGAAGAAGTGTGATAGTGATGCAGTGGAAGCGCAATAGATATCAAGATTTTGCTGATATTTTCTTCAAACAAGCTGCAGATACACTTCCGCCACTTCGCCGTATGACTGCACTATTGATATTCAGCCTGGGTGTAAATTTCCTTGTTTATATTCTCTTTCCATGAAAGAGACCAAAGCCATGGAAGACTATATTTCTGAGAACCTGAAAAAAAGGTTCATTAGACCTTTTCGTTCACCCCTTGGTGCCGGATTTTTCTTTGTCAAAAAGAAAGATGGAGATTTATGACCTTGCATTGATTACAGAGGTCTGAATCAGATCACCATTAAAAACAAATATCCTAACTAAGCAGCCATCACTGGCTTTGCAGCCATTCTGGATATATCTGCTTAACAGACACATGTGATCAGAGTACTTCAATCAAGCCCTCAATAAACCCCCACCCCAACAAACCTTAGCAGTAAAATGTTTAAACAAACAAACAAACAGTGAAAGGACAACTTGCAATAAGGCTGTAGTAATTACCATTAGAAATAAAACAGCATTTTCTTAATTCGGATCAGACTGTTTGCAATAAGGCAATAAGGCTGTAGTAGTAATTACCATTAGAAATAAAACTGCATTTTCTTAATTCGGATCAGACTGTTTGCAATAAGGCAATAAGGCTGTAGTAGTAATTACCTGTTGATGAAAGATAGGAAGCAGAGATTAGACACTTCTCATAGCCTGATGTCCGGTATAACTCCGAATTATGCTGTTTAAATTTTTTGTTTCACACTTGTATCTATACACTTAGAGCTATACACACTAACTAAGCAGCCATCACTGGCTTTGCAGCCATTCTACTATGGATATATCTAGTCTTCAAACCTTCAAGCGTTCACTGAAAACCCACCTCTTCAGACAAGGTTATGATATTCCTCAACCATCATCTTAATTTCCCTAGATTACCCTATTGCCATCCTCTACACTGCTAACGCAAGACAACAACCTTCTGACCAACATTGCAACACACACAGCCCACTCAGTACTTTTACCTTTGCAGTCTGGCTGGTCCATTGTGCAATATGATGTAGCACATGCCCTTGTGTTTCTAACTCCCATTGTCCTATAGATTATAAGCTTTCGAACAGGGTTCTCTTACCTCTCTGTCTGTATGTATTACCCAGTATTGTCTTATTAATGTTTGTTCCCAATTGTAAAGCGCTACGGAATTTGCTGGCGCTATATAAATAAATGTTGATGATGATGAAGGATAAAGTGTGATGTGATGCAGTGGAAAAGCATTGAAGGGAATGTGATAGGAATGCAGTAGAAAGCATTGAAGTGTAAAGGAGTAAGATAGAGATACAGTGGAAAACCATTGACAGGTAAAGGAGTGGGATAGTGATGCAGTGGAAAAGCAAAGAATGATAAAAGAGTGTGAGAGGAAAGAAGTGGAAAGTAGGGAAATTTATAGCAAAACAATCCTTTGTTGTCAATAAACTGAAACACTACTTACCTGTCAGTACTTTGTCTGAAATGTAATTTCAGAGTGCCTTACAGCCAAAAGGCTGGAAAACATTAGTTTTTCAGAAAATTATCTTGTTGTCAGGGATCAGTGCTTCCTTGGCCGAGAGACCCCACAGTATTGGTTTTGATTATTATAGTGATAGTTACACACTTTCCACATGAATTAAATAGGAAAATAAAATATGGGCTACACACAACAGACTGGTATTGCAAGCTACTGATAAGGGTTATAATTACATGAAAATGACATTACATTAGCATTAAAATAGATAATTGAAAATACAAAATGATTAAATACTTAGATCTCAGTTTTATTTTTAAAACTTTTTTCTAAACACAAGCACCTTGGAGGCATTGGGCCCATGTGTAGTCCTGAAAGACAACCAATTTTTGCACAGATGGTTACAACAATTTCTATGATTTCACTGTGGGTCATATGATAGAAAAGGCTAGTAATTCCCCATCACCTGTACCACACCACCCCTAGTGTTGTAGCATATGTTTAAAAAAAACACAAGTCACCGTATGCTCTTTTGTTTCTCATTCAATACTACTGTTTAGTAATAAAACAAAGATTAAATTGAAAAGTGGAAAGTTGGAAAAAAAAAATATCCTTGAAAAGTACACTCATACACTTTATAGGGACATAGAGACACAGACTTAATCTCCTTAGGTACACGTTTGGTATACCTGTAAGATAAGAAGTCATAGGATAAACCTATGATCATATTCCATGGGTTGAGTTAATGATAATGGGCAATGGAGGAATTATAGAAAGAGGCATAGTTTAATAAATTATATTCTCAGAACAATCAACGCAGCACTAAAATTGTGAGGCTTCCTGATGTGGAACTTTGACATAGACCCCAGGTGAGGAAAGGGTTAATAAAATGCACTTGAGGGCCATCATACATAGACCAGACTAACTGACCTGTAAGAACTTTGAATGCTGCAAAAGATTAAGGTCTTAATAAAAGTTGTATCTTTGTGTTGCATTTTGTTTCACATTCCTTTGTATTTTTGTGAGTACTAATTACTCTGGCCCGGGCCCTTGCTGCCGACATTTTTTATTGTTGTTTGGTTTTTTTCTTTTTTTTTTTTAAATCCACACGGGGGGGTAGCAGGGTGGTTAAATAAAACATACTCATGGGATTGCTGCGCCGGGGTCCCTCTTCCTTCCTCCCTGCTCTGTTCACACTGAATGTTGGGCATGACATCATCAAGTCACGCTCGACATTCAGTGAGGAGCGGTGCAGAGAGGACCCAGGCAGAAGCAAGAAGAGAGAAGACAGAATAAAAGAAAAGCAATGAAAGAAGCCAATACACAGGTAAGTAAGGGAAGCAGGCAAGAGGAGGAGGACAGAAAAGCACAGTGTGAGGAAAGAAGGGGGGGGTGAAGGCACAGTGTGATTGAAAAAGGGGAGGGCACAGTGTGATTGAAAAGGGGGGGAAGGCACAGTGTGATTGAAAAAAAGGGGGATGGAAGGTACAGTGTGATTGAAAAAAATGGAGGGATGGCACAGTGTGATTGAAAAAAAGAAGGGGAAGACACAGTGTGATTGAAAAAAAGAGGGGGGAAAGGCACAGTGTGATTGAAAAGGGGGGAGAACAGCACAGTGTGATTGAAAAGGGGGGGGGAGAAAGGCACAGTGTGATTGAAAAGGGTGGAGGGGGGATGCACAGTGTGATTGAAAAGGGGGGAGGCACAGTGTGATTGAAAAGGGTATAGGGGGGATGCACAGTGTGATTGAAACGGGGGGGAGAAAGGCACAGTGTGATTTGAAAAGGGGGGAGAGGGCCAGTGTGATTTGAAAAGGGGGGGAGAGGCACAGTGTGATATGAAAAGGAGGGGGGAGAGAAAGGCACAGTGTGATTGAAAAAAAAGGGAGGGCACAATGTGATTGAAAAGGGGGGAAGAAGCACAGTGTGATTTGAAAAGGGGGGGATAGGCACAGTGTGATTAGAAAAGGGGGGGAAAGGCACAGTGTGATTTGAAAAGGGGGTGAGAAAGCCACAGTGTGATTTGAAAAGAGGGGGAGGCACAGTGTGATTTGAAAAGGGGGGGAGAGAAAGGCACAGTGTGATTTGAAATGGGGGGAAGTCACAGTGTGATTTGAAAAGGGGGGAGAGAAAGGCACAGTGTGATTAGAAAAATGGGAGGAGGCACAGTATGATGAAGGGGGGCCAGGTGAAGGGGGTAAAAACAGCATGGTGATGATGAAGGGGAACAGTAATGTGTGTGATGGCACAGGGTCCTTATGGCAATGTAGTGTGTGTGAGGTAGGTGGTGGCTAATTGATGGGTGCTATTTTGTTTGTGGGGCGATGGTGGGGCAATTTAATAGTGGGGACTATTAATTTAAGATGGGCTGGTTTGGGGGCTATTGAATGTGGGGGTGAGTTTGGGGAGAATGACGTCTCTTTATTAAATGTGACTATGAATTATTTAATGGCAATGATGATAGCGGGAAATAGGTATATTTATTAAATGCAAATACTATTATTTTAATGTTGGGGCTAGAGCAAGGCCTAATTATTACTTGTGGGTGCTATTGATTTAACACCGGGGCTGGTTTAAATTTTCTAAATGTACCTATTTTTTTTTTTCAAATAGGGCCCCCAACATTCCAGGATCCAGACAAGCCGCAACTAAAGAAACCAGCATCCACAGGTGGTGAGAGTGACAAGAACAGGTAGGGCTGAGCAGTAGAGTCTGTGAAATGTTGTGATTCTAGCGGGACAATCCCAATTTTTGATGAGTGTTCTGCCCAATGTAAGGTGCAGGCCAAGATTGTGAACTGTTTATGTACACACTGCATTCTTTATATACTACACTATGGTGCTAGATGTCCTGAAAGTCAGCAGTGTACAACAATGCAGGTTTTTTTTTCTGTAGGAGGGTGGCCTAGCATTTTTTACCAGCTAGCCAGGCCCCAATGATGCATAACTATGCCCCCAATCGTACACCCAAAGCTACTTTTCCCGTGGCAGCGCAATATTTTTTACCATTCTCAACTATAAGCGGGGTCCCATGAAGTTGTTGTACCCGGGCCCTGAATTCCTCTTGGCAGCACTGGGTATACGTTTCGCATATGACCTCTCTAACAGGGGTTCTTGGTTGACCTTTGATGGCTTAAAAAATAAACATCCTGAACTCTCACATAGACTCAGTTTCATACATCTGAAACACTTCTTGAGCTCCCTCCTGTCAGATGAGACTCAGAAATCCCACTTACTTTGCTAAGCTTTGTATCTCATTCCTCCTGAAAAGAGGAATATTTTCCTTACTTTACAAAATACTATTGGACAAAGTCCTTGCGCCTCAAAACAGACATGAGTGAAAATGGAAAAGAAATCTAGACTCACCATCTGATGAGGACTGCTGGGAAACAATCAGGGACAAGATAGCAGCTAGCTTACTTTCAACCCTGTTTAAAGTAAATCTCTACAAAGTTTATTATAGATGGTACTACAACCCTGGACAATCTTGCTGCTATGTTCCCCTGTTCTAAACTGTTGGAGGGAATGTGGTCAGAGAGGCATGTGTTACCATATTGGGTGGACCTGCCCAAACATTTTAGCTTACTGGGACAAAGTCTGGGTTCTCACCTGTGTCCTGTCACTAAAGACCCCTGGACTATCTACTTTGTTACTCGCTATAAGATACAGACATCTCATTAAATAAAAAAATAAACAAAAAAAGAAGGAATTGCTTACGGTAATTCTATTTCACTTTTTAACAGAGCTACTAAAGAGCTACAATTGTACAGTCATCTTTACCATCATGTTTGATATATGAAAAGTTATATTTTTCCAAGATAGTCTTGACAAATGCTTTAAAAGTGTTATTTGTTTTTATTAACTGTTGATAATTTATTAGTGGCAAAGTGCATACATGAAGCACATTATAGGTTACAACGTGCTCATGACTATATCTTTCTATTATTAGTCCTTGAGAGCTGTTATTGTATAGGAAAGGTAAATTGACCTATAGTGGTTGAGCACAAGGACTTATTTGTCTACTGAAGTGACTGAGAAGGGCTCATAGTGTTACTGTGTGTGTGGGAGAAAGAGGCTATTTTAATATTGACTACTGTGCTTGTTGTAAACAGGACTGTCTGACTGTGTATATGACTAGTCTTGTTTGCAGAAGAGATGACAAACCCGGGCAATTAGCCAACAGCCATTATCTTCACAGTACAGACCTGTCTGCATGCAGTGGGGATCCAGAGTGAAATGTCAGAGGCAACTTTGGTGGTAGAGGAAGGTGGATGGAGGAATTAACTCTGCATAATGTTTAACATGGATCTCTAGGTTTAATGTTAAGGACTATACTGCCGGATTTCAATGTAATCTACTATGAATTTATTTATTGTTTTTTGGTGCTGGTATTCTAATGACTGCGAGTTAAAGCATCAGAGAGAGAATTTAGACTATCAGGGACTTTATATAAAACATGATGTTTCATTTATTTCATTTGTGGCATGAACAGGGCTCCTATGTGTAATAGAAAACTGGGACACCAATGTGACCTGAAATTTGCTCTGGCTATAAATATCAAATCTGGCTTAATTATGGGTCCCAAGTGCAGTAAGAGTTATGTATGCCTATTCCCACTTATCTGGTCATGTAAATGCATCACGAATCTGAATTATTCACGAATAAGTATGCACAATTAAAGATTTGAAAGGTAAAACAAATAAGTGCATAAGTGCCCTAAACATGAAGATTACTAGCATGTAATGATAATCATTTCAACATAAAATAAAGAACAGGAACAAGAAAGAGCATAGTAATGTACTATTACCTATTGCAAAGTTGTATTTTTACATAAGTGTTTATTAAAACATACTTAAAAGTGAAACATTAAAATAGAGACTTCAACTAGAAACATTGAAGAGCATACACAAATGTGTATATCTACTACTCATTGTGGCAGCTGATACTACCTTTTAACTGTTTGTTCTAACTGGTTTCAACATCCTACTACTGCATTTGCACTTTTATTCTGCCTCTGTTACACCATCTGGCTTGAAGTCTCAGAGGTGTAGTTACTAAACTGTGGGTTTGAAAAAGTGGAGATGTTGCCTAAAGCAACCAATCAGATTCTAGATGTCATTTTGTAGATTGTACTAAATAACCCGCAGTTTAATCTAGCCCAATGTATGACAAAGGTTTGCTTTGTCTCTGAAGACACAGCCTATATTTTCATGACAGGGGCCGTTCAAGCCAGTCTATCTATCTATCTATCTATCTATCTATCTATCTATCTATCTATCGATCTATCTATCGATCTATCTATCTCACACATCCCAACCGAATTAGGTGGGACATTCCCAACTTTTCCCAACTTTAGGGCTATGTCCCACTGTCCTGATAAAGACAGCTTTGTCCTATGGGACAAAAAGAGGGTAATATGTCCCATTAAGAAATTAATTCCAATATCACTTTTTACTAATTACAGTAGTGGATACATATTTTTGTTTTATTTGAAACAAAATAAGTCTATAATGCTTGAATGACATTACGAGTCTTACGTTTTAAAGGATATTGTAAATATACCCAATTGTAAAGCGCTAGGGAATTTGCTGGCACTATATAAATAAATGTTCATGATGATGATGATGATATATCCATATCATTTGTTTTACTTGTTTTTATATACGGTATATAATGCTGTAAAAATGCAAGGTAGCTGGAGTTTTGGAACTCTGCCTAAGTTAATGAATGCAATCAGTGGGAAAAGAGTACAGAAAGGGTACTTGGAAATAATACACATTTGCTTAATTGCATGGAGAATGATTAGATTGTATGGTCAGGTTCCAGGATTACAGTAGGCTATGCTTCATATTGGGGTCATACCTTAAAGTTTGTAGAAGTTGATTAAAAATCCTTAAGTTTATAAGTAAAAAAACTACATATCCAATCAGGATGGACATTTTGCACTTTTCATGCCTATGGCAGTAAAAGCTACACCCCAGTTAGCCCATTGAGTCTTTTTAACGCATGGAATATGCAAGACCATATTTATGTATTACATTAAATAAGCATATGTCACAGTCAGCCCTGATCTGAGTATCATGCATGCTCAATTTTCTGGTGTTCGGGGATGACCCTCAGTTTCCAACAATGTTAATTTGCATAGCACAGGTGTGTAGGCACCAGGATGAATGATCCTGATGCAGGCACAAAATTCAGAGTATTTTGTACACGTTGTATTCTGTCTGAAACTCCACATGAGCAAAGTCTTATTAAATGCTCATTAACTGCTCGTCAAAAGAAGAATAAGGGTTTTGTCTTGTGTCGATCATAGACTCTTTTCTAGGGTCCTGGTTGTTAAGCTACCTTGATTAATGAATTTTAATTAATTCCATTTGCCACTCCTAGCTTCAGTCTATTTATAGACCTACTGTCATGCAGAACTAGTGTTGTACAACCACAATGATAGACTGGAAATAAAGCAAATCACATTAGAGGTACTCATGTATAGAATCACTATGTAGGTCTGCTATAAATTTATGTATTTTATAGTTTCACTAAAGGTTAATGCAAGGTCAACAAATTACCTTGTTGCATTGGTGTAAAAAATGAAGCTAAATGCAGATTTTCATTGTAGTATTCAAAATAATTCAATAATGTATGGTAATATGAAAGGTTCATATCCTAAATACACGTAATTATTAGGATGGAAAAAGATACAAGGTTCTTCCAGTTCAACTACTTGCATTTCTGTTTATTCAGAAGCTGAAAAGCCTCAAATAGGGGCTTAATACTTCTTTTTCCTTTATTATTAGTATACTCTAGATCAACAGTGCTCTAGACACAACAAAGTAAATGCCATTTCCTATGTTCTTTTTGGGATTCTTTTCTGTTTTTGAAAAACATAAACACAACATTATTATTATTATTATTATTATTATTATTATTATTATTATTATTATTATTTCCAGTAAGTATTTATAGGGTGAAAGGGTAGAGAGAGGAAAAAAAGAGAGGGGGAGGAAGTGGATGAACAGTGTAGTCAAAGATAAAAACATATTGGTTGTTGCATATATAACATGTTCAATCCTTAAATACAGTCATACATGAAAGTCCTCACACTTTCTCACAACCCCATGTGCAGGGTTGACCTTGGAGGCATGACAAGGAGACCATACAGTTGTGGAGAGATTGTAATGGATAAAACAACAAATAATGACCAACTAAAATGTGTGCCTATCCTCTACTATGGGAGATGCCTTATGGGGTGAGGAAAGTACAGGAGAGCTTCGAGTGGCCCTGTCCATTCCATGAACAAACCAGATTCTTTAGATAAAGAGGGGGAGGGGGTCAGGCTCCAAATTGGCACAAGAGTGGTAGTAGTTGAGGTTAAATCAGATCTGGAGACCCTAAATTTATAGAGAGAATGCTACTGTTGGGTGTTGCTTAATGTCTGGGGCCATGCTCTGAGGTTGAACTTAAAGGGAGGAGGAAATTGTGCAGGTTTGATAGCCACCAAAATTGTAGAACTGTGGGGAGAATGCCAAGAACGCATTTTGTGCTGTAGTTCCTTGTGGTCATTTTTTGGTATGTCAATCTGTAAGACTTGGAACACAAAAAGTAGTCTCCACAGGGCATTCCATTTAACAAGATCCATCGATATACTTCTTAATAGTGCTGGTCAGTTAGAAAGATCCAAAGATATTTCAGCTTGTGAGTCTGTCACTGAAAATTACAATTTGCTGCTATCTGAGGCCTAAGTTAAGGCAAATAATTTAGATACTGAATGTCTGTATTTTCAGAATTAATCTTAAATTTGTAGATTTGGTCAAAGGAATAGATTTCCCAGATTATTCAGTAAAATAATGTCATCGCTGTCTGCAGTATGTCATCTGCATATAGCGTAATCTGTGCTCATAGAGTCAAAACCAAGTACAAGAAATATCTTGGTTGATAAAGAGCACTGACTTCCCTAAGGAAACCAATCCCAAAGCCTTGGCGAAGGAGTGTTTCCCCATAAAGGGCCATGCCACCCAATCAAATGCCTTTCCAGGATCTAAAGCCATCATCAGGGCTGGGTGAGATCTAGATCTTATTGCCTCCTTATTATGTATAGCTAGTTGAGAATTTGCAATTTAAGGAACTGTGCCAGAGTCCAAGTGCTTTGTCTATTTTAAAAGGGCAATGCAAGGTGGTGCTTCACAATGCCTCAAAAACATTTTAGTGAGCTGCGTACCAGTAGAATAAAAACACTTGCTTATCAGATTATTGAAGTTCCAGAAGAAAAACCCCAAAGTGTGATAAGAAACAGTTGACACTTTAAGAATATTCAATCTGAGACATTTGATTTTAAAAGAGATTGGATAAAGATCTCCTATGAAGCCAAAACTCATGCCACAGTCATATAATATAGGATAATAAGTGAGAGCCCTCATCAAACCAACTTTTTGACTGCAGGTATTTCTTTAAAGAACTGAGTAACGTGTCTGTATTTTATTACAGTCTGCTTGCATTGGGGATTATTTTTAGCCACAACATTTAACCCATCCCTGGCCATGAAATATAATTTCACAGCTTGTAGAAATAGAGTACATGCAGACACCGTCATCATTGGACTGTGGCCTACAATGACAACTAGCATATCCCTGGCTGATTAAAATTCTGGTGAAATGTCAGTTGCCAGAGATATTAGTGACAATTGTAAAGTGCTAAGGAATTTGCTGGTGCTATATAAATAAATGTTGATGATGATGATGTAGACTGCTAGGGCTTTTATTTTTCAGCTATAAGTGTGTTTGTGCATTCTGCACTCCATCTTATGTTATGTTTTCGGCCTAGACAAAGTAAGGGCAAATTCTATGCTTTAGTATTGAGATGCGCCTAAGCTTAATTCAAATCTAAGTACAGTTGGATTTATTTGTATCTTATTTGAGTGCGTGCATATTTTCACAGGATTCACTTTGCAAAACTATGTGCAATTCTAAATCACCCCTGATTATATCTTAAACGTCAGAAAATTGAAATTGTCCAAAGAGTATTTAGTCTGCACATGCTCATCTCCTCTTTCACCATGAATAATTTTATCCTCTCAGACTACATCAGATAATGAACAACTTTCATAATAATAACTGGGCTTCATCAATCAACATGTCAGGGTTCTTCCTGTAGTATTTTCAGTAAGCGGGTTAAGCACTTATACTTCAGATGCGATTTCCGTAACGATTTCGCAGACGATTGAAAGATGCTGACTCATGCGTACACACTTATGCAATTGCTTATGCTTCAGATCTGTGGTCTTCATCTCACATAACCATTTGCTGTAAAGACACTGTTCCATCATTGTTTATGCTTGATGTGTTTTGGTACGAGAAAACATGATTGTGGGAGCATAGACACTTTTGCAATATCTGACCAAACAGTTGTTTATCGTGTGATCTGCATAATAATTGCATAGGTGAGTACCCAGCTTTATACTGTGCTGTAATCATTTAACAGTAGCATGCAGACATGTGAAGTAATTTTCTATGTTATAATAATGTAGTCACCAATTGTCCCTTTTTTCCAGGAACAGTGCCAGGCTTTACAGATTTCTACGGCATTTATTAACTGCACAATATAATCACTCTTTTTCAGCATGTTAGATGCAATCTTTACCTTGTATTCTTACTCTCTGGGCTTTATAAGTTAATATTTATTGAAAGGAGATATTTAGAATGCAAAAATGGACACTATTATCAAAATTGGTAAACCTAACATGCGGAAGATTGTAAAGCTAGATGGTCTGACTAGACAGTATTATGCGTACTGGACAATAAGCAATAACATACCAGCTCACAGATATAGTAAATTCTGCAGACACTGTAGAACATATGTCACAGATATGATGTCCGCCAATTGTGAATGGATGAGGATGACTATCACTGATTACAATGTAACATATCTTTTAATGTGCTTACATTTCAGTTTCTCCAGCTGCACAATGCTGACAAGGTTTCCCTAACAGCAGTCTTACCCTATTTTATCAGTTTTCTTAATCCCTATAAAAAGCACCAAAATCTGCTAACCCCCCAGGCTCCTTTACAGTGGACTGTCTGCAGGCTGCACTCACTGACGTTTACAATGCATATTTTATATTGCATTTTAAACACAAGTCAAAACATATAAGCTGCCTTGTGTTTATATACGTTATTTATAAGCATGCGCCTGTGTAACAAAACAGAAAGTTGCCATCTTGTTAAAGTGAAACACGTGTGGAAATGCTTAACTATCTCATTGTGTTTATTTTGAAATAAATATATATGTTAAATTTCCATCTGTGTTGCTGCAGATCAGGTGCACTGAAATGCAGCAAGAATCATTAAAAAAAAGGCACTGCAGCACAATGCAAGTTAAGCACATGTAAAAGATGCAAATATGTGCTGCATACTTGACAACTCTCCCGGAATTTCGGGAGTCTCCCGGGTTCCCGTGAGAGCTGGCATTTCTCTTGCATCCCGGAATTCCCTTGTAAAATGACGAGAATCGCATAATTTTGGCCCCTCCCCCAAGACGAAATGTCATTTTACTTGTTGGGCGGGGCCAAAATGACACCATTCGAGGTGCCCCGCCCCCTCTTACCCATTAGTCACGCCCCTCTACCAGACTTCGCCTACTGAAAGTAGGCAAGTATGATGTACTGTCTCATTTGATACAATGATTGAACACCTTCAACAGCTTCTTAAGAATTTCAATGGTCCAGACAATTTAAGGCTGAACCTCAACTCAAAACAACTGAAACTATCTCCTAAATATTGATCTAAACAGACAATGACACCCTCCTCCCCCCCAAACACACACACACCCATACACCACCACCACCACCACCACAACAGTACTCCTCCCAATCCTCTTCCCTCTCCATCTAATGCCCTTTACCCCCAGTCAGCCACTCTTATATTTTAGAAAAAAAAAACCTTTGCACCTCATTCTACTATGATAGTGTCTTGACACTTTACAATGATAAAGATATGTATTGTTTCTGGTGCCCAACCATATAGAAATCAGAATCTTTTTAAAATTGCAGAAATATATACTATTGATAAAATTGAAGAACATTTGCTTTTCTTGTGGCAATGACTATGAGCTTTCAGTACATTTGTATTTATGTTGTTTGCATTGTCACATTCTTCCTTCCCAACTTCTCTTTTTTCTTCATGTACATCCTATCACCCCACCCTGAAATCTTATTAAAATTCAATAAAGTTTTCTTTAAAAAAAAAAAAAAAATTCTGTCTTATATGCAGAATTATAATACTACTGTATGTGTAGCCTCAAGCAGTTTGTGTAACAATCTCTGTACAATGAATGAGCTACAGCCTTCTATTCACTTAGTTCTGGAGAAGCTACCCTCGGCAGAACAGATAGATTAGCTCCATTCAAGTGAATAGGGATAAAAACTTAAGTACATAAAAGTACATCCTCAGAATAATACCATTGTATAAACAAAGGTATCTTGTGAATAGATTGTCAATGACAGTGGTAAACAGGAGAGTAAGAGCTGTCCCGCAGCCAGCAATAATTCAATGACATGGGAAATTAGAATTGGAGAAAAAATATGTAGAATATTACATATTAATATTATTTCTACTTCCAAAATAGTCTTCTCTTTCCACTGGATATTGGACTGAAAATGTATCTATTGTGAAGTCATGTATTGTGGATGACAAATATGTCTTGCTTGTTGCTTGAAGGCAAGTTACACATTTTAATGGCAATAAAAACATGTAAACAGGTATGGGGATTGCACCTATTGGTTTCCATGATCCCGTAACTGCTTCCACTTCAGGAGTGGAATCTACAATCAGGAGAGATCCAGAGCGCTGCTTGCTCTATTTACTAGCACTCGCTGAACTATACACATGGTGGTCCTCAATTACACCCTCCCCCCTTTTCCCACCAAATATAGCTGTAAATTGCCTTAGACATGGAGTACCACAGGCGTTTCCAAATTTGTAGAAACATATGAAATTATTTTACTGAGAATTGCAGGTGTGCATCGTATTTTTTTTGTAAAATCTGCACACAATTGTGTATATTGTACTAGCCAAAATATATTGGTACCTGTCCTCATTCTGCATTTTCATTATTATTTAAGTAGAAAATAGTATGTAGTATTACTTTGGTATAACATTTTGCAGATTTTTGGCCTATGACCAGTAGTTGAAGTGGGCTGGTGGTGCCATGCCGCTGCTTCCCCTACTACTATCAGATTCCATTCATATACAGTTTTTATACCGCACTTCTAACTTTTCAGACCATAATTTGTCCGTTATCTCATAATCTCGTTTGGACTACCCCTCAATGTATTTGCACATTTTTCTAATCAAATAATGTTCTTTTGACCTGTAATTATGTATTATACAACTCAGGACAGTAGTTGAAGTTTTATATACCTGGGCTTATGTATTAGGTACTTTCTCTATAAAATGTGCATAAACTAAGAACGTTGAGTGTATGAACGTTATTACATAAAATGATGTGTTTGCCACCACAATCTTCCCAAATCACTACTCTGTTCTGGTCAGCAACCCTGTTCCTTATATTATCTAACTCTCAGTCTGTGGCTTCCTGCTCGTCTCTTTTCCAGCCAGATTATAACATTGCCTCTATCACATGCAGCTCTTTCCTCACATGATGGATAGGTGACGGACTCCTACATGATCAGCACACTCATCTCAAGAAGTACTGTGCTTTTGAAAGCATTTTGATAATCTAATTTGCTAGAGGTTGCTTTTCAATGTTCATACAGTTGTATGTAACCCTTAAAAGAAAAATATTAGATCTATCACCAAGTAAATAATCTCATTTTTCAGCATAAAGTTATCCTTGTAGAATAATGTATAACCATACATTTTACGCAGGATCTAAACAAAAACAATGTATAATAAAACATATGTAACCATTGGGTATATCATTTCTTTACAGATGATACCTGAGTATATTACCAATTCTTCAGAACTTGGAAATCATTAAAGATCACTAACAAACCACAAAAGTGTAAAATCACAGTGCAAATACTCAGGTTTGATGTCACGTGCTTTCATTTGCTCACGTGTCTCTAATTTTATGGGGAGGCGTTTCAATTTTAAGGCCAAGCTTGGCGCACATAAGCATTGTGGGTACTCAGATTTTGCTTGCTGTAAATTAACCGTATTATCTCTATGTCTGTTAGAAAGACAATTATGATATTATTATTAGCATGCTGTCTCCAAAAGTATATTTCTTCAATATGTTACCTTTGTTTCAAGCAAGCTATTAAAGGTGTGAATAAACTTATTTTATAAGTCAAGATTATATCTGCAGACCCTTTCAGTGTTTTTAAATAGTGCATAAAGATTTTGAGGCATTTTGCAGCACCTATCAACCCAGGGGGGGGGCAAATAAAAAGTTGTTGTACCATGGCCTCAGTCCTGCATATGCCATTGTGATTTAATGAATCAGGTGTTATCTTCAACCCTTACTGATGTTCAAATGATTATTAAAGGTTGGGGTTGCACATATATAAAGTCATTCTTGGTTTTCTGTATGCATAGAAAACTGATATTTTTAGTCTAGGGAATGAGCCTTGTAAGATTATAGTGTGTAAAAATTGTGGTCTCATTTAATCTGACCATTCTTCCTCTAAACATGAAATATGCTTGGGATCCTTTGATGAGGACGTCATTAATCATTGTCTCTCAGTGCAGATCATTTAATTAAAACAAAGCAAAGAATAAAGGAGCCTGAAATATTTGGTACATTAAAAATGCTGCTCCGTCTGCCTCTTTAGCTCAGGAGTGAACATCTTAAGAAGTCTAGGCTCGGAGATTATTGAATTAATGATCTAGAGGTCCAGTGATGGGCAAAGAATTTGTGTATTCAGTGTATCTGACAGACTTGTACCTTTTGTTTTACTCTAGATCACAGCAGTTTGTGAGATGAAGAAAAGAGGATCCTCCACTAACAGCTGAAATAAAATCAATGGATTATGCAAATGTAGCTGAGCTGAATACTTTCTATACATCCCCATCAAAGGTAAGATCAATATTCACATTGTGAAATGAATGGTTGTGCTCTATACGTATGCATCTAATTTTCATCATTTCATCTAAAATGTTTTATTATTGCTCCACCCATATGAAAAATTAGGGGAATTTATGGACAGGATTTGCACCTTCAGAGGACTTTCATTTATTTATGAATGCCATCCTGCAGCTTTTACTAAGCGTATTACATTTTTTCTAGCTTCTTTTGTAGTCTTTATGTGTATTCATATACAGAGCCCCAATTGTAAAGCACTACGGAATTTGCTGGCGCTATATAAATAAATGTTGATGATGATGATGACGATGGCTCTTTATTTTTGTTGCCCTGTAATATGACGACACCAAACTGCTGTCGGGACACTGCCGTTTTCAGTTCAGAGAGAACAGTTGTGTCATGTCCTGGGAAACTAGTCTTCATTATTGCCAGAAAGAATTTGGTACAGATTTAGGAAGGTATGTGCAAGACAATAAATTACATTTATTGAACAACTCCTTTAATTAAAAATGAGTAACTGATTTGTGAACATAAATATAATGTATGCAAACACATTTGTGAGCATATAAACGCAATATATTTTTCTAATGTTCATGAATCTTTTGGGAAGACATTGAAAAGTGTAACGCGCACCATCTGGGAAAAATAAATGCTTAATGTAAACATCAATTAATGAGATATTTATCTCATCGTTTCATGCTTAGGAAATTAAACTTACAGCACTGTGGCTTAGTGGTCAGCACTTCTGTCTCACAGCACTGGGGTCATGAGTTTGAATCCCAACAATGGCCTAATCTGTGTGGAGTTTGTATGTTCTCCGCGGGTTTCCTCAGGGTGCTCCGGTTTCCTCCCACACTCCAAAAACATACTGGTATGTTAATTGTCTGCTATTAAATTTTTCTTAGTTTCTCAGTCGGCATCGGAATTAAGGGCTAGATTTACTAAACTGCGGGTTTGGAAAAGTGGAAATTCTGCCTATAGCAACCAATCAGATTCTAGCTCCATGTAAGCTCCATGGGGCAGGGACTGATATGAGTGAGTTCTCTGCGCTGCGCTGTACAGCACTGTGGAATTAGTAGCGCTAGATAAATAGTTGATGATGTTTCAATTAGTTAAAAGCCCATCGAAATGACGGCATAAAAAATAAAAGTAAGATCATGTTGGGCCCTTTTTTGGTAACAAACATCATTTATCTCACAAATGTGGAATCAACTAGCGTCTCATAAAAAAAAAAAAAAAATTAACACAATTTCTATTTCACAAATATTTCTTTGCATACCAATTTTTTGTGTAAATCTCCTCAGAGTCTTTTACAAATTCCCCCTGTTCCATGCCACCAATAACACTGCTTTTCATTTTGGCAGATCACCCTACACTGGATATTGCCACATAAAGTTGACTGTGACAATGAATTTATTTGTATTTTTCTTTATAAAATACCATTTTAAAACACTTGCAGCACACAAAAGAGTCATTTGCAAACATTTTACAAAATTTGTTTGTGTATTTTGTGTGTGTATTTCTAAAGGTGAGGAGCAGCATTAGCCTTTTATAAATATAGGTGTGAAACACTTTTTAAAGTGTGTTGGATTTGACTTAAAATGTAATATTATAAATTTGAAAGTTCATAGCTTTGTATTGTATATATGTGTCTTCATCAGAATATAATTCTTAGCTAAAGGAATGCCATCAATAACCTTCCTTTAGCTGATAATTCCATTCTGATGAAGACACATTGGACCTCATTTAGAGTAGGACGCAAAGTCCGTTTTAGGCGCATCCAACAAAAAAACACTACCACGCATGTGCAGAAAGCACCAAATCCGCCTGCATCTTGGATGCAATTAACACTTGCGACAGCTTGCAACTCACTACGAGAGAATGGGAGGAACGCGGATTTGTGAAGGCGTGACCATGTAAATACATCCTAGTCGCAGTAAGGCGCAGACGCAACACACGTCAAAACAGGGCTAAAGCTGTGTGGCAGGAATTAGGTGGCGCAAGCGTTAGCTAGCTGCAGGAACCGCTTGCAGCTCGATAGGGTATTAAGAGTGGGACACAACTGGGGTTGCTTGCCACTCGTAATACCCTCCCAAGCTGCGGCACACTTCCACTCCTACACTTCTTAAACGGACTTTGCGTCCGACTCTAAATGAGGTCCATTATTTACAGGTAACAAGAAATATAATTTAGTATAGCTGTGATCCATAGATTGCTATTTCTCAATCAGTATTAGCTGTGGTTAGACTACCATAATGAAACGACTGAATGCAGGATATCTGTATAAATGAAAATTGAGAATATACATTTTAAAAGGACGCTATCATCAAAATTATATTTAAACTATACTTAAATTCAAACCTACCATTTAGGAGAAAATCATAGTAATATATTTTATGTATCCTCTGCTGCTACCATCGTATTGGTACTCACCCAATCTGAATAGTGTGGGACTATTTACTGTAATGTAAGTGCTCAACTACATGGTATTTTTATTATTCAAATTCTGTTTTCAATCGCCGTAAACGTTTAATGGAAAATATATATTTTTTATTGGTGCAGTGTCCAGGAACAATAAAGATGATGTGGGAATATGGTTTCTTGGCCAGTTACAGCATTTATAAAACATTTTGTAGAGAAAATGCTTGTATGTGGAAGTCTTAAAACAATACGTTTTTCCGAATTGCCATTTAAGTTCCTGCTACTGTGCAAGGCTATTAGAGAAACATAATACCAAATTGATAAATCAGAGGAAAAATTAATAATATTGTTTTTCATTTTTATAACATTGACTACGGGTCAATACATACAATTACAAATTAAGGTGGTCATGTAGAGTTTGATGCAAAGTTCAGTATGCTGCCTATAATACGTATGTTAGTTTTGTGCATGCCCACAAAGCACTAATTATAATATCATTTCGCACTTACGACCGCTTGCAGCCCCCTACAATTGAAGAAGCGGAATGAGGGAAGGAAGGGGGTGTGTAAAGGCGTGTTGTTGCAAATGCACCTGTCAGGAGACAGAAACTTGCGGGTGATCGATCACTTTTGTAAGTTACAAACTGATAATGATGACTATCAGCTGAGATGTGTCTGACTCAACATACCCATGTTAGATGTGTGGGTTTTTTGGGTGCAATTTCCAACTGAATTTTAGTTTCAGATTTAAATTGTGTCCAACTCCACATGATGCCCTAAGTATATATCTTAATATGCAACACTATCTTATAATTTCATCTAAATTCTCCTTTTTATGTGCCTGCGAGAAGCTTCTGAGCAGGTACAAAACATTAACGATGTCTAATGAGTACGTAAAAGTCAGATGTACTGGCAGGAGCATGCTCAATGTGCTCCCAATGCAACTTTCTGTGACGTCATCAAATTGTAGGATACCCAACAGCTTTAATTACATTGGCTTTACATTATCCTATTGATTTTCTGTCATGGGATCTTCAATAAAGGACAGCTCATCCCAATAACTGGTTTAAACAATGCCTATGTCAGAAAAGAGAGTAAATGGAGAGGTACAGTTCAGTATATGATATTCTTTAAAACCATATGTGTGATAATAGTTACATTGTATATTGCTATTAGGCTCTTACTCATTCTGTAGTATTAATGTTAGGGCTTTAAAACTGTATAAATACTTTCGGTGCAGAACACCAAATATTTTTTCCATGACAGGTTTCCTTAAATTAAAATAAAAAATGATACAAGCAGATATCCCTGTTGGCCTTGCTGAGGCCGATTACTGTAAGGATGTAAAGTTAAATAAGTATATACGGGATGTGCATTTTATGTATTTTGGGCAAAGGACCTTGCTGGGCAATGAATTTGAGAGTGATTGTCTTTTTGTGTATTATTAATGAATATAATTTGTGGCACTTGCTGTTTATAGCAATTAATAATGAATGTGTTATAATATACATTTGTTTTTAAAATCTGTTATTCATTTATTAAACCGTGTTGTCAATTTAATGAAGTATGCAGTAAAAGACTTTATTGAGCCATCGATGTGTAGAAATACCTGGGATGATTGGAGAAATGTTAAATAAATGGGTAGGAAGGTCATTAAATGCATAAAGGATATATGACTGGAGGAGATAAGGAGCACATGACTGAAGGATATAATCTATAGAAAACTCAAGGAATGTTTGAACATTGTAATGTTATCAGGGGAGTTATATATAGCTACTTTTTGCAGTTAGGAAGATTAAAAAAAGATACAATTCCACAAGTCCAAGGAGTTCAACCTTTCATAAATTATAATTGTGTTGTTTCAGAGGAAGGAAAAGCCCCCTTCAGTTTAGCAGTTGCCAGTTTAGTCTCCCAGGGGGACAAATTGCAACTAGAAGATTTCTTGGCTCAATAACTCACAATGAGCCTGAGTGATTAAGAAGAGCAAGGCAAAAAAAGGAGTAAATCTGATCCTGGACAAACCATGTAACAATGCAAGGGGTGCAAATTAGATTATTATTTTGCAAGTAAGGAAAATACTGGTTGCTTTTTAATGTAGCACACACATACTTGATAGCTTTATTTTTATATTAAAAATTAAAGTTGTTCTAAGGCATGCCCTAGCCAATTATAAATCTGTTACCACATTTTAAATTTACTCCCCCTCCAATGCAACATGGTGTTGCCAAGGTGCAAAGTTACTCCTTTTTTAGCTTTGCTCTCCTTACTGACTCAGGCCCATCATGTACATTGTCCCTGGACAAGCCGGCCTCTGCTTAGTTTCACACTTTGTGTGCCCCCCACTCTCCACCGCCGCTTAGACCTTCCCCATTCTACTATAAGCTCTCACGTCTCCTGTTTCTTGACTTCTCCCTCTTCTTCCACCTGTGTGTCCTTGTATAATGCCTCTGCATGTTCTCTTTGACACATATTTGTTATGCACCTTTCCTATTATGTTATATGTACTGTATTATGCTTGATATCTTTCTATTCATGCATTTATGATTCTTGAATATCTTGAATTTTATCTGTTGATCCTCTATGTTAATGTGTAATATAATTTACTTCTCCACTGTGCAGTGCTGAAGAATTTTGTGGTACCATATGAATAAATGATAATCATAATACTAATAATACTAATAATACTAATAATAATATTACTTCGAGCTATAGATACCAGTTGTACTGTATAATAAAGGCATCCAACCCATTTTATTCCACAGTGTTGCTGCATGGCACTTTGTATGTAACTAATCTTTCTATTAGCTAGTATTCCCCAATACATTTCCATCTCAGTTTTCACCAGTTGTATTTCATGTAATGTGTAATTAATTACCCATCGTAGATGCATAACCATATATCTATCTACATTAAATTCCATCTACCATTTCACAGCCCAGTTTGGCATTTTGTCTAAATGTTTGTGTAGCAAATTACTATCCTGCTCTGTGCTAAGAATCTTTCAAAGCTTATTGTCATCAACAAATATGGACACCTTACATTCTTGGCTATCTAGGTGGTCATTGATAAAAAAAGATTAAATAGGCTCAATATTGATCTCTGTAGGACAGTGTTTATGAGACAAAATCTTAAATGTAAAACCAAGTGACGTTTCTGAGCTGTGCAAGTCTTTTCAATTTGTCACCTATTTTCTGAAAGGTGCGTTTGTTCTGACAAACGTGTAATCAACTATAGATAATTTAAGAATCTGTCTTTTGGTGCTGTTAATTGAGACTACATATAAAGTGAAACACCAAGTGAGGTTTTTAATTTTCTTGGCAATTGTCTGTAGCATTTAATATTAGGATGACACAAGACACCTTGCTAATTATAAATATACAGATGGAGCGAAGTTTACTTACAGGGGCAGAGGTTTGCATTGCTGGGCCCCATAGCTAAACCTGGGTAAGGGTCCAGTGATACCACTGTAGCCTCTGGGCCCCCAGATCTTCACCGGAAAGAGCAGAGAAGGGACCTCTTCCGAGTATGCAGGGTTCTACACATGCACCCACTCTGAGAGTGGGCTTGAGCCCTGTTGTGGAGGCCTGAGGGGTTGTAGAGTCCATTACTAGGACCCGCTCGCCTGTGTGCCTCCTTCACCTCTGGCTCCCACCCTGCACCTACGGTAATTCCGCCTATGCTTACTTAGTCCTACAATGTAGTCAGTCACTTCTTGAATTCAGAGGACATGCAGATCATGGCTAGAGGAGGGCAATGTGATTGAGGCATTTATTAACATAAGCTAAATCTCACCATTCAGTAGAGTATGCTAGATCTCTGTATCGACTGAGTGAAACATGGATTGTTATTAATTTATTAAATTTATTAAAATCTTCTGGAAGGCACCATTATAGTAATTTAGTGACTTCTAAAATTATAATTTAGCTTAGGAAGAGTTTCATTTTAAAGGAAGTAAACGTCTATTGACCATCTCATGTTAAATCAACCAATGGAGAATATTTAGCTTCACAGGGATTTTGGGCAGAGTGTGTTTATTTGGTAACTGTTTTATTGTACACATTCAGGTGCAGAATTAGTCCTTGTGTCATCACATACTGAAAGACAAGTGAGACCTTTTCAGCAACAAACCTTTTGTGTTTTATTGAAAGACAATAATGGCCTATTTAAATATGAAAGTCTAATGTTTAAATGATGCAGTTTTGCAGTACACTTTAGACTATATAAGGGGAAATATTCAATTCAGTGATGATGTCTGGCTGTGCTCGTGTCCAGGTACTGTGGTACCTGAGCATCACAGGTTTTCTTACATAACTCTATGGGTGCGAGGAGAATTCTGTGATGTTACATCACTGTGGAGTCTTACACAATTTTTTTTTACAAATTGTCTTACACAGTTATTTAAAATAAACATACTGGATGCTATATGCTTCTCAGTAGATTAACTCATCAGTAAAAGGTGGACCAGGATGTCGTAAACAGATATTTTTTAAACCAACATCATTCCAGGATTGAATGCAAACTTTTCCCCTAGACAAACCTCAACAATTTGTTTACTGCATAAAGTTTTCCACTGAGCATTGCAAGAGTGTGTATTATGATGCAATGATCAAGACTAACTTGTCCATCTTTACTGTGTTTTCTCAACTGATAAAAAAATAATTTTATGCTTGCAGAATGTACCCTTGGTCTCATGCAGGCCGGCTCCCATGTGTCATGTGTGACTGATCACTGTGCAGGGGAAATTAAATAAATAGCAGCAGAAGCCTCCCTCCTGATCCATACACCAGCCCTAAACTGGAGAGAGAGAGAGACTGGGACTGTCCGCCCCCATGTTTGCAGTAGAGTAAAGTAGGAAACGATAGTGATATATTTCTCATTCTCTAATTGACAAAGAGGCTGTAGGTGTCTGATGGTTTATGAGGTGTATGGCTGAAGTATAGGTCAATAAATGTAACTGATTCATTTTGTAAAAAATAGTGAACCTCTTACCAATTGCTGCAAGGACTTACTTTGTACTGATGGTTGGGTTGGGGGGTGAGAATAATGATGAAGGGTTAGGGAGAGAGATGCTGCTTGGTAGGTGCAAGATACATCTCCTCTGCCACTATCCCTGGCATCTGTGTACATTTTTCATCTGTGAAATATATGGATACAGGAAGTTGCCTTATAGCACCTTCATGTTTTTGAAGAGATTAGTGGTCTGAGCTCTGTTGCTCCAGTTACAGCTTCCTAAACAAGAAAAAGGGACCTTTTTAATGTGTTTGTATTCTGGGAGTAAGACGGAGCACATGGAAGAAGTGCCTGCAAACATGACAAGGACATATAAACTCCAAAGAGAGAGGACTTTCTTCTCCACCCCTCTGTGAAGTCCCGTTGGAGTACAATTATGACTAATAATATATTTGATTACTTAATTGAGACGAATTGACATCACCTGTAACTGTTCTATTCAGCCCTAATATACACTTTCAATGTCTCACTCTCTCTTCTAACTACTTTTACGTGGTATGATTAGTATTGGCACATTGTGCCTTGTGTGCTGCTATTTCCCAGTGTATGGGAAAGCAATATCAAAATATTGTCTAAGTCTCTGTTACAGACTTCTCTCTTAATTAAACTGAATTCTTCCTCTTTTCTTCAAATGTATTGCCCATCTAGCCCTTTTAGTGTTGTACAAAAAAACATGATCTCTCAGTACAAGCTAGAGAAGGTCAGCAATGTTTTCTCTATTGTATATAATTTAGATAACTAGAGCACATAACAAACAGGCACATTATTGCACCTAAGTAATTCTACAAATATAGGACTCAGATTTACAACCATAGCAAATGTTTACCCTTTTTGAAAAAAGATGCCATGCTTCTGCAAAGCTATGAGCCACAATGTAACACCAGCCAAAAAAAGGAGGCGCATGATATCACAAGAAAAAGCAGCCTTAACACTGCACTATACAATCATAAATTAGCCCCTATATCTGTTAGATGACCCCTGGATAATTATTATCAAACCTCTCCAGATGGCTCAGTGATTTCTGTTGTTTGCGAATAAGAATGATTTTAAGAAATATAATTTAAGCACTTTATTAATTTTCTACCCTCAGAAGTAGCAGTGAAGTGTCCTAGCAGATCTTAAGATATGAACATGAATGATGGGGATGTGGCATTTTCCAATTGTATGTCATTGTATTGACGGACTTTGGCCTGAAGTATAATGAGTTATCCTGATAAATAGAGGAAGCAATTTAGTGCAGTTTCTGTCTTGTTCAACACTGTCTAGGGCCTTTATTTATTGCCCATTTGTTTTTCATGCCCTTGTTCCATGGTATTGACCATTACCTTATATACTAATAAAGAAAATAGTGCAGGTCACAAAAGACAGTTGATCTATATTCATTTGTTACATGGGTTAAGGTACGCCAACATGTTCACATTTTTACGGTATGATTCTCATTTTGTGAATTCATGTTAGATTTTATTACACTGATTATTTGAAGTTAAACTGTGTTTGCTTGTTTTCAAAAAGTACCTCTCTCTAGGGTTGCACCAAATTCATATTAGAAGATACATCTGAATGAAAAGTCCTTTCATAATAGATTCTAGTGAAAACAAACTTCATTTATATACTTAACCTAAGCAAGAGCAAAAATTATATAATATTATCTGCAATTTTAGCACTTTTATGACAATATAACACTGAAAGTGATTTACAAAGCATACTCAATGCACACACCACAACACCTTTCTCTTGCACCAGTTCCACCCACCACAGATGGGTGGAACTGGTGCAAGAACCCAGAGGTGCAGAGAGGCTGAAAACATTTCAGAGGCCCTCTATGCAAAAGTGTAAAGGTCACATTAAAAATCAACCTTTTACCACTGTATTACCACCACTTCCAATAAAAAAATTTTTTTTTTGTTTTTCTCCTAAAACAGTGCAGCTAGCTTGTGTGGAGTGGAAATGTCTCACGTGGCACGTGGTACTACTCAGGGGGCAGTTTGGATCACCCACACCCCCTTTTGAGTGTGATGCAGTCATAAATCCCTGTGTTCTTGTCATTCGCTGCATAGCTCCAAATCTCTCCACAACCATGGCAAGTTCATTAAACATTTGTGGACTATATTGAATAATTGAACAAAGAGTTCTCTCAAGCCCTCGGATGAAGTGAGTCAGCACTTGAAGCACAACGATTCGTGTTTAAATTAATTTCAGGTTTGACCCTTGTCTTAAGAAGTAAAGTTAAACCATATAATTGCAGACTAACTGGTTTCTCTCTTTCAAACTGACAGTCATTAAATTGTTTAGCTCTACCAGAGGTCATAACAACAATCAGAGCCAGACTCTCTTGCTTCAAGTTTTGATAGTCCAGTGCCTCTATTTCATTTAAATCCATGTAAGCTTGTTGGGCTTTGCCACATAAAGATGGTGCTATAATTTCAGCCCACCTCTCCTGTGGTCATTTTACAGACTTAGTGGCCCATCAAGAGCTATCGTTTATGACTCGACATCATCTACTGGCCTCATTTTCTGAGAAGCAGACAGGGCAGTACCATCTTGTCCTGCTGTGCCTGTATTAAAAGCTTCAGCTGTTCTTGCAACAGCAGCGTAGTTTCCTCCTGAGCAAGTAGCCACTTGCAACACTTGTGCTTGAAGGCCCTTTAACATTTCCTCCATTATGTCTGTTTGGTGGATGGGAGGTGGAATATGAATTCTAATAATCCTACAATGACACCACTGTGGTACTGACAGCTTCAAGATGACGCTCATAACATATTTCTGTTGAAACAACCTTCTGCTTTATTGTCAGCACAGCAATTAATACACATTCAATTTTCCCTTGTTGATCCCTGGCATTAATCTAACATAGGCTACCTCTATATTAGATTGACAAGCTTGCCTAGCATCAATCACTGTGCTCAGAGGAAACACCAGCTTTGTAAACCCAGCTCCATTGTGATTGACAGGTGTCAATTCCATGTCTTTCCTCACCCTGAGCCTGACACCATCCACGTCCCCTAGATAAAGCTGTTAAGCACAGGTGCTCTGCAAGGTTTCATTACCGCCACACCCTGGAGTCTGCTAGCCAGCAAGTACACATGGTAAATCAGTCTCTTGCCACATAATATATAATATCTTAAACCAGGTTCCACATCTACGTGAAATCTTTCCTGGGATATGTATCATTGTCCCTATGATGTGTTATATCATCATCATCATCACCATTTATTTACATAGCGCCAACATATTCCGTAGCGCTTTATTATATGTATCTAAGTGTATATGGTTATCTATTCACACTATATTAATGTGTAGCACTATGGACCTCATTTAGAGTCAGACGAAATTCACACTGAAATCGCAAGTGTAAATTGCATCCCATAATTTACATAATATTTAGAGTGGCACAGATCTTTAGATCCGTGGATCTTAGAATACTGTGCACATTGCACAAGCACGCCTCTTTATCTGCCTTATGGACCGTAGTGCAAGTGTTTAATGCACAGCGCCCTGTAATGCAGATAATTCAATTTAAATTAAAAGAAAAAAAAAAAATTGTTCTCCCCCAAACAGCACAAGGGTTGGTTATACTGTTTGGGAGGGGGTGCACGCCTTTTAATTTAATTATTTTTTTACATTGTATTTTAATACATCAAGGTTTTTCAATACATCAACAGCAAATAGAGACCTATTTGCGGTTGCTTCCAACTCGAAATAGCATGTAAAGTGCGTGAACACGCCTTTATATTGCTAGACTGCTAGGCATGCCCACTACCTCCCCCATTCCACCTCTCTAAGTGCAGAAAGGTGAAACGGGGAGATCCGTCTCGGTCGGAGAGCAAACTGAAATGGATCTTTGGCCAAAGGTGCTTTTTGTGCTGAACAAAAGGACTTGCGTCCGAGTCTAAATCAGGTCCTATGTGTGTAAGTGACTGGAAGGAAATTATATGCACTGTGTATGTGATTGAATGTTTCACAACTAGAATATTTGCTATGATGTACTTGTGAATAGTATATAGTGATACATACACCCAACACAAAGAATTAATTCAGAGCAGAATGAGAACTGTATTTCTGGGTAAACTGAAAACTACCTTTGGAAGTGGGTAATATATATTATCTTACCTGTTGAGCTGTACTGTATTATAAGGACATTGTGTAAGGATTTATATGTACTGTTTATTTGATCTTTAAGTTATCTTAGTTACTTTTTATGATAACTGACAAAAAGCATGTTTAAATAGCTTGAATTTGCTTACAACACAATGTAGCTGAGTTGATGATAGATTTGTGTTCATTTATCGATTGACACATCATTGTGGGTTACTTTAAGGATTTGTCAAGAGATGTGGGATATTGGAGTAGTTGCTCAGTCAAAAAAGGAACTACACATTAGAACATGTGTAATGTGTCACAGGAGCCATATTATTAATCTTTCCATAAAATAGCAGAAAGTATGATGTATGCATTTTTCCCCAACAAAAAATGAGTGTATTAAATATTAAATGACTATAGACAATTTCACTTACAATTATACTAGTGCTATACTAACATTATAGTAATAGTTTCCACATTACATTACAACACTTCCTATCAGCTCCAACATTACAATAATAGCCCCACATTAACATTAATACCAACACATTACATTAATTCCTTCCCCCACATATATTACATTAATATCCCACCACCACCACCACTACACCTACCTGGTCTGCCGAGCCTGAATGCTTTATGTAGCAGACTTTACTATCTGCAGGGTGTCTGCACATTGAGGAGCCAGCACCATCCCCAAATGTACTGAAGAGTGAAGTGGGAACTGGCCCGTGTGGAGGGGAGGGAAGAGGAGGAGCAGGAGGGAAAGGGAAGAAAGGAACAGATGGAAAGGGGAGGCGAGTATTGAGTCATCAGGGAGGAGTAACGGATTCTGCCCTAGGCTGACAGACAAGGAGCTGAGACAGTCAGGACAGATGGCTGATACCCGCTGTAAGCAGCAGGACATTAAAAAGGGTGGTTGGTCCCTGCCACCAGGAAGTATCCAGATGTCAGTAATAGAGCTGTAAAGGTGCAGGATAGAGCCATGGGGTCACATGGGGAAGACAAGGGGTTGTTTCAGGCCCGTGGTCTAGTTGGCCTGCACACCCTGCACCCGTGGTAGATCCTCCACTGGAGCAAAACTTTTGCCAACCCAGGTTAAATTATATGTTTCACAGAATCTCTAAATAAAGCCTTGACATTTACCTTTGGTACAAAATCAGCATTTCTTTTTCCACTACCTGCATATGACAATTCAATTTCTGCAGATTCCAACGCAAAGGTTTATTTCTACTCTAGGATGTGAAATAAAAAATGCCCTGCAGCTAGTCAATCAGCACAATGGAATTTTGAACCAATGACAGGCAACAGAGATGCCCCTTGGTTCATAGCCTTTGAGAATACACAATTCATAGCAATAAACTCCTACTGAAGGCAAAAACAAAGTTCTTTGTGATTTCTCAAGCTCGACACTAAGTAGCCTGATAAATGTCAAATCAATTGTTGAAAAGTCATTGACTTATTTACTTTAGTCATTTACTATAAATGAACTTGGCTGGAGTGGAAAGCTAGTTACTTATTTGTCTTCTGGCAGACAATTCATTTTTAGCATGTGTAGCATTTGCAATAAGTGCTTTTCCAAATGTCACATATGCTGTGTTGATTTCACTAACTGTATTTTAAATATCTGAAAAGATTCAGTGCTTTGAAAAAAGAAATCTCCAAAATGAACATTTCCTATGCCGTTGCTCAGTCGTGGTCTCAGTACAGATGACTTTTCAGTGTACAGCATCTGTTGGCAATAAAGTCTCACTACTCTTAAATTGCAGATGACTTGAATGGAAATAAAAACTGACAACATTAACCGGGTTTCATACAGACTTGTTGAAAAAGTTTTCTTAGTTGGTTTATAGCTTCTAAAATGTAAAGTGCTATTTGGCCAATGTTGTATGTTGTATGTTGGGGGAGCCAACGTCAGCTATAATGTTATTTGTAATATAATTTTATTTGCCTCATTTTCTTTCTAACATAATGTGCTAATGAACAGCAAATGCTGACTGGTAAATATTCTTTTTGAAAAGATCATATAGAAAACATTCCCTTTAATTTATTGATATTATTATTATTTATAATATTAGTATTATTTTTATTATTATTATTATTATTATACTTATAATTTCTAGCAAATGGGGATTCAGTCACTGATATATGGAATTCCTACTACGTTGAAACATAAAAATTTGGATGGCTCCTTAACATGTTTTTTGCCCATTCTTCAAGCTACTCACACAGGAATTACAATTAGTCTATTTGACCATATGAACCAACCATTGTACTGTGTCTGCCCCCTTCCTAAGCAATTAAAATTAAAGCAGGACTCATTTGATCAGATGGAAAACCAGGTAGTTAATGCCCCTGACTGGTCTGAGTACCCTGACCGCCACCTTATAAACCGCCCCCTAGAAATATTGTACTAGGGGCTTTGCGGAAGACTCTGAGACTGTGCCAGAAGTTAAATTACACAGTATGTTTCTATATAATTTAAATATATAATTATATTATATTTTTGTAATATTTTTGTAATATTTACTTGGTAATACATGCTATAAATCAGCTCACATTGGCTATCTCAGGTTGACAAACGGTTGATGAAACTTGTTTTAATTAATTAAGTTACCTGTGTGCAAGAATAAATTTGAGTTTAAAATGAAATCCAGATTACATGTATCCACTTTTCACTTCTGAAGAAATTGCTTTGAAGACAGTGAAGCAAGTTAAGTTATAACATTTTATCTGTCCGTCTGGATTGTCATTGCTTACAACTATCTTGTGAACGAAAAGTTGTGACTATTTAATTTTAGGAATTATAACATCACATTTGGGAGACAGACAGCTGCAGATGTATATTTTAGTGGAGGAGTGAACATTGGTGAATCATTAATAGTTGTTATATCAACTACCTGCTCCACTCAGGATGACTGTAGGGAACTTCAAGGCTGGGATTCCAACCTGGTATTTCCGATTTAGGACTGCATTGTTCAGGGACTTTTTATTTGTAAATTGAGATTAATACCTACCTTATCACAAAACAGTACTGCATACAATCTCCCATGCTCTGAATTTATATAAAAGACATTTCCTCTCAGAGGATTCTAAGGGGTATATTTACTAAACTGTGGGTTTGAAAACGTGGAGATGTTTCCTTATAGCAACCAATCAGATTCTAGTTATCATTTATTTAGTGCATTCTACAAAATGACAGCTAGAATCTGATTGGTTGCTATAGACAACATCTCCAGTTTTTCAAACTCGCAGTTTAGTAAATATACCCCTAAATCTCCAAATACAATATTGCAGCTCTCTAGTTTTATTAGGGAGTTACTACACTACTCACACCTTCAATCTCAGAACTACTCACAAATGATACATGTATTAAATAACAGTGCAGCTATTGTTTTGGTGGTGCACTCTTAGGAACCTGGAGCGAACTCCCCCAACAGTGGAACGTATTGGCTCAGTCTATAACCCAGGTTTGCTTGGCTGGTAAATGAGCAGTTTGTCTCTCGTTTCAATCTCAGTCCTTAATCCGGTTTATGTTGGGTGAATGATGTACAAATCCCACTAGTTAACGTAGTCTCTGCAGCTATTATAATTCACCTTGCACACAATCCCTAAAGGCAATCTCTAATACAGAACAATAATGCTGAATCCTGATCTTAGAGTATACCTGACCCAAATATCTTTTGATGGACATGGCGCTGGAAGTACGCAGTGGCACTGCCACCAAGCCATATACCCAAGATTATCGGGTTTGAACTGAAAGGTGCAAAGGCGCTCCCCATGTGTGTCATGTGTTTTGTTTGGACTTAATTGTTTTCATCCTTATTATGCACTATGGGACTTTGTTGGGTGTATGCTCATTTGCTTAGTGTAAAATCTGCATGCCCACAAAAAAGAAGTGTATGTCCAGATTTGGTACTTACGCCTCTTTAAGCTTGGAGATGTGGGACAGGGAAGCACAATAAGGGTGTGTTCACATAATTCCAAACTGAGGCAGACCCGCACGGAGACGCAGATATCAGTAGCCATATCGGATGCTGTTGCCTGAGGGTTAGTGCAATTACATGTTGATGATGATGAGTTGCCAGCACTTGCTAACCGCTCATAAGTGCTTCCTGTATTTATTGTTTATATGTTATATGATTTCATGGGAGTATTTTAAAAGTTTGGGTTTTTTTTGCTACTTTCATTGATACACAAGAAGGAATATTATATCTGCTTTATTATAGTGATTTTTTTTAAAATTTAAATATGATGCGTTTTTCACTATCAAGGCAAATGTTAACAAACTTTTGACCTGGTTGGGTGTAAGTGTACGAGGGTGTAAGTCCTCCTTGTGTAAACCTGACATATGCTACTAATGTAGATTTGGCTATAGATGCCTACGTGACAGCAATAGTAAATATACTGTTTGTGTTTGTAAGTGTGGCTTTTTAGAACTTAGGGCCTGATTCATTAAGGATCTAAAATGAAGAGGTATCTTATTTCAGTCTCCTGGACAAAACCATGTTACAATGCAAGGGATGCAAACAAGTTTTCTGTTTTGCACATAAGTTAAATACTGACAGTTTTTTCATGTAGCACATAAATACTTGATAGCTTATTTGTACACTGAAATTTAAAGTTGATATTTGTGTGCTACATGAAAAAACAGTCAGTATTTAACTTATGTGCAAAACAGAATACTAATTTGCACCCCTTGCATTGTAACATGGTTTTGTCCAGGAGACTGAAATAAGATACCTCTTCATTTAAGATCCTTAATGAATCAGGCCCTTAGTTTTTAAGCCCCTTGATCTTTTTATTGTGCCCCATTTCTCTTGCCTAACCACCTAAATTTCCTATTTGTGTATTGTCTGTATTTGACATGAAAATATTTAACATCACATAGATTTTTCTGGCCAAAACGGTACTCCAATAAAAGTTTTTAGAAATGTTTTTTTGCTATACAAAAAAGTATTTTCTGAACAAATATTTATCACGTTTATGTCATCTGACGCTTTGATAATGTATGTTCTCTGTCCTCCTTTATTTCTCTCATGTTTTTCATTTGTATGACATGTATGAAACATTTTAAATTGTGAAGTTATAAAGGGAAAGGCTCTACTGAGTGAACCAAGTTTATCTGGAATTGTGTCTAGACCTTTGTTGTCTGCAACCATGAATAACGGCATCCTGGGGATGCATTGCCTAAAATATGTCAAAGACATGGAGGCAGGAAAGCATAAATATGCTTTTGAATTAAAACTAGATTACCATGGTTCATGACATGTACCTGCTGTGTTAGATTAAAGGATGTTTCTGATCTTATGTCCTCTTTGAACCACCCTCATATTCCTCTGGAAGTCTGTCTTACACAGATGAGTCACAGCTGAAAGTCTACATAATTCATTTTTATTGGAATAATATTGCTACTTGCTATGCATTGTTCTGTGTCACTGTTTCTCACTGTGCATCTAATTAATATTTAAGTTACTTAAATAATATCAGCCCAATCAGATCAAAAGGCATTAGTGCAAACTTGATGAGAAACTACAACTGAAGATATGTTTCAGGTAGCCACATTTAGATTAAAGGGTACGTATTGAGAATTCTAAAACTTCCATTAATGATATTAGTAAAACTAAGAATAGTATTCATGAATTAAAGTAGAAAATCATTATTGCTTTGTATTAAAAGTATGAATACAAAATAAAAGCAAAAAATACCATGTACACCATTGATGTAAAGGTAGCATGAAACTCTTATAAATATAATTCTTAACACAATTTTATACCAGTTAAACTGCGTGTCATAAACATCAGCCAATCAATGTCTGCTTTTGTCAAATTTGCTATAATTATATGACACAAGACAACATCTATGCCAGCTAAGATTGGGACATAGGGAACTTCTGCGAATAGATCATCACTAGTAATCGACACTTACACCAGACCTGTAGCTGGTGCAAGTGATACGAGTAAAAATCATGTACCTGAGAGATGCCCAAAGCTTGAATCAGGCACTGCTGCGTGTCATCGAACTTGGCACGTCCTTACTGTTCATTGACTTAATGCATACACCTAGTACCCTCCCTGTTCTGCCCATGAAATTGAAGGCTGTATGAAGTGGATGAATTGGTCCATTTCTGGGCATGCGCAGTGTTAATTTATTCAAAATACGGCACATATTGGCATTTACGTACTGCAATGAATCAGGCGCGAAGTGTATTAATATGCGTATGTGTATTATGTGTATATGTGTATTAATATGCTTATAGAAATGAATAAAAAACACAAAATGTACAAATATGAGGCTAGAAATAAAATCAGTTCTGACGTCCACTAGCTGTGATATGTTGAGAGCTGGACTAACGCTTGAGCAACCTTAGCTTCCGACTAGGGTCCAGTAGGCACTGAGTGACTCATATTACCATAACCTGTATAAATGTAGGGTTTTTTAAAAAAAGTATTGGGAGAAGGGGGGCCAAACCAGTATCTTGCCTAGGGCCCCATGGTATCTTAATCAGCCTATATATTTAGATATAGTATGCAATTAACAGTTAAATAAATTATATTTTGATAGAAAGAGAGAGAAAGTACAATTTAATTAATGGGTTGATTTAAATTGAAGAATAACAATTTTTTTTTACTTTTGTTGACCAAGCACTTTTCAGTCACAGAATAAAATTATGCAAAATGTCACTGGAATAGTGTGTGGTGTATGTACTATGTGAGAAAATAAAGTGCGCACTTGCAGTTTTTGGGGTTCATAAGTGACCCCCACTGCGGCAGGAGCCTTTTTAGCTGAGAGGGAAATCTATTCCTTTCACTAAAATTGGTCCTAATTTATTTCATATATGTGTATTTTATTCTACAATAAATATTAAATAGCAATTTTACATTAATTAGGCATTTCTTCACAGAAAACCACGTATTCATGCTGTGCCATGTTAAGAGGCCTAATGGCATAGTCGAATTTAATTAATTAGTTGGAGATAGATTAATTTCAATTGTTTTTATATCTTTTGTTTATAGTATAGGTAACTGAACATGTGAATTCTATAAGAGGCCATCCAAGGCTTATCTGATTCTTGTGCTTACCGTTTGTTTGTAGTAAATATAATAAAAGTACTTACTTAAAAACAATTATTACCATAATGAAAGATGTTGAAATATGTAATTCCCTATCTAAGCAGGAAGTCAAGCTTAGATTAACAAAGAACGTCTATGGCAGTGGTTTCTCAGAAGAGTTAAAGACATCACCTTTGTTGATATTCTGTAAAAGTGGAGAAATCTGAAAATGATCTTAAAAATGTCTCTTAAAAATGGTGGAAAACATATATAGTTGTATTCTATTAAGACAAATTTTGTTCAGATAATTTCAGATTTTTTATATATGGAGTGCTGATTTAGTAAACACAATATACATAAACAGCTACTACTTTATTATTATTATTATTATTATTATTATTATCATCATCATAGTTGATTTGTGTGCTCCTCAGAGCCAAACAGTGGGGAAAACAGCACATACATTAAATAGAGAGAGACAAGGTAGACAAAATAAATGCAGACATGAAAACAAAGGAAAGGAAGGGCCCTGCTCATTAGAGAGGTTACATTATAGTTGGAAAAGGGCACTGCTGAAAGAAATGGAGCTAGTATGGCTCAGAATAGAGATTGAGACAGTTGTGAGGGTGTATCAGTAGTATAGGTGAGTAGCATTGGTGGGTATAGAGCAAGCTCTAATAAAGAGATGGGATTTCAGCAAGCAGTCTTATTGGGCATGGTAGGGAACTCTATAAGTTGGTAGTAGCACGGGAGAATTTTTGTAGACAGGAGTAATAGGTGGTTTCCAGAGACATGGGGGCATATTTACTAAACAGCGGGGTTTGAAAAAGTGGAGATGTTGCCTATAGCAACCAATCAGATTCTGGCCGTCATTTAGTAGAATGCACTAAATAAATGACAGCTAGAATCTGATTGGTTGCTATAGGCAACATCTCCACTTTTTAAAAACCCGTAGTTTAGTAAATATACCCCATGGTGAGGCGAGGTCAGAAGTAGATCTAAGAGGGCAAATGAGAGAGTATTTTGAGATGAGATTTGAAATGTAGGGGTGGTATTGTTGATAGCTATGTAGGTTAGGGTGAGTCCTTTTAAATGGACTCTGAAGGACACTGGAAACCATGGATTTTCAAAGTGATGCAGCAGATGTGGAGCAGCAAGAGAGAGGTAGATCAGTCTTGTTGTGGCATTTAAGATGGACTGAAACAGATATATATATAGGTGAGGGGAATGCCAAATAGGAGCACTTTTACATAATTTGTATTCTCTAATATCAACCTTATATTATGGTAGTAAGTAAACCACACCTATATTTTAAGCAAGAATATACGGAAGTAGTACAAAACATGTGGATAGAATGTTATGGAATATTGAGTAGAAACAAGGACAATACTACATATATATGCCTACGCTGACGAAGGCATGGCCTTTTACAAGCGCTAGACCAAAATCCAAACCTGTGCTGCTCTCATTTACCTGTTATTGCAGTTTTGACCTATTGCTGCTTGTTTTTTAAGCTCAGTTGCTGTTAGGTCTCCTGTAAGCAGCCCAGCAATAAATCAATAACACCCTCATTTAATAATTATGCCTCCTTCTCCCCCCTTCCGGTACAACAATATTAAATTAAAAGCATTTTTAAATTGGCCTTCTTCCCCCAAACTAGCTCTAAAATTAAATTAATAACATTATTGTTTAATATATATGACTATTTCCCTCCAATCAGCCTCCAAATTGAACTAAAGGCACAAATTGTTAATAGTTCAGCCTCTTTCCACCCAACATCCCAACATTTAATTAATATTGCGTATTTTTAATAAATAAGCCCACTTACCTCCAACCAGCCCTGCCATTAAAGTAATTCCTATTTAATAAGTAGGGGCCTGATTCATTAAGGATCTTAACTTAAGAAACTTCTTATTTCAGTCTCCTGGACAAAACCATGTTACAATGCAAGAGGTGCAAATTAGTATTCTGTTTTGGACATAAGTTAAATACTGACTGTTTTTCAGTTAAGATCCTTAATGAATCAGGCCCTAGATCCATTTCCCCCCCAGAAGCCCCAACATTAAATTAATAACAATCCCATTTTTTTCACAAACCTATTTGTCCCCCACACCAGCCCCAATATTACATCGTATTTACATTGAATAAATAGACCTACTTCCCCATGTCAAACCAGCCCTGACATTAAATTAATAGCATTCCCTTGTAATAAATAGACATATTTTTCCCCCAGCAGCCACAAAATTGTATTAATAGCATTCTCATTTAATAAATATTAATTTTCCCCAAATAGCACCAATATCAAGATAACAGCATTCAAATTTCCCTAAGCAAACCCCAAAATTAATTTATAAGACTTCACATTGCATTAATACCCCCTAAACATTACAATATATCCTTCAGTCCCAATATACGATTACTACTCCCAGAAACCCCCATTGTATTATCCCAACTGACACCCAGATAACATTATTACAGTTCAGCTTAGAACCAAAAAATTTTCCAAAACTAGAAACTCTACAAGATAATAAAAAAATGCACAAACATCAGCTCAACAAACATATGTTTTATTTCCGTTGAGTAAATGGCTGCATTGCTTTATGTATGAATATCAGAGGGTTTGAGCCTTGCTCCCTTAACTCAACAATACAGTGAAGCTGTTGGCAAAAGCTCTTAGTGCTGTAAACCAGATATTCAGCAGTACTAGACTGGCAAGCATTTGAGTGAGATAATTGAATACATTACTCACATCTTTAGATAGTGGTGAAAACACAGACATATCAGTTCTAATGTATCATTTGTTTTTACTGCTCTAGGACTCCAGAGACTTGTGGTCATGTAATAATGCAATGGTTTATCTCAAGCTTCATGTACTTTACCGTTGCAGACTTGCACATCGCCGGGAAGATATACTGGGTTCATGTAGAGTTGGATGCAAGAGCATATTTTTTATTAAAATATACATTTCCATACAGTGCATGCACACAAAAAAAAATTACGCTTACATCCGTATGCCGTTTCAGTAATATCCCTACGCATAGAGAGATGGAATGGTGGGAAGGGGCAGGCATGTGTAGACAGACTACAGTTAGGGCATGTCCACATAAATGCGACCGATGTAGTCCTGGATACAGACATATATACACTTGTCAGGAGCTGCATGTCTTGCTGGTGCTCGTCCTCTGGTGCAAAATACAGTACTGATAATAACGGTCAGCAGATGCTTCTAATTGGCTTTTTGTGTCTGGACCCCTCCCATTGATAGTAAATAATGCATTAGTATACTACTGTATTTACAATTAATATTGTAATTTGCATTCAGCAGCAGGAAAATGTTTTAATGAGAGAGACTAAGGATGTTTAATACTATTTCATGTATACTTTTATTTTGTACTTGTGTCTGCATTTTATTGTATTACGCATGGTAAATGTGATTTTTGCATATATTAATAGCACTGTTCAGACAGCATTCTCTTATGTATATGACACTTCATTACAATATTATATTGGGTAATTGGTGTACAAATTGGGTAATGTAACTTTAGCATTTACTACTAATACTGTCATCTCTACGCTTTTGTTACTCCAGGCGTAAAACAAGCGCCTATGCTACTGTTGCAGAGCTCAATGTATCTTGGGATGCTTCAAATTAAGCATGCACATAGAATTACATTTTTTTCTGATGCATTTCATTTATCAAATGTCTGGTTTGTATGGTGTCCAGTAGTATTTGACTTGTATGTACATCAATCTAATAGATAAATCAAGAAATGCTAAAAATACTGTTTTAATAATTCTTTTCATTTAAAAATGAAAAGAATGCATTGACAAGATCAAAATGCACCCTTTTCAAATTTAATATAATTATATTTACTGTCAATATAAGTATATTTTCCTCTTAATTAGCATCTACATATATGTCCAGATAATTATCCACAATCAGAACACACATTGCAGGTACAATATTTTGATATAAGCTAGACAGTGTGTTACCAAGGAAACTTTCCTGTGGAGATCAAATATTGGCAATCGCTTAAACCAATTGTTCAAAAGGAATTCATCTAAATCCATCTAACTCATCTAAAACTAGCTAATAAAAATGACTAGCTGTTATGTTTCCTGTTGTTGGGGGAGATTTACTAAGCAGTTGTTTTGGAAAACCACAATTTTTTTGGCAGTGTATAAATTAAGTTATTTACTAAAGGCCAACTGGCACATCAAACTGCATCAATCACACCCACCATGTCTAAAATCACATCACGATTTTTAGACCTGAAAGGTATACAAACCCTCCCATTTACTAGCTAATTAGAAAAAAAATAATAACACATTGTTCACACAGCCTAGATAGTGCAAACCACATGCTGTTTGAGCTCTTTCTTCTTAGAATAATGGGGAATAAATAAAGTAAAGAATTATTAAAGTTAAAAAATAATCATGTCTTATATTTTTTAAAAGGACAGGTTAACCAGTATTTGGCAAAGTCCTCCATGTGAGGGCCCGATCATTTGTTCGCACCTATTCCTGGCCCTATGCTAAATAGCTCTAGGTACCTCCGGGTGCAAGCACTTGACAAGTGCCAGCATGCACTGACAGCCCATGGCTGTTCCTACATGCTGGTGCTTGTAGAACTACAGACACCAGCATGCATATTGGTGCCATTGCATACCATAACTTGCTACAGGTATGCACTACAAGTGTTATGTTCCCCATAGTGTTCCCCATATTAAATTAAATAATAGTAAAGCCCCCATTAGAATATTAATATAAAGTATTGCCTCATTAAAATATACATATATAGTAGTGCTTCCATTAGAAAATAAATATATAGTATTGCCCCATTAGAATATAAATATATAGTAGTGCCTTCCAATAGAATATAAATTAATAGCTATGCCCCATCTTGTTATGTATTGTAATAGGCCCATATTGCTACACAGTTGTAAAAGTATGACCACGGCAGTTGGTATTAGTTTAAAAGTACCCATTCATTCACTAGGACAATAAACAAGTCAGCTCCAGCTCGTCTTTACCCTCTTTTTGACTACTTCCAAAACTAATTTGGCACACACAAACACACAATCATGCATACACATACATTTAAATTAGCTATGCATAGTATATTGTTGGTATATAGCTTAGGCTGGAGAGGAATATTATAGGGTAGCACAAGGGTAGCAGAGTGTAAGGAACCCTGGATTGTACATGAGAAGCACAGTCTCAGCAACTTAGGATAGTACATGGGTAGCAGATTCTGTAACTAAGGTTATTACACATGTAGCAGGTAGTCAGCAATCCACAATTGCATGTAGATAGCAGAACATCAGGAACTCAGGACTACACATGGGTAGCAGAGTGTCAGGAACTCAGGATTGCACACTGATAGCAAAGTGTCAGGAACTCAGGATTGCACACTGATAGCAAAGTGTCAGGAACTCAGGATTGCCCTCTGTTAGCATGGTGTAAGGAGCTCAGGATAGTACATGCATAGCAGAGTGTCAGAAACTGAGGATTACACATGGGTAGCAGAGTGTCAGGAACTCACAACTACATATTGGTATCAGGGTGTCAGGAACTCATGATTGCACACTGGTATCAGGGTGTCAGGAACCCACGAATGCACACTGGAATCAGAGGATCAGTTTAGCAAGGATAACAAGAACAGGTTCAGTCCAGAATCACAGGAACTGAAACTGTTTGACAGCATTAGCTCATCAGTGATCTGATCATGATTGCTGGGAGAGCCTGAAATTTTAAGGTCAAGCAACAGGTGCAACTTGTTAACTGCTAGGGAATTCAGCAGGATTGGTTAACTGCCCAAACCCAATAGCAGAAACCCAAGATACAGTAGCACCTCTGTTTGGAGTACAGTATTAAGATTACAAAATCCACTATCAACAGGGACCAAAGCTTCAAACCCTGACAATTTGGACTGTGCCATATCAAGATACCTTGGCAGTTGGCTCATAATGTATAACATTTTCTGGTGTATGTACCCTTGTAGTATTGCAGTATAATTGCTAGACCTTCATAAAAATTCTATAGTTCACTTTTGGTGACTTATTATATTATATTTGGTGACTTATATACTGGAGATAGTAGAAATGGACTGAAGTATTAGCCCGATGTTGACAATTTGGTGCAGAAGTTGCACCCAGTTAGCCCTGGGTACACTCTCAATTGCTTGATATGGATAATTAACCAGGAGGTACCCCAATATTGTAATAATAGTATTGTACATTAATATTTCAGCTGTATTTATGTATATTGTTTTTCCACAATTATGTTTTAATCAGCAGGAATGATCCAACAAGATATGTCTCATTAAAAGAACAGCTAATATTCTACTAAAAATTTAAAATGTATTAAGTAATTGTAATTTGCATAGTTTACTTGCTGCGTCAAGTGTAAAGGGTCTCCCTTTTTAAAAAGCACATGTTTAGGAGACTTCTGAACTTTGTTCTATCTTCCACTCTGCTGCTTCAACTGAATTCTAAAACAGCCACAGTGGAATGATTAAGAGTTAGTTTGTTGTCATGACTAAAGAAGACAATAATAACTTGTTGGGAGGAAGATGGAGAGGAACTGGTGGAACAATTATCTGTGTAGTAGCATATATTTGATGTAGAGAAAAATGAGCCCTGCAAAGGGTGTAAAATTCAATACAGTATGTATTTTACATTGTTGCCTTTTATATTCCTTTAAAGCATGTTTTATCAATTTATGTTTCAGTTTCAGCTATTTTACCCTGAAATAAATGCTAAAACAATGCTCTCAAACATATGAAAATAAATGGGTTACTCAGTTGAGGCTATATTTCTCTGAAAGTACTGTCCATGGCATCTTCAATTTCAGCATTTGATTATTTCAAAAGGTCAGAGTCCCAAGATATACTTCAAAATGTATTCATCTAAAGCCTCAGCAGAATTGTCATTTTATCTACTTATTACAACAGGACTCTGTTTTTACTGTGTCTATACTGATTAATAAATTCTTCAGCCAGATGATGAAGTCAGACTCCTGTAAAAGCTGATAATTACACCAAGTCAGTTGACACACGGAGCATGTCATCTGATAAATTCAGTTCACAGGATGGAAAAATAGCTTTATGTATTGAGCTGTCATAACGCGTAGCTACCTGAATCCTCCAGGGACAAAATTGCTAAGTAGATTTAACTGTGCAACACTTTCTTATCTGCTTTTTTATAAAATTGGATCTCAGTATATGTGTACCTACTCATAAATAATTAGATATCTCAATTGAACAAATAGACCATACACATACATGATATGGCAAATAAACGTCCATAGAGGGATCTACATTAAGCTGCAACAGTTCTACATATGCTTTAGCCCACACTGTCACGCTCCATGTCAAACCATAGTCATAAAATAAAGATGCTCTATCTCCATCTGTGCTTTTGAAGAAAGGAGTTATATTAGGTCCCGCTAGAGCTGCTGTTCTGTTTAATGAAACAGTAACTCAAAATCAGTGGTAAACATTTCAGCATGACCAGCTCTGTTCTCTTAAATAGGGAGAGGTGCATACCATAATAAGTCATCAAAAATGCTGCCCTGTGGGAGTGTGCAATATAGTTTACTTTATTAGTAATTTAATGAACAAACCATTGAGATTTAACTCCAGCAGAAAGAATCCATGATAAAATTGTTGTAACTTCATAGCATATGTAGATAGTTCAGAAACCTATTATATGCCAGTTCTTTTCTGCTGCTTCAGTAACACATGCTGTCAAATAGTACAAGTACATTACATGTGTATGAACAAAATAATGGAGTACAAAATTAAATAAATATACCTCTTACACTCGTATGTAGTGGGTTAAAATGAAACCATACTTGCACACTCTCCCAGAATGTCCCGGGAGAGTCCCGAAATCTGGGAAGGTTTCTCCCAGACTGTCGGGAGAGCAGGCAATTCTCCTGCATGGGAGTCTTAATGATGCTATTTGCAATGAATTGTGTCATTTTGGCCCCATCCCCCGCGACAAAATGGTGGTTTCATCGCGGGGCGGAGCCAAAATGATGAGATTGCCCACATCCCACCCCTCCCGCCACGTTCCCTGAGCGGGATCTCCCGGACTTTAATAATTAAAAGTTGGCAAGTATGAATAAAACTGACAATAAATGCAAAGGGATTACAGAAATATAGTTACATAATACAGAAATTGCTGATGCTTCACTATTTGGACTATCCCCATTTAATCTTAACTTCAGTATTTGCTTTTAATGTTCACACAGGCAAGACATAATTTTATCTTTAAATAGAAACAGGCTTTTGATGGTGAGTAATTTATGTTTAGAAATCTACTAGCAAAATGGGTAATGTGACAGACTTGTATACATGAATTTATAATATACATTCTCTATTAGTTAATAGTTGAAAGTAACATTTTAATTCATTGGAGCTGATGGCAGGAATTTTGTTGTTGACTTTGGTCCTTTTCTCATACCTTATCTTATTACCATATCTATTTGCTAAAATAGCCTGGTGTGTAACATTTTGTATTTGGGAGACTCTCCTATTCCCTCTCCTGGAGACATTGCTTATACTTTTCTTTATAGGTTAGTTTTCTTTTCACATGCAATGCTTTGTGCTAGCTTGAGCATTGCAATTTATTTTAAGTATCATGACTCAATTAATAATGTTTAATGCAATGAAAGCTATATGTAAATGTTTTAGATTTTATTGTAGTGTTTTCATCTTTTATAATGTATTTTAATTATGTTAAGTTGTTTTGTTATGTACCTGTGCGAAAGCAGAGATCGTATGTGGATGTGACTCCACATTGGTATGAATTGTCCATTGTGTGGGCAAGCAAGTTCAGAATTAACCAAGATTATTATTATTATTATTATTATCGTAGATTTGTAAGGCGCCATAGTGCTCTCCAGCGCCGTACAGTAGGGGAAACAGTACATACATAAAACAGGGACATACAAGGTAGACAAAATAAATGCAGAAATGAAAACAAAGAGTACGAAGGACCCTTCTCATTAGAGAGCTTACATTCTAAATGGAAGAGGGCACAGCTGAAACAAGAGGAGCTAGTGCGTCTTAGAGTGGAGATTGGGATAGTTGTGATGGTGCATTAGTATGAATAGTGTTATCGAGAATAAGGTCACCTCTAAAAAAAGAGATGTTTTTTTCACAAAACTTCTAAAGATTTGAAGGCTGTGGGAAAGTCTGAGCATGGTAGGAAATTCCATAAGTGGGGAGCAACACGGAAGAAGTCTTGTAGGCGGGAGAGAGAGGTGGTTATCAGAGATGGGACAAGACAAGGCGAAGGTCAGAGGTAGATCTAAGAGGACAGGAGGGAGAGTATTTTGATATCAAATTTGAGATGTATGAAGGGGTGGTGTTGTTGAGGGCTTTGTAGGTAAGGTTGAGTAATTTGAAATTGATTCTGGAGGACACAGGGAGCCAGTGTAGGTATTTGCAAAGTGGTGCAGCTGATGTGGAGCAGTGAGAGAGGAAGATCAGTCTTGCAGCAGCATTTAGGATGAATTGAAGTATGGATATATGGGTGTCATGGATGCCAGATAGTAGGAGGTTGCCATAGTCAAGACGGGAGATGATGAGAGAATGGAAAAGAGTTTTAGTATCATGTTGAGTAAGAAAAGGGCGTATTCTGCCAATGTTATTAAGGTGGAGTAGACAGAATTTTGAGAGAGTCTGGAAGTGAGGAATAAAGCAGAGGGCGGAGTCAAGTGTGACACCAAGGCAGCGGGCTTGGTAGATTGAGGAATTTGTAGTGTTATTGACAGTGGGGGAGATTTGATGGCAGGTGGTTACTCTGGCAGAAGGGTAGATAATAAGTTCTGTTTTGGACATGTTGAGCTTTAGGTCCCACAGAGGGAAACGTGAAAAGTAAGAGGGACAGGTTGATTTTTTACAAAAACGTTTTTTAGTTTAGATGTCACATTTTATGGTTTTGTTTTTCCTTCCTCATCATCAACGTAATTATTGTCCATGACAGGTTGAACTTGATGGACCTATATCTTTTTTACCCCACTAACTATTGTAACAAAAGGAGGAATTTAGCTGGCAATATGCAGAGAAAGCAGGGAAGTAGAGTAAATCATTGGCACAGTTATGTACCTAGGTGGAGATTAAACCAGGTAAAAACATATGTGTAGTTTAAAATTGGTTTACTTACATGATTTAAAAGCTGCTTCCTCTCAGCAAACAGACAGGGTGGGTCTGATAGTCTAAACAGAGCCAGGGATGGGCATTTCCTTTTAAAGAGAAGGTGGGTGTGTCACCTGTCCATTAAGCTAGGCCTGTGGGAGGAGTGTCAGGTATAAAACCCTGCTTGTTTCATTGTTCAGGGAGATCAACACTGGGCTAGCTGGCTGATCTGGACAGAGAGCTGGACTATGTATAGTAAGCGTTGAGGGTCTTCATAATTGCTGTGCACCTCGTGACCTCCCACCCATAGTTCGGGTACCTCAAGAATATTTAGTGGAAAGAGAACTAGTCCTACTTGATATAATCACTGAGGCACGCGTGAGCACGCCCAGCACTTTGTTTGGTCTAAAACCTTACCCTCCCAAGAATGATAATCATTCTCAAGGATGCCTGCTCAAGTCCGAATATTACTGGACTGGCATCGCTGGGTGTGTCTCTTTTTTTAACTATGGGGTCGCCGTACTTACGGACGTAATGCTACTCAGACAATAGCCCCTCGCACTTTCTCCAAGCTCCAAGGTTTCCAAATTTTCCTTTACCCCTGAATTGAATAGAGTAATTGGCCGGACTGATTATGCTACTAACTTCTTCCTCCCCAATACCTCCTTATCATTACCCGAGCCAGTCTCTGTCACCTGCTAATAATCAAAAGAATTAACCGTCCTGAGAAGAGAGTGAAATGAGAGAACACAAAAGAGGAAAAACTACAACTTCATGCTGGACAACAGTCTTAGCCTTTGGCTCAGGTGCTACTAACTGCATTCGAGGCATTCCAGTACAGACTCATGAGTGCCCTTGGACCCTTCTCTGAGTGTTGGCCCCTCTGCAGTGGGTGGTATGGGCACCAGTGTGTCTCTGCTACCCTTGAAGCCGTGAGGCTGGTAGCCTACACCTGGTACCTGTCTGGCAAATAACCTAAGCTTAAGAAATTACTGCTCCACAACTAACTCTCCTGATCCAACATCCTGACAGTTAGTGTGACCTTTCAGGAAACAGTGTTTTGGACGTTCTCGGTTGCTGTCTCACTATTTACCTTCTCTCAAGGTCTAACATAGCCTCCCAGTTACAATCTCATCTCACGAGGGGTCAAGAACGTTTCAAAAACTGACAGGTTAGGAGTCTGCCCAGGGGTTATCTCTTGGTAGCGGGAAAGGACTAGTGGCACTGCAATCAAGTTCCAACTCTTATTCTATTCAATTCATTCTACCGAGTACCACTACTTTATGTTCACACTGGTTTATGGCTAACTGAAAGTATGTGATTTGTTACCACTACTCATACATTGTACATCTATTATCAATAACATGAATACCCCTATCATCTATTATAACTCTAGGACTATCACATTGAATAACAAAAGCTTTGAGTATGATACAGTAATATATTAGACACATTTCAATACACCTCTACCCAGACATTTTTCATTGGTACACCTGTGTATACTTGAGGATCCTGCATGGTGGTAATTGGATGACGTGTATTTGTTTTACCTGGAGGAAAACCCATCAGCAGGAGGGATATGGGATGGCTCTATTAGTCTACCTTGTCCATCTCTCGAGAGTCCACCAGACTCCTCACCACATCTCTTCACCTTCCAGACAGTTTATCCCTCAGGTAACACAAATCTTCCTATATTAACCAATATGTGTATGCGTGCATGTGTGTGTGTGTGTGTTCACCTTTTTAAAACTAAAACAATACAACGAAAAACAAACAAAACATAGATTTGTTAGCTGTCACATAAAACCCTGCTGTCTATTTGACAGCTATGTTCTCCCTGGTGTGACAGCCCTGTATGGTTGTGCGTGTAAGTGTGGACCTTACTAGCAGCTACTTCAGTTGGTAACTGTGTCACTGTATAAAGTCCTCTATGTAGTGTCCTAATCATGTGCTGGTATTGCTATAAAACGATTTCTCAGTCACCTCAACATCGCCCTCTAGACTAGAAAAATGCTAAAGACCAATGTATATCAATCGATTTTCCCTCTGCCAACTCACATGTCATTCTCAGTACCTCATATTCAGCTACTTGACTAAGTGGGAAAAGGCAAAGGGGTCTCTTTCTATAACACTTTCTTAAAATATAACAGTATCCAGTACATGCCTGTCTAACAGTGAAAATTATAAAACATGAAAATTCTACATTTTCTAGGGTTTCACATTATGTCGTATCTTGTGGTAAAAATCCTACTCCAATGTTCTACACAGAGATGCATATCTGTATGCCTATCCTCTAGCAATCTCCTGTCTCCACCCTTTGTGCATCCATAAAAAGGCACATTTTTGTACAGGAGGCACGAACCAAAACAAAAAAACAAAAAACAAAACAGATATGCAATCTATAAAACATGAATCGTATTTCCACAACAGAACCTTTCTGCTTAAAAAAATCAGCAGTTTCTATACACATGAAAACAAAACCCCTGACTGTTTCTGTAACTTATGTCAATCTAGTGTGTGTATCTCTGAATTTGTCTTATGTAAAAATATAAAATATGTTTTAGCCCCATTGTTGAGACTGTGTCTGATTTTATCTCTACCAGAGCAGAGAGAGAGAGAGAGAGAGAGAGAGAGAGGTAGAGAGAGAGAGGGAGAGGGAGAGAGAGAGAGAGAGAGAGAGAGAGAGAGAGACTAGCGTTTGTGTAAAGAATGAGAAATAGGAAAGCAATGAATGATAGGCATACAAAGGTTTGAATACAAACATACATGTAGAAAGGGAGATTTTTACAACAAAATGACAGCTGGATTGGACTCTGACTCTATGGGCAAATGGCTGTATTCATTCCACTGTTCCCCTTAGCTATTTGCTAACTATGACCCCTCCCCATACTTGACTAGGGGTTCTTAACAGTGCAATCCAGTGTCGTCCGTCATTTGTTCATTAAGAACTCGGTATCTCATTGACTACATACCTTTTCAACGGACTTTTCTAACTTATAATAGAGAAATGTAAAAATGTACTCTTAGTGACTCATATTTTCTCTGAAACACATAAAACGATATTTTGGAGCAAAGTATGTACATACTTCATTGTTGGATAATGATTCTCAGCCAAACAAATTATCATGAGTCACTGCAGCCTAAAACAAAAGAGTGTTCCAATTGTCTATTGTTAATTAGTCTTTCAAGAGTAATTCTTCTATTTCTCTATCTCACCCCTTTTAAACACTTGTCTATACTTCTTTTGTGTCCCCTTTATCTGTGAAAAGAAAAACAAGATAGTTATCTTAAAACAGCAAACAAAACAAACATTTCTATTCTTTGCCGTCGGCTAGTGATTTAGGAAAACAAACATGTGACAACATAAAACGAACAAACAAAATCAACAAAGATTACTTTCAAAAAAATAAGTTTCTTTCTACATTTTGCACCTTAATGCTCACCACAGATTAACTCTAGAGTCGGCTATATTTCTCCCCCAGAATATTAGTTGTTACAGAGTGTGCAATCAATTAAAGGGGAACCTCTGAGAGAAGTGTACGCCTCCTTTGTGGATGTCTATGTGATTTCCAACCCAGGTATTCATTTTTCTCTCTACACAGTTCCTACTCATGTGTCCCTTCTTATGGCAGTAGAAGCACGTCCCTGTCATGTCTGCACAATGTTTTGCTAGGTGTCCTATTTTATTGCCTTGAAAACACTTCCTCAACTCGTGTTGTTTCTCTTCCTTTTTACAATCTTTCCTAATGTGTCCTTCTTCTCTGCAATTGTAACATCTCACTATTCTGGGTTTCCTGTTATGTGGGTTGTATTCTGGTGGTCGTGTGTGCAGTCCCTCTAGTGCTGGGATACTTATCATCATTACCCTATCACTTAGTGTCTCTTTCTGTTTGTTTATACTTTTATCATGTTCTATAGCTGACTCCCTGAGAGCACTTACAGTGGTTCTTTTCCAGTATGGTAATGAAGTTTGCACCCTTCTTTTCAAGTTTTCCCTGAGACCATCCATTAGAACTTTAACAGCAACCTCTCTGTAATATAGATTATCTTTTATGTCTGGTACCCCAGTATATTTGCCCATTGCTATCAAAGCTCTGCAAAAATAGTCTGCTGCATTTTCACTATCTTTTTGCCGGATACTAAAAATTTTACTCCCGTCCACTATCACTGGGAAATATGTGGCCAACTGTGTGATTATATGTCTAATATTGTCCTGATTATCATCCTCGCTTAAGGATTCATCCTCCTCCAACATACAATCCTTAATGAACTTTTGTATGTCAGTATTGAGAGGAAGACAGGTCTTCAATAATACTCGCCAATCGTTATTAGTTGGCTCATACACATTACCATAATATCTAATAAACTGCTGACATTTGGTCAAATCTTTCCTAGGATCAGGGAAATCAGACAAAATTGAAAATGTTTCAGACCTAGTGCATGGATCATGCTTTGCTACATGTTTTAAGGGAACATCACTATTCCTGTCTGCTTTCCCATTGGGAACTGCTACTGTGCAGACAGGATGTAAGTCTACCAAATCACTGAAACTAGTTGCTGAAATTGCTGCTGCAGTACAATGGATGTCTCCTCCTGTGTTAACCTTTTCATTATTCTCACCACTTTCAGCAGCTGCCCCTGCTGGTGGGACCGTTCCTCTTCTTTGTCCTGAAACATTACTTTTAACGTTACTTAAAACAACATACAACTTACTAGTTACAGTTTTTAAATTTTTGGTATTGGCTGTACTTCCCGCCCCGACCGAATTTATCGGGGGCGTGTTTGCGCTCAGTTCGCCACGCTTTGCAATGCACACTTCCGGAATGCTTGTTTCCGGTACGCTTACTTCCGCTGAACACGTGTTTTTCCTTACACTCACTTCCGCTGTGCGTTCGCTGCTCTGCCACGTGTTACCTTCCATTTGCCACGATTTTAAACAATGATTATGTGCATTTCTCACTTTTGTTGACTTAATCAACCGTACTTTATCTTTTACGGTATTTAGCACCTCTGCATTAAAACTCCCTGTTGTTGGGAAAGGCCTATCACAATCTTTGATCATTTCGACCCACGTGTCACAATACACAGTTGCGTATGCACCATGTTTTGCACACATGAGAAATCTCGCTGACTCAATAAGACCTTCCTTAGGCAGTAAATTGGCAATCTCTAGCGTATGCCTAGCACCCATGTTGCACAATATACTTTCTACCCGGAACACAGACACACCACAATGCTCTGTTCCTTCCGGCCAAATGTGAAATACAGACACACCGCAATGCTCTGTTCTTTCCACTAAATAATTTCAACTCTGTCGCTATACTCACCGCTAGAGATCTATAATGCTCGGTGAACGTATTTCCTTTAGCCGCGTTCACTCGCTTTTCTCGCCCCTGGCGAGGATCCCTAATACAGAAATATCACTGTGGGCCCCAAGGGCTATCAGCTCCTCGATACCCTGGCTCAACCACAAAAATCTGCTGAGTTTATTATCGCTGGGAGCGCAAGTTAATACAATCAACCTGCCTTTCCAGTATAATTCCTCCTAGCTGCTTCACCAATTCGCACTAACGGTGCGATCGGATCGCACTGCCTACCAATACTAATTATTAGCAAACCTTGCGATCTATTGGTAGCGCTTTGCGAAAACCCGGTTTTCGCATTCGGTATACCTGCCCTGTATACCGTCCTTCAGTTGGGCAATCCGCCTCGTCAGACAGCAACTGAGCACCTCAACAATAAACAGTGTATCTACGTTACAAAATCGCACACTATACACCTTTTCTGCGCAGATAATTGAAAGTTCCCAACAATAGTAATAATGTCTCAGAGGCTTTCACAAGTAATTATACTATGCATATAATAACTATCAAAACAATTGTTCAACCACGTGGCAAATCTACCGGAAGTTTGCGTACGCACAGCAGGAAGTACACATACGCACAGCAATGCAATACACTTTAAACCATTAAAACGACAATAAAAAGAAACATTTTTTTTTCTTTCTTGTCCCTAGATTCTAATTAGCGTTCCTTCAGTCTATGCAACAACGGACATTCGGTTTCGCAACACACAGTGAACCACAGGTATTAAACGCATTACGTTCTTTCCTGCTTTATGCGACGCGTCCGTCAATCCACCCTTTGTTGAGGAACCGAATATCGTAAGCGTTGCATACCTGCCGGTAACGTAACTCCTAACTCACGAGCCCCCATATTATTAAAGTAATTTTATCGTTTTAAAATAAGCATTGCCCAATCAATTGAATGTGTGTCCAAAGCACAAAGTGATTTATTTTTAACAGATGTAAATAGTCAACAATTCAATACATTATTATCTCATGATAAAGTACAGTACAGCACAGCCAATACCAAAAGATAAGTACATACCAATGCAATCGCTTGCGCACCCACGGGACCCGATGGACAATATTCTGTATAGAATATTGTGTCAGAGTTGACTGAGGCCCCAGTGAGATGCAGCTAATATATATACAGTCAGTGTTTCATTGTGAACAAAAGAGATGACGTAGATTGTTTCTATAGGTCCAGACGTTGGGTGGGTCCAGGCCAGACAGGTAATAGGTTGATTCAGTCTAAGGAATCCAAAGGTGGGGGTCTTCTCTCCAGGGGGTCTGCTCCTTTTCATAGCCAGTATCATACAAAGGTTTTACTCTCTAATATCAATAACTAAAGTATGCAATGTGCGATCTCTTCGCCGACTGCACCGGACAGCTGCTGATGAATAGGGCTTCAATATGATATCAGGCATGACACCTTTCCTATTACCTAAACCTTTAATAACACTACAATGTACATATAATCAACATATATATATATATATATATCTATATATATATATATATATATATATATATATAGACTAATAATAAACCGAATACTATCTGCTCCTGAATTACAGTGTAACAGAACCAATATGAAATTATATAAATAACTAACTGTTGTAATGCGAGTGTGTGCGTGCGTATTTTACCGTGCGAACGCACCACGTCACGTAACACGTGGCGTACGCTTCGCAATACGCACGGCAAACCACTATTAAACCAATATACTTTCGTTCATCCAATTATACGACTTTGACACCTGGCTCTGTTTAGACTATCAGACCCACCCTGTCTGTTTGCTGAGAGGAAGCAGCTTTTAAATCATGTAAGTAAACCAATTTTAAACTACACATATGTTTTTACCTGGTTTAATCTCCACCTAGGTATATAACTGTGCCAATGTTTTACTCTACTTCCCTGCTTTCTCTGCATATTGCCAGCTAAATGCCTCCTTTTGTTACACTATATAACATTACCCTTTTCATCTAAAACATTTCTTTAAGGCCTGCATCACTGAAACTTGACAGTGACCAGTTACCGTAAGTTTCTGAAATATATGATCTGTGGTGATGACTTACATATGTGGATTGCAGTCATAGGCCACACATATTTTCATTCCTGAATGACCAAAATGTTACCTATTTTGACTGCCCTTTATATGAATAAAATTATTGTTTTGGCCAGAACAAAAGTCAGCCCATGTAGCAATGTTGCTCAACCAGATCTCCGCATGTACTGGTAGCTTAAGACATTCTCTGCGTGCCAACATTTCAACTACTTCTCATTGCATTGTAGGGGGGCGGCTGTATGAAGGTAATCATACATCTGTGTCCCTTTTCTTTGTAGTTAAGATTGGCAGCTGTGTGGAAGCCTCATATGTAATTTGAATGTCACATGACAGATTAGAAAGAGAAACTGGCTAGTGATCCTGTGTCCTGGGTCAGGAACAATTGTCCAATTTGCCTATTTATTAAAGCAGCACTGAATCCTATTTATTATCTCACAAAACATTTCTATTAAGATCTTGTTGACACTTGTAACTAGAGCAGGATGTGGTTTGATTCTCCAACCAGTTAGGCGAATCATCAGAATTTCTAAAATTTTAGAACCAGTTAAAAAAATTAAAAATTTTGAATAGGTGCTAATACATTTTCACCATGTTCTAGCATATTCTATGTTAGAGCGAGTTCGAATTATTTTATTTTTTTCTTTATTGTGAACGGCCTATTTCAAACATGAATAGTGGACCTCAAACTGCGAACACAATACTATTCCCAGTTTGATTTTAAGAAAATCTTAAAATAATGTTAAATTAATTAAAAATGTTATTTATTTATTTTTTTAAAAACCCCACTCATTTTAATATAAACCATAAACATGAATATCAAACACAAAATTTTGAGGTAAAAAAAATGTTACAATACTGTTATAGTAATTAAAAATATTAGTTTGTGATTAAAATATACTGTATATATATTTTAAAAAATATTAACATGAATGGGGAAAGAAAACTTCCAATGGTAAAACACGAACATGAATCTCAAACACTGTTGGCAAACAAGATCTGAAAAAGCGAACTGTGAACGTTGAACGCAGGAGTAAATTTGGCGCGAGTCAAGCTTCATAGATGACTGCATGGCAAACATTTTCAGGGTCATCGTACCGGTGAAATTCACTCTACAATATTTTCTACAGCAGGATTCTCCAATATTTAGCCCATCAAGATATTTTATGGCTCCCATTTTTCCCTAACAATGTTAATAAACTGTACAATATATGACCTTTTTTGTGAATAGAATTCTGCCCATGATTAAGCAGTTATGACATATATGTGGCTCTTTTCATGTAAATACTGAGACAGCAAAGAAAATGAGCTCACCGTATATGACAATGAAACATAAATTTATACCGGGGATCCCTGTGCACAAATCATACTAATTAATGTGATCAGCAGAGTAATCTCAGAAGTAAGATGTCAGGTAATAATAGTTGCCTGTCTCTAGATGATGACATGATACACTCCCTCAGCAGGATAAATGAGTCATTTGTGACATATTAATACTACTTAGTAATGCTACCCTGCTGTTTGTAATGATGTGTTGCTCAGTTTGCCATGGAATCTACAATAAATGATATTTCCATTGTATACCACGTTCTAAACTATACAGAACTGTACACGTTTCCTTGTCATTCAAAATATGGGTTAATGTTCTTTTTGGCCACATAATCTGTTTTAGCAGTTTTAACACAAAGACTGATGGGGAGGTCACTTACTTAAAATAGATAGATGAAGATCCAATTTTCACTAAAGAGTTTACAATTTCTGAAGAATTATAAGACAGTGCTACTGGGTTTGTAGTGATGATAATGATGTTATATGGTTGACATATAATGGAATAAATACATTTTAATACACCTATGGAGAGATAGTGTACCTGGTAATAAGCGAGAATTGACATACAAAGGGTATGGTGAAAAGTGGGCAGTGCTATATTATTTTTAGTTTTGTATGGTTATAGCATATATTTTCATCATGAAACAATTACATTTTGATTTTAGTGCAGTTCAAATATCTTCAGTATAATCTTTTGTTTAAAAAAAATGAATTTTTGCAACACTTAGAAGCTGCTATTGAGTTCTGGAAACATGTGGTGGTTATAGACTTCTGCTTTTGATGTGTATTATGTGGAAGATGAATTAAAGGAAAATGTTATTAAAAATATCTATTAAAATCATTTCTATCCCACATCAAGGAGGAAAACCTTTTCTATGTGTAAAATATGTAACATACACTATATGAACGAAAGTATTTGGATACTTGACCATTACACCAACAGGGACTGTAATGACATTGTATTCAAATACATATATTTTAATATGGAGTTTGTCCCCCTTTTGCAGTGATAACAGCTCCCACTCTTCTTGGATGGCTTTCCATAAGATGTTGGAGTGTTTCTGGGGGAATTTGTGCCCATTCATTGTATAGAGCATTTATGAGGTCAGGCACTAATGTTGGACGAGAAGGCCTGGCTCGCAATCTCCGTTCCAGTTCATCCCAGTTCATCACAGTGTTCCATGTGGTTAAGGTCAGGGCTCTGTGCTGGCCAGTCAAGTTCTTCCACACCGAACTCATCAAACCGTGTCTTTGCTTTGTGCACTGGGGCACAGTCAAGTTGGAATAGAAAAGGGACTTCCCCAATCTGTTGCCACAAAGTATAGCATTGTCCAAAATGACTTGGGCATTACGCCCTGCAGTGGGGATAAGGGGCCAAGCCGAAACCCTGAAAAACAGCCCCATACCATTTTCCCTTCTCCACCAAACTTCACAGTTGGCATAATGTAGTAAGGCAGGTAATGTTCTCCCGGCATCCGCCAAACCCAGACTCACTCGCCCATCTGACTGAGAAACAGAAAAGCATGATTTGTCACTCCACAGAACACGTTTCCGCTGCTCCACAGTTCAGTGTCTGTGTGCATTACACCACTCCATCTTGGTATTGGTGATGTGAGGCTTGCATGCAGCTGCTCAGCCATGGAAACCCATTCCATTAAGCTCCCGCCGCACAGTTTTGTGCTTACATTAATGCCAGTGGAAGTTTAGAATTCTTCAGCTATGGAATCAGCAAAGCGTTGGCGACTTTTACGCACCATGCACTATAGCAGTTGTTGTTCCCGTTCTGTGATTTTATGTGATCTCTCACTTCATGGCTGACTTGCTGTTGTTCCTAAATGCTTCCACTTTCTAATAATGTCACTTACATTTGCATGTTGAATATCCAACAGGGATGAAATTTCACGAACCGTCTTATTGCAAAGGTGGCATCCTATCATAGTACCACACTTGAAGTCACTGAGCTCTTTAGAACGACCCATTTTATATCACAAATGTTTGCAAATGGAGACTGCATGGCTAGGTGCTTGATTTTATACACATCTGGTAAGAGTCTCACTGGCCTGGTGGGGTCACGGGAAATACCCGGTAGGCTCCACTGTCTGATGGCCTCGCCCCCTTTTGCTAGGGGGGTCAGAATGTGATCACCAGGGCCCCACAGAGAGGTAAGTGTAATAGCAGCCTGTGCTGCTAGTAAAGCAGAGGAGCTTCCTGCTCAGGCAGGAAGTCCTCACTGTCTCCCAAAACCCCCTTTGTTATGCTATGATTGGCTGACAGTCACTCAGCCACTCAGAGCAGACACGCCCCCTGCCCACACTGCCATGGAGGAAATAAAGCAGGAAAGGTAAGTTTGTGTGTTTGTATGTATGTGAGAGAATGTGTGTCAGTGTGTATGAAAAAATTATTAGTGTGTGTATGAGAGAGAATGTGTGTCAGTGTGTATGATAAATGTATTAGTGTGTGTGTGTCTGTGTATGAGAAATGTGTGTATAAGAGGGGGGGTGAGTCAGTGTATGATAAATGTATTAGTGTGCGTGTGTGTGTCTGTGTGTATGAGAGAGGGGGGTGAGTCAGTGTGTATGATAAATGTATTAGTGTGTGTCTGTGTGTATGAAAAATGTGTGTATGAGAGAGGGGGGATAAGTCAGCGTGTATGATAAATGTATTAGTGTGTATGTGTGTGTGTATGTGTGTGTGTTTGTGTGTGGCTGTGTGTATGAGAAATGTGTGTATGAGAGAGGGGCGGGGGTAAGTCAGAGTGTATGATAAATGTATTAGTGTGTGTCTGTGTGTATGAAAAATGTGTGTATGAGAGAGGGGGTAAGTCAGAGTGTATGATAAATGTATTAATGTGTGTCTGTGTGTATGAGAGAGGGGGGTGAGTCAGTGTGTATGATAAATGTATTAGTGTGTGTCTGTGTGTATGAAAAATGTGTGTATGAGAGAGGGGGGTGAGACAGTGTGCATGATAAATGTATTAGTGTGTGTCTGTGTGTATGAGAGAGGGGGTGAGTCAGTGTGTATGATAAATGTATTAGTGTGTGTGTGTGTGTGTTTGTGTGTGGCTGTGTGTATGAGAAATGTGTGTATGAGAGGGGGGGGGGGTAAGTCAGAGTGTATGATAAATGTATTAGTGTGCTTCTTTGTGTATGAAAAATGTGTGTGTGAGAGAGGGGGTGAGACAGTGTGTATGATAAATGTATTAGTGTGTGTCTGTGTGTATGAAAAATGTGTGTATGAGAGAGGGGGGATGAGTCAGCGTGTATGATAAATGTATTAGTGTGTGTGTGTGTTTGTGTGTGGCTGTGTGTATGAGAAATGTGTGTATGAGAGAGGGGGGGGTAAGTCAGAGTGTATGATAAATGTATTATGTAGAGTGTGTCTGTTTCATTATAACCTCTATCCACCTTCCACTACATATGTAGTGCTTTTAGGGCACTGTTCCTGAAACTCAGGACTTCTGTTCTGCCTTCCGAGAGATATGTCACACTTCTCTGAGCAGGCAGTGTACACTTCTGTCAATGGTGTACGCAACAATGCAAGTTTTTTGCTGTAGGGGAGTGGCCTAGTGCTTTTAACACTCACACGCACCCTTTTAACATGAGAGCTATTGATTTAACATTGTGACTGGTTGGGGAAGGGGGCTAGAGTGTGTCCTCATTGCTAGGGTTTCCATATTTAATGTACCTATCCCTTTTTCAAAACAGGATCCCAACATTCCAGAGTCCAGCAGCAGATAGTGAATGCTGCAAGAACAGGTAGGAGAGAGCAGGACAGTCTGCCAACTGTTCTGATTCTAGAAGGGCAAGACTTTGTCCCGATCTAAGGAGTGGTGCCTAGACTATATTCTTTATATACTACACTATGCTGCTAGCCATGACCTTTATGGGCTGACCACTCCCCCTCTAGTGTCTAGTCTCGCCTCTATGGTGGCTGGCCACACGCCTTCTGATGGGCCCCTACCATTGCACTCTCCCTGTGGGCCCTTCATGACCCAGTCCGACACTGCCTCTGGCAACGGGTCTGATTAAAACTAGAGATGTTCACTGACCCCCGTGTTTTGGTTTTGGTTTTGGCTTTGGATCTGGATTAACTTTGTGTTTTGGTTTTGGCAAAACCGTCCTCGCGTATTTTGGTTTTGGTTTTGGATCCATTATTTTTTCTAAAATTACTATTTTTATAAAATGACATAAATTGGCTCTTTTTTATTCCTACATTATTATTAACCTCAATAAAATTAATTTCCAATAATTTCCAGTCAATTTTTGTCAAGTGACTAGAACACTGATACCCCTCCTGTTTCTGTATGAGCAATGGCGCTGGATCTCCTGGGGAGGGAGGTACTTATGGAATCCAAAACCCGCGAGATCCGACAACGCAACAATGACGTTTTGCCTCGATTAAGATCCGCGGACGCACGAAAGTAACGAGACGGCTTGCGAGCCTACTTGGATCCCCTAAGTTCGGGTGGGCTTGATTTTCCTAAAACCGAGCCTAAGCATCACTAATTGAAACCCCTCAATTCAATATTTTATATATAATTTTTTTTCCTTTAATGCTTTTTAACTTTTTAAAAAATATATATATATTTTTCCTCCTAAATGTAACTGACAGCCCAAAAGTAGGCATCCATTTTCATTGCACAAGCACATATCACCTAAGACTGACCCTGAGGGGGCAGTCTCAGGGGGCCATATTCCCCCCTGAGCTGGTACCATAGTGGGCTACCTTGGGTTGGGTCACTGGGCCATCTGCATTTTTTTTCCTTTAAAATGTTCTTAATAGGCTGCTGAATTGAGTTTTGCCAGCCCTCCCCTGAATAGGGGGAGGGCTGGCAAATATCAGTCCATTTGTGGTCCATAATACTCCTATTGCAAAATGCAGTTTATGGTTTGTTAATACCAATCAATCAATGGGTCACAAAAACATCCTGGACCCCTGGACTACGTGATGGTAATTAATTGTCTCCAGTAAAGTAATTGTAAGTATATGTCTCCAAATTAACGTACATCATGAAGTAGGTCATTTTTGCTGCTTACTTTTTGCTAGCACTTTCCTTTACCTCCCCTGTGAGAGCCGGGGAGGAGGGGGGGGGGCAGCTTATAACTTGGTCTCATAGTTTCTGCAATCTCCAATCTTGCATGCACAATTTGGCCCAAACTCCTTCCAGATTTTTTTTTTAAATAGTGAGGCAGCCGGATACTGTGACAGCCGCACAACCCCAACTAGCAGTTGAGCGGCATGCGATATTAGCGATATTTGTATGGTTCATATGATATTGGTCACCCTCCACTCCAACAATCCCTGTATTGTTAGTTACTTAAACACTTCATCTGGAAGCATCAATAACCCACAAATACTATAGGCGCAGCGCTGGTCATAAGTTGTAACATTGGAATTTGACTCTCAGTTTATCAGCTGCTCCCTATACCAGTCACACAGTCACTCTATAGGGGAAACCAGAACTCAAACTGCAATCTCTCATTTTTCTACAAATGTCTAATATTGATTGTAGTATATGTAAATACAGTAGGCCTGATTCATTAAGGAAAGTAAGGCAAAAAAATTTGTAAGTTTTCTACTGGGCAAAACCATATTACAATGCAAGGTGTGCATATTAGTTTATTATTTTGCACATAAGTTAAATACTGGCTGTTTTTTTTCATGTAGCACACAAATACTTCTGATGGGCCCCTACCATTGCACTCTCCCTGTGGGCCCTTCATGACCCAGTCAGCTCATTTCCTTCCCACTACCCTCTGACACCCTTTCTTCATTTGACCCCACAAATGAAGAGGAAATTTCTACGCTCTTCTTATCTTCCTACTCTACCTCCTGTCCTCTTGATCCTATTCCCTCGCAAATTGGTAGATCCCTGTCTTCTGTGCTCATTTCACCTCTAACTCAAATCTGTAATCTCTCACTCTCTACTGGCATCTTTCCATCACTATACAAGCATGCAGTGATTACTCCTATTCTAAAAAAACAAAACTCCGACCCAAACTCTCTCTCAAATTACCGTCCCATCTCTCAGCTCCCTTGCCCCTCCAAGCTTCTAGAGAGACTTGCCTACACTCGCCTCACACGCAAACAACCTGTTGGATCCTCTTCAGTCTGGCTTTCGTTCTCAACACTCCACAGAGACTGCGCTGACCAAGGTTGTTAATGATCTGATCACTGCTAAGACTGAACGCCATTACTCTCTCCTAATTCTCCTTGATCTCTTGGCTGCATTTGACACCGTTGACCACTCTCTTCTCATACAAACGCTGCAATCCCTAGGTCTTCAAGACACAGTTCTATCCTGGTTCTCATCTTACCTCTCTAATCGCTCTTTCACTGTTAATTTCTCTGGAGCCACCTCTGCTCCGCTTCCCCTATCAGTTGGAGTACCACAAGGCTCGGTGCTAGGTCCTCTGCTGTTCTCTATCTATACCGCTTCTCTTGGAAATCTAATAAGTTCCTTTGGCTTTCAGTATCATCTCTATGCGGATGATACCCAAATCTATCTATCCTCTCCTGATATCTCGACATCTGTGTTGTCCCGTGTAACTGACTGTCTTTCTGCCATTTCATCTTGGATGTCCTCTCGTCAACTCAAACTTAATCTTTCTAAAACAGAGTTAATAATATTCCCACCCGCCAACAAGAGCATACCTGACATTTCTATCTCTGTTGATAACATGACCATAAATCCCACCCCACAAGCTTGCTGCCTAGGTGTAATCCTTGATTCACGCCTATCCTTTGTTCCCCACATTGACTCTATATCTAAATCATGTTACATACATCTAAAGAACATTTCCAGAATCCGCACATATCTCACACAAGACACTGCTAAAACCTTAATTCATGCACTAATCATCTCCCGCATTGACTATTGCAATTCCCTCCTTACTGGTCTTCCCAAAAACAGACTCAAACCCCTAAAATCTATTTTGCATGCTTCGGCAAGACTGATTTTCCTTGCAAATAGCTATTCCTCTGTTGAATCACTCTGTATGTCTCTACACTGGCTGCCTGTCTTCTATCGAATCCAATATAAAATACTTTTACTAACATACAAGGCCATCAACAAAGCTGCACCAACATACATCTCCTCTCTTGTCTCAAAATATCTCCCAACTCGGCAACTCCGTTCTGCAAAAGATCTGCGTCTCTCATCCACCCTCATTACATCCTCCCATTCCCGGTTACAGGACTTTTTTCGGGCTGCACCCACTCTATGAAACTCTCTCCCTCGCACAATAAGACTCTCCTCTGTTCTACAAACTTTCAAGCGTTCTCTGAAAACCTACCTATTCAGACAAGCTTATAATATTCCTCAACCACCATCTTAACCTCACTACCTTTAGCCTGTTACACAATTTCACAGAAGACAACTACCCCCGGACCAACATTGTTGTGTGACAGGATCATTTAGCTTATGAGTCACCTTACCTTTGCAGTCTGGCTGGGCCAAGATGCAAAATGTATACTTAACCTCATGTGTCAATCTCCCATTGTCCCATAGATTGTAAGCTTGCGAGCAGGGCCTTCTCACCTCTTTGTCTGTTTTACCCAGTTTGTTTATTAGTTTATTACGTTTGTCCCCAATTGTAAAGCGCTACGGAATATGTTGGCGCTATATAAATAAATGATGATGATGATGATGATGATACTTGATAGCTTTACTTTTACACTGAAATTTAAAGTTTATCTAGGACATGCGCTTCCCCAACTATAAATAAATCTGTCCCCACATTTTAAATTTTGCTTCCCTTCCAATGCAACACGGTTTTGCCAAGGTGCAAAGTTACTAGGGGTGTGCACCGGCCACTTTTAGTGTTTTGTGTTTTGTGTTTTGGGTTCTGATTAGCTTGAGGTTTTGGGTTCTGATTTGTTTTGCCAAAACACCTGACGAAAGGTTTTGGCTCTGATTTAGGGTTTTGGGTTCTGATTTATTTTCAAAAAAGCATAAAAAGTGCTAAAATCCAGTTTTTTTGTTTCTTTTCACTCCTACGCTATTATTAACCTCAATAACATTCAATAACAATCATTTCCATTAATTTCCAGTCTATTCTGAACACCTCACACCTCACAATATTGTTTTTAGTCCAAAACGTTGCACCGAGGTAGCTTTCTGGACTGCGTAGTGGAGTGGGCCCGGTACCCAATTTGGTACCGGGGCCACAATACCTCCCTCAACTGTTCTAAATTCCACTGCACATATGGCTGCTCCTCCATCCTCTGCAGCATATAGAGGGTGGAGTTCAAGCGCGTCAATACCTCTTGTTTTCGATCATGACAGTGCATTTTAATTATTTTTGGATTTGGCCCCAACACTGAATGTAGTTTAATATCTGATACGCAGCTATCTGGACTGCGTAGTGGAGTGGCCCCGGTACCCAATTTGGTACCCGGGCCACAATACCTCCTCCAACTGGTCTGAATTCCACTGCACAGATGTCTGCTCCTACCTCCTCAAACTGGTCTGAATTCCACTGCACAGATGGCGGACACCGGATGCACGTCTAACACCAACATAGCTGTTAAGGCCGCAGTTATTTTTGGGTACAGCAGCAACAGTGAACGTAGTTTGACTTTTAAATAGCAGTACCTAGTATTTTTTGGTACAGCAGCAACAGTGAATGTAGTTTGACTTTTAAATAGCAGTACCTAGTATTTATTGGTACAGCAGCAACAGTGATCGTAGTTTGACTTTTAAATAGCAGTACCTAGTATTTTTTGGTACAGCAGCAACAGTGAACGTAGTTTGACTTTTAAATAGCAGTACCTAGTATTTTTTGGTACAGCAGCAACAGTGAACGTAGTTTGACTTTTAAATAGCAGTACCTAGTATTTTTTGGTACAGCAGCAACAGTGAACGTAGTTTGACTTTTAAATAGCAGTACCTAGTATTTATTGGTACAGCAGCAACAGTGAACGTAGTTTGACTTTTAAATAGCAGTACCTATTATTTTTGGGTACAGCAGCAACAGTGAACGTAGTTTGACTTTTAAATAGCAGTACCTAGTATTTTTTGGTACAGCAGCAACAGTGAACGTAGTTTGACTTTTAAATAGCAGTACCTAGTATTTTTTGGTACAGCAGCAACAGTGAACGTAGTTTGACTTTTAAATAGCAGTACCTATTATTTTTGGGTACAGCAGCAACAGAGAACGTAGTTTGATTTTTAAATAGCAGTACCTATTATTTTTGGGTACAGCAGCAACAGAGAATGTAGTTTGATTTTTAAATAGCAGTACCTATTATTTTTTGGTACAGCAGCAACAGTGAACGTAGTTTGACTTTGAAATATCAGTACCTAGTATTTTTAAACTAATTTTTTTATGTTTTTTGTCAATTATTTTTGTATAATTTTTTTATAATTATTTTTTTAATTTTTTATAACTTTGGAATAAATTTGAAATAACTATGCCCTTAGCAGAACAGAGCACAGGACACAGGCAGCACCACTGGACTCAGCAGGACAGAGCACAGGACACAGCACCACTGGACTCAGCAGGACAGAGCACTGGACAAAGCACCACTTGACTCAGCAGGACAGAGCACTGGACAAAGCACAAAGAACAACTAAACTGATCAGGAGCTCCCTAACTACAACCTTCCTCACGAGTGATCACAGCCAGAATGAAGATGGCGCCCGCAAGTGAGTATTTATGACATCCGAGTCTCGCGAGATCCGACGCAAGACTTGGATGTCATAGCCTCGGTTTGGCTCCGTTTGCTGCCAGGAAGTTCCCGAACAGTGCTCGGATCGGCCTCGGATCTGCACTGTTCGGGTGGGCTCGGATTGCGAAAATCCGAGTCCGCTCATCCCTAAAAGTTACTCTTTTTTTTGCTTTACTTTCCTTAGTGAATCAGGCACCGTATGTTAATTGGAAATAACTGTAAACTGAAATTAGATTCTTAGTTGCAAAGTTAGCAAAATATATTTTACAATGGGGATGCAAATGTAATCACCAGCGCAAGCAATTAGCATATAAATGTCTAAAAATTAGTGACATTTTAAAAATAACTTTTTTTTTGTTATACTACAATTATATCCAATTGTAAACAAACTCAAAACAAGATATATAAAGTCAGTCATTAAATTAAAAAATAGACATTTACCAGGTCACTAAAGTGAGCCTGCATCTGTTTGCATGCACACTCTATAATGACCATTGTATGCTACAGTAAGTCAAACATGGTGGCTTAATGTGATACAGATCTGATTTTATCTCCATAGTATTTACTTTTGAAAAAATAATTTCAGGGAGATTATGTAATAAAATTCTTGAAAGCACACCTAGCCGAAGGTCTTGTGTTCTGTCCCATATCTATCCATATCTGTCGCATATCTACTGGGCCCATTCAGCTTCACCAGGTGGAACCTACAGTACCGTGCACAGCGTGTCCTCAGTATGGGTGGCACACCGCCAGAGTCTGTATGGTGTAGCAGGACTGAAAGGAAGTTAGCAAGGTTACATTAATAAAAATGGCTTTCAGAAAATGATGAAACAAAACATACTTAGTACTGTCTCTTTTCCTCTCCATTTTTTGTGCTGCAGTGCAGATACAATGGACAAGGAACTAGTCCATAAGAAACAAAATTTAAAATCTAAATGAATTAAAACAAATAGTACGCTAAACTGATTTTGTGTATTTGCATGTCCATTATATTTACATAAACTTGCAATTAGTTCTAAAGAGTAATACGGAAAGATGATTTTAAAAAAAATTGAGAGAGATAAAACAACTTGTATCAGCTCAGTGTCATTACTATGGAGGTTATGTACAAATGTACAATCAATCAATTTGTCACGGGCACTAGGAGTCTTTACCCAGGGATCACCAGATGGTAGGCTTACCAGAGCAATGTAGATGGTAATAGGGTACTCTGGTAGCTGGGTGATCACGGAACATGAAATGATGACCGATGAGATGCTCAGGAAAGTCTATGACTAGCAACACTGGTAATAATGAGGTAATGATACACAGGGAACTGTATGGACAAGTACACGTGAAGGTAGTCAGTGGTCTGCGATAGCAAGTTGTACCACCGCTATAGTGAGAAGGAATGTCCAACAGAGACAAGGAGGTGATGAGAGTCAGCGGTCTGCGGGTAGCAAGTTGTACCGCTGTCTGAGTGAAGGAATGGAATCCAAGTGGAGGTATCCAGGTAGTCAGTGGTCTGCGGTAGCAAGTTGTACCACTGCTATGTGAGAGGATAATGGAACAGGTGATACCGGAAACAGGGATCAGTGGTCTGACATCAGCAAGTTGTACCACTGCATATATATGTGAGGAGGTGCACGGGGGAAGACTGCAACACAGGATATATACAGGCACCTTATACACGATCCACAGTAATATGCACAATATAGGTATATATATATGTAAATGACTGATCAGGTCTGCAATCTAGAAAGTCTCTTGAAGAAGTCCAGCACAATGATAACACAGTCAATGATGACAATAGACTCAGCGGATAGCAGACTCCAGAGAGAACCAAACACAGTCCAGCAAGATATGCAATACACAGCACAGTCAATGAGAAGTATGCATACCGTGGTTCAGCAGTAGCAGTCAGATGGGATAGCAGCGGTACCTGAGCGGCTGGGGACCGACTGGATAGGAAGTCCCTGGATAGGAGAAGCAGCGGTCTAGCAGGTGCAGCGCACAGGTGAGTAGACCGACAGGGACACGAATCCACAGGAGTCAGCAACACGTGGAACTGGACTCATAGGAAACCCAGGAGAATGGAGATGATCCAGCAGAGGGTAGTGGAAGAGATACAAATCCAATGCTGACAGGAGGGTAGAGGCCAGAGGAACACGTGAAGGCGTGGAGAGAGGATCAGCAGGAGATGGACGATAGCGCTGACCACAGCGGCAGGACTCAGCGGCAGATGGAGGTAACCAGTAGCAACCACAGGAACCAACAGCGATGGGAAACAGGAGTGCAGCGCAGGGCAGGAGCTGTAGATCACGAAGTGTAGCAGATGGTAATGAAAAGCGGCAGTCTCGAGGAGGACACAACAACGATGAGATGAGAGTGTCGTGCACGGAGGCAGCGGATAGCAATGAGCTGGCAGTCACGATGTTGAACCCAGGCGAGTTGCAAGCAGGAGACTGAAGTGCACAGAGGCAGCGGATGGCAGTCAGCTGGTAGTCACGATGTTGAACACAGGCGAGTTGCAAGCAGGAGACTGAAGTGCACAGAGGCAGCGGATGGCAGTCAGCTGGCAGTCACGATGTTGAACACAGGCGAGTTGCAAGCAGGAGACTGTAGTGCACAGAGGCAGCGGATAGTAACCAGCAAACAGACTTGATGAGAAGCAGGTGAGTGAGGTAAAAGCTGGAGTGCACGGAGGCAGCGGGTAGCAATGAGTAAACAGTCACTTAGCTGTAAAATAACGATGAAGTGGTGTAGAAGACTGTAATGCGCAGAGGCAGCGGATAGGAATCAGCAAACAGTCATGATGATACAGTTGATGGTGGAAGTGGTAAGGAACCACAGTAGTAGAAGTGGTTAGGGAACCACAGGAATCAGCAGCGCTGAATACACGAGTAATACAGGAACACCTTCAGAGACTCATGAGGAATGAGACTCCAAGATCAGGCAACGTGGTGTTGACCACAGGTGCTTAATATAGGGAGGTTGCCTGATCTGCCAATTAAGTTAAAGGGGTATACACTGAAGTATAGAAAAGGGCTGCGCATGCGCAGACCCTCAGGATGGCGGACGGCCACGGTTCCTAAATGTCCGGGAAGAGGCACTCACGGTCCGGTGAGTGACAGTACCCCCCCTTTTAAAGGTGGGCACAGAACGCCTGGAACCGGGCTTGTCCGGATTTTTGGAGTAAAACTTCTTCAAAAGGGCAGGAGCATTAAGATCTTCAGCTTTGATCCAAGAGCGCTCCTCAGGACCAAAGCCCTTCCAATGAACGAGGAAGTGGGGGACTCCTCGCGAAATTTTTGCATCTAGTACCTCGGTAATCTCAAAATCCTCCTCCTGATGGACTTGAACTGGCTGCGGAGCTGAGGGAGGAGTTGAAAAACGGTTGATAATAAGAGGTTTGAGCAAAGATACATGGAAGGCATTAGAAATCCGAAGACTCTTAGGAAGAAGGAGTTTCACACATACTGGATTGATAACTTGAATGATCCTATATGGACCAATAAAACGAGGGGCAAATTTCATGGATGGAACCTTCAAACGAATATTTTTTGTGGATAACCAGACACGATCTCCAATTTTTAGTGGTGGAATAGCCCGCCTCTTCTTATCAGCGAAAGATTTATATTTGACAGATGTCTTCTTTAAACAGGTTCTAACCTGAGACCAGATTTTTTTAAAGGTCTGACAAACAGTCTCCACCGCAGGAACTTGGGTGGGCGGGAGGGCAGGAAATTCCGGAAAAGACGGATGGTGACCGTAAACCACAAAGAATGGAGTTTTGGATGATGACTCATGGTACATGTTGTTATGGGCGAACTCAGCCCAAGGGAGTAACTCTACCCAGTTGTCTTGGTTAGCTGATGAAAATATCCTTATAAAAGTCTCAAGATCTTGATTGACACGTTCGGTTTGTCCATTGGATTGTGGATGGTAAGAAGATGAGAGTGCTAATCGTATGCCCAAGGTTTTACAAAGGGCTCGCCAGAATCTGGACACGAATTGTACTCCTCTATCAGACACAATCTCAGATGGACATCCATGGATACGGAAGATCTCTTTAATGAAATGTTCAGCCAGGATAGACGAGGAAGGCAAACCAGACAGAGGGATGAAATGAGCCATCTTCGAAAATCTGTCCACTACCACCCAAATAGTGTTATGGTTCTTACTAGGTGGTAAGTCAGTAACGAAATCCATACTAATATGGGTCCATGGTTTGGACGGAATGGGTAGTGGTCGCAGCAACCCTGCTGGGGTTCTGCGGGAGGATTTGAATTGCGAACATAATTCACAGGAAGCAATGAACTCTTTGACGTCTCTCCTCATTGAAGGCCACCAGTAGCTTCGAGAGAGGATCTCAAAAGTCTTGTGTTCACCGGCGTGTCCAGAAAAACGAGAGGCATGGAACCACGAAAGGATTTTCCTCCTTAGAGTAGAAGGCACGAGGGTCTTCCCAAATGGTAGCGTTTTGGTGGATGAAGCAGCCAGTGAGATACATTTGGGGTCTAGAATGGTATGGTTGGGAACCTCTTCTATATCAGAGGACGTAGTAAAGGCTCTAGATAAGGCATCAGCTTTTTTGTTCTTGGCAGCTGGTTTGAAGGTAATTATTAATTCAAAACGGGAAAATAAAAGAGACCATCTTGCTTGACGAGGGTTCAAGCATTGGGCAGACTGGAGATATGACAAGTTCTTATGATCCGTGAAGATCGTCACCGGATGGCGAGCTCCCTCCAACAAGTATCTCCATTCCTCTAATGCGGCTTTGATAGCCAGTAATTCCTTGTCTCCGATGGTATAATTCTTCTCTGCGGGTAGGAGACCCCGAGAATAGAAGGCACAAGGGTGGAATTTTTGCTGTTCCGAGCGTTGGGAGAGAATAGCTCCTAAGCCCACATTAGAGGCATCTACTTCTAGGAAAAAAGGGAGTGTCACATCAGGCTGACGAAGGATTGGAGCCGAAGAGAAGGACTCTTTCAATGTTTGAAAGGCTTGAATAGCCTCAGTAGACCATTGCTTAGGATTAGCCCCTTTTCGAGTCAGGGCCACAATAGGGGATGCAATGGAAGAAAAATCTTGAATGAAGCGTCTATAGTAATTGGCAAAACCTAAAAAACGCTGGATGGCACGAAGAGTAGTTGGCTGGGGCCAATGTAGTACAGCATTTACTTTGTCAGGATCCATCTTCAGACCAACTCCGGAAACAATATACCCCAAGAATGGAATCTGGGGTAATTCGAATGAACATTTTTCTAATTTACAGAACAATGAATTTTTCCGTAGCCTGGAGAGGACTTCTGCCACATGTTGGTGGTGAGAAGGCAGGTCCTGTGAAAAAATCAATATGTCGTCCAGGTAGACGACGACACATACATATAATAAGTCCCGAAAAATCTCATTAATGAAGCCCTGAAAAACAGCGGGGGCATTACATAGCCCGAAAGGCATTACCAGATATTCGTAATGCCCGTCTCTGGTGTTAAACGCCGTCTTCCATTCGTCACCGGAACGAATTCTGATTAAATTGTAAGCACCACGAAGATCCAACTTAGTAAAAATACGGGCTCCCTTGATGCGGTCAAATAGCTCAGTGATCAACGGAATGGGATACCGGTTCTTGATAGTAATGGCATTGAGTCCACGAAAATCTATACAAGGGCGTAATGATCCATCCTTCTTTTTGACAAAGAAGAACCCAGCTCCAGCGGGCGAGGTGGAAGGTCGAATGAACCCACGCTGGAGGTTCTCCCGTATATATTCAGATGTAGCTTGAGTCTCAGGTAACGAGAGTGGATAGACCCGGCCTCTAGGAGGAGTCTTGCCAGGAAGAAGATCAATCGGACAATCCCAAGAACGATGAGGAGGAAGACGTTCAGACTGAGCTTTATCAAAAACATCGGTAAATGAAGCATATTGAGGAGGAAGTCCCGGTGGAATAGCTGAAATGGAAGCTTGCTGTACCTTGAGAGGAATGACTTGGGAAAGGCAATGATGATGACATTCAGGGCCCCAAGACGTGACTTGAGGGGTGCGCCAGTCAATCTGGGGAGAGTGACACTGAAGCCATGGAAGGCCTAGGACAATCGGACTTGTCGTAACAGGAAGAATTAAAAACGATATCTCTTCATGATGCAGGGCACCAATCTGAAGGGTTACTGGAGACGTACTCTGGGTGATGAGACCGTTGATGAGACGTGATCCATCAATAGCCGTCACAGTAATGGGAGTTTTTAAGGTAATCATTGGTAGAGACCATTGATTAACTAACGATTTGGAAATAAAATTTCCTGCTGCTCCGGAATCAATCAATGCCTGTGACTCAAAGGTCTTGGTAGCAAAGGAAATAGTCACATCAAAAGCGCAGACTTTAGATCTCATAGACGATGGAGAGGACTCCAGGGACCCTAACTTCACCTCTCCAGAACTAGTTAGGGCCTGGCATTTCCCGATCTCTTAGGGCAGGAGCTGAGGACATGAGTGGAATCAGCACAATAGATACAGAGTCTATTCTTGACTCTTCGTTTCCTCTCCTCAGAAGATAACTTGGAACGTCCAATCTCCATGGGAATCACAGCGGGTGACACTGGACGAAATTGAGGGTTAGAGCGAAAAGGTGCTTTAGCAGAAGTCGTTTTCTCAGCCTCTCTTTCACGAAATCTCATATCAACACGGTGGCATAGAGAGATCAAATCTTCAAGTGACGAAGGAAGCTCTTGGGTAGTCAGTGCATCTTTAATTTTATCGGAAAGCCCCTGCCAGAAGGCGGCAACTAGGGCTTCAGTGTTCCACTGAAGTTCAGAGGCTAAGATCCTAAATTGAATGACGTACTGGCCTACAGTATGAGATCCTTGTCGCAGACGGAGGATGCTGGAAGCAGCGGAGGTCACACGACCTGGTTCATCGAACACACTTCGGAATGTAGAAATGAATTTGGCACTATCTTGTAATATCGGATCGTTCCTCTCCCACAGAGGGGAGGCCCAAGCCAGGGCTTGTCCTGAAAACAAAGAGATAAGATAGGCCACTCTGGAACGATGGGTAGAAAAATTTTGAGGTTGGAGCTCAAAATGGACTGAACATTGGTTAAGGAAACCCCTACAAGTTTTGGGGTCTCCATCGTACTTTGACGGAGTAGGCAGGTGAAGCGTGGAAGCTATAGACACCTGGGATGGCAATGGGGAAACGGAGGAAAGCACAGGAGCCTCAGTAGTAGCTGTCACCGTCTGTCCAGATGTTCCTTGGGAGGTTAATGACTGATAACACTGAAGTAACAGCTGTTGGCGGGCATCCTGTTGCTCCACACGGCTAACCAGATGTTGCAGCATCTCTTTGGCGGTAGGTTCCACATCTGGGTCTGTCATGGCCTGATCTTACTGTCACGGGCACTAGGAGTCTTTACCCAGGGATCACCAGATGGTAGGCTTACCAGAGCAATGTAGATGGTAATAGGGTACTCTGGTAGCTGGGTGATCACGGAACATGAAATGATGACCGATGAGATGCTCAGGAAAGTCTATGACTAGCAACACTGGTAATAATGAGGTAATGATACACAGGGAACTGTATGGACAAGTACACGTGAAGGTAGTCAGTGGTCTGCGATAGCAAGTTGTACCACCGCTATAGTGAGAAGGAATGTCCAACAGAGACAAGGAGGTGATGAGAGTCAGCGGTCTGCGGGTAGCAAGTTGTACCGCTGTCTGAGTGAAGGAATGGAATCCAAGTGGAGGTATCCAGGTAGTCAGTGGTCTGCGGTAGCAAGTTGTACCACTGCTATGTGAGAGGATAATGGAACAGGTGATACCGGAAACAGGGATCAGTGGTCTGACATCAGCAAGTTGTACCACTGCATATATATGTGAGGAGGTGCACGGGGGAAGACTGCAACACAGGATATATACAGGCACCTTATACACGATCCACAGTAATATGCACAATATAGGTATATATATATGTAAATGACTGATCAGGTCTGCAATCTAGAAAGTCTCTTGAAGAAGTCCAGCACAATGATAACACAGTCAATGATGACAATAGACTCAGCGGATAGCAGACTCCAGAGAGAACCAAACACAGTCCAGCAAGATATGCAATACACAGCACAGTCAATGAGAAGTATGCATACCGTGGTTCAGCAGTAGCAGTCAGATGGGATAGCAGCGGTACCTGAGCGGCTGGGGACCGACTGGATAGGAAGTCCCTGGATAGGAGAAGCAGCGGTCTAGCAGGTGCAGCGCACAGGTGAGTAGACCGACAGGGACACGAATCCACAGGAGTCAGCAACACGTGGAACTGGACTCATAGGAAACCCAGGAGAATGGAGATGATCCAGCAGAGGGTAGTGGAAGAGATACAAATCCAATGCTGACAGGAGGGTAGAGGCCAGAGGAACACGTGAAGGCGTGGAGAGAGGATCAGCAGGAGATGGACGATAGCGCTGACCACAGCGGCAGGACTCAGCGGCAGATGGAGGTAACCAGTAGCAACCACAGGAACCAACAGCGATGGGAAACAGGAGTGCAGCGCAGGGCAGGAGCTGTAGATCACGAAGTGTAGCAGATGGTAATGAAAAGCGGCAGTCTCGAGGAGGACACAACAACGATGAGATGAGAGTGTCGTGCACGGAGGCAGCGGATAGCAATGAGCTGGCAGTCACGATGTTGAACCCAGGCGAGTTGCAAGCAGGAGACTGAAGTGCACAGAGGCAGCGGATGGCAGTCAGCTGGTAGTCACGATGTTGAACACAGGCGAGTTGCAAGCAGGAGACTGAAGTGCACAGAGGCAGCGGATGGCAGTCAGCTGGCAGTCACGATGTTGAACACAGGCGAGTTGCAAGCAGGAGACTGTAGTGCACAGAGGCAGCGGATAGTAACCAGCAAACAGACTTGATGAGAAGCAGGTGAGTGAGGTAAAAGCTGGAGTGCACGGAGGCAGCGGGTAGCAATGAGTAAACAGTCACTTAGCTGTAAAATAACGATGAAGTGGTGTAGAAGACTGTAATGCGCAGAGGCAGCGGATAGGAATCAGCAAACAGTCATGATGATACAGTTGATGGTGGAAGTGGTAAGGAACCACAGTAGTAGAAGTGGTTAGGGAACCACAGGAATCAGCAGCGCTGAATACACGAGTAATACAGGAACACCTTCAGAGACTCATGAGGAATGAGACTCCAAGATCAGGCAACGTGGTGTTGACCACAGGTGCTTAATATAGGGAGGTTGCCTGATCTGCCAATTAAGTTAAAGGGGTATACACTGAAGTATAGAAAAGGGCTGCGCATGCGCAGACCCTCAGGATGGCGGACGGCCACGGTTCCTAAATGTCCGGGAAGAGGCACTCACGGTCCGGTGAGTGACACAATTCTTTTTCCAGGCGTAACACTAAAGAAGACTATATAGCTGCTGCTTGAGAGAAGCAACCACGGCATTGTTGTAAATAGACTGCGCTTGTGCCCCCACTGTAAGATTTCTACAGTGACTGGTCTATGTTTCGTGTCTCAGCCCTCTTATGTATTATTGCCAACTGATAATGTTGCTACTTAACAATAGCCACCCTCACTTTCCCCACCAATTGTTATAATTATTTGTATCATTTGTTCCTCACAACTCTTAGATTGTTAGCTCATTTGAGCAGGTCCATCTTTACCTTCTGTCATTGTATGATGTTCACTGTTTGCGTCTTGTCATTATCCCCTCACTGTCCAGCACTGCAGACAGTCCTTATATCAGGTGGGCTCAGGCACGGAAAATGTTGTTAAGCAGAGAAGTCCAGGGCAATGCTCTGTAATGGCTGTTGTGTCATGCCTACGTGTCACCCCATCACGTCATCACACGCATGCACAGCTCAATATTTTGGTGGCCTCTGTATAAATCCGAGGCCTTAAGCTAGGTACACACTGAAGAATTTTCCGACCGACGTGTTATCTCAAACGATTGTACCTACGACTGAAGGTCTGATCAGTCTGGCGATTCATCCATACACACTGACACGATTTACCTTCAGATCTGTGCTCTTCATATGGCCCTTCATCTGGTCTTCTAGTCTTCAGAGAATGACAGCACAATATTCATTCATTCATTCATTCTTACCACATTGTTTAAAACGCCTTGTTATAGCTATCCACACGTCCTAACGAATTTTGTGACTTCTGTGACTCTGAAACGAAACATTCTGTCTCAGAACGAGCAAATGAATTCCACAGCACTCTCTTCATTTATTCACTGGGACATTCATTGCTAGCATTGGCTGTAAAGAACATGAGATCGTGAGCATGAGTGTATACACTAGAGAGGGGCGGGTCCGGTTCCCCGAGAACCGAACCCACCCGAACTTTGGGTATCCGAGTACCGAGCTGAGTAGCTCGGTACTCTCCCGCCCGCTCCGAATCCAAATCGAGGCCGAACGTCATTGTGACGTCGTCAGATCTGGGGGCTCGGTTCTCGCGATACTTCAATATTATAAATACACACCTTCACAGCAATCCATCGCCATTTGACAGAGGGAGAGAGCAGGGTGTAGTCACAGGTTGATTATAGCAGGGACAGAGAATCCAATATTATTTTTCCAATTTTTGTAACAAAAATCGCTAGAGCAGAGAGGAGGATAGAGGTTTTTTCTCTTTTCAGTATTTGGCACTCCCCAGTGCTTTTGGGGTGTCACCCATAATTGTGCATAAATATTTCTGGCTGTCAAAATTACTATCTGTCAGCAGTATCTACCAACTAATTTTTAGCACTCCCCAGTGCTTTTGGGATGTCCCCCATAATTGTGCATAAATATTTCTGGCTGTCAAAATTACTATCTGTCAGCAGTATCTACCAACTAATTTTTAGCAATCCCCAGTGCTTTTGGGTGTCCCCCTTAATTGTGCATAAATATTTCTGGCTGTCAAAATTATTATCTGTCAGCAGTATCTACCAACTAATTTTTAGCACTCCCCAGTGCTTTTGGGGTGTCCCCCGTAATTGTGCATAAATATTTCTGGCTGTCAAAATTACTATCTGTCAGCAGTATCTACCAACTAATTTTTAGCACTCCCCAGTGCTTTTTGGGTGTCCCCCATAATTGTGCATAAATATTTCTGGCTGTCAAAATTACTATCTGTCAGCAGTATCTACCAACTAATTTTTAGCACTCCCCAGTGCTTTTGGGGTGTCCCCCATAATTGTGCATAAATCTTTATGGCTGTCAAAATTACTATCTGTCAGCAGTATCTTACCAAATAATTTTTAGCACTACAAGTGCTTTGGGCTCAGAATGGATTCAAAGCAGTCCACATATGATCAGAATGAGCAACCAGGTTCTGTCACCAGTCCTGATGTTAGTTTTCCCAGTACGTCATCTGGGCAATGCAATGTCAAACTACAGAGTGTTTCGAAATCAGTCCAAAAAACCAAAACAATTTTTTTTTTACTGTGTTGAAGCGAAAAAGAAGTGTTACTGAGCAAAAGTTAAGTGCCGATAAAAAAAATTTGCCAACATGCCATTCTACACACGCAGTGGCAAAGAGAGAATGAGGCCTTCACCTTTGGCTATTAGTGGCAGATCCCAAAAAGTTACCGAGCCTACAGTTGGTGCACAACAACTGTTACGCGTCAAAGCCGAGCTGCAAGATAACAGTAAGGCATTAGTGGATAATGTTTGCTCTGATTCAGAAATGACACCAATCCCTGTGGAGAGTCCATCCAACAGTCGGATTTCTAATCGTGAGCATTCTGCTGATGTGTGCCTTAATAGCCCGAGTGTAGCCGGTGATACACAAATTGAGGATGCCACTTTGGAATTAGAAGAGGATGAGGGGGAGATTTGTGTAGGCGACGAGGGCGCTAATGAGGATGTTGATTATTATGATGCAGACAGATACCAAATTGCATTTCTCAATTTCTATTTATATTCTAGATTATATAACGGCTGAATAGTTTTCTATTTTACTCCTAGTGGAGAGGGGATCTGATGCAGACAGATACCAAACTGCCTTTGTCTATTTCTTTGTATATTCAAATTTCTAGTTCTACAGTCTATGCAGGCTGCTTTTTTTATATTCAACTACAAGTGGAGGGCGGGGGGGGGCCATAGATAGCCACCAAACTACCGTGGTCCATTTAATTTTACTTTCTAGTTCCACAGTCTGTGCAGGCTGCTTTTTTTAATATTCAACTACAAATGGAGGGTGTAATATACACCCAAAGACGATGGCTACATTGGCAATAATCAAAGATGGAGGAGGTAGACAACCAGGTTTGTCTGTATAATTTGCAGACAAGTGTTCGAATTAAGGACGGCCTACCAGGGATTGAACTGTTTTTTTCATAATTTATTAGCTTTAGAATTACCTCACTTATCTAAGAAACTGGTGGAGCACTAAATTAGGTTATTTTAGACCAAAAAATAGCAAAACAAAACCAAAACCAAAACCAAAACACGCAAGGGCGTTTTTGCAAGAACAAAAACAAAACCAAAACACGAAGGTAATCCAGATCCAAAACCGAATACAAAACCAAAACACGGGGGTCAGTGACCATCTCTAGTATACACACTACATGAGCGTTCAGTGATTGGTTGGAACAGCACAACCAACCAAATGAGTCGACAATCGACACTTTGGAACGACTTTCGACCATCGTGTCACTATACACAGTAACCCGAATTCCAAACGATCGGTCGTATGTCGGCTGATTTGTCTGATTATTGGATGAAAATGCTCCAGTGTGTACCCAGTCTTAGTCTACCCTCACATGAGTTCAGGAGAGTAGAATGTACACTTTTCTTCATTGAGGTAGATCACAGCTATGTCTTATATTCATTTACTCCATCCACTGTTTATCCCATTTACATGTTACCATTGTATCAAAGTTGCTGTATTATTTCACCTGAGTCCTTTGTTAAATAAATCTTGAAATTCAGTGAATTAAGCTGATGTGTGTCATATTCATTGACAACTAAAATAATCAGCTCTGCCAAGTTAATATAAATCTGTATCTCTGTTTGAAAGATATTACATCTCACTAATGTTCTTTTTTTTTTTTAGTTTTGATTGTAAAGTGATTGATTGTAAAGTGAGCAGCATTTTTTGTGTGTAAATTGTTTAGTCAGCCAGACCTTGGAAGTGTGACAACACTATATCATTTACCTATGAAGCAGACGGAGCCAGTCACTTTGTGTGAGGTGATGCAGAGCTTAAGAAAAACTATTTCCTATCACGTAACATATGGCTCTGCAGATTAGCCCAAATGTGTAGACACAAAATCATACTGAACAAAAGATGATGATTATGTGGTTTAATGACAGTACACGGTGCTTATCACAGATGTGCAATGATCACATAGCAGAATGAGATCTCTATCCAGCCTGTTTTTTATTCTTTAATAATTACAATAATAAAATCAGAACATTTCATAAAAGAAACATTAGTGCTATGTAAGACAACAAGCCACATGTTCTTGTTTTGAATAACACATAAACAGGGGGAAATATAATGCGTTTTGTGTTCTAGACTCCTATTGTTCTGTTTTAATACTGTTGCCATGACAATAGAGAACTTGTGTCATTTTGCTTGGCATATCAGGGCATTAGAACACACGGTCCTTGTCTGTTCCTTCATAGAGTTTTTTTTCTTTGTCTGTTGTAACTAGGGATGTGCACCGGCGACTTTTGAGGTCTCGTGTTTTGTGTTTTGTATCCGGATTTTCGCGATGTTTTGGGTTCGGATTTGTTTTGCAAAACACCTGCCGAAAGGTTTTGGTTCGGATTTAAGGTTTTGGATTCGGATTTTTTTTTTTAAAAAAACTAAAAAGTGTAAAAATCAAGTTTTTGGGCTTATTTCCACTCCTACGCTATTATTAACCTCAATAACATTCAATAACAATTATTTCCACTAATTTAAAGGCTATTCTGAACACCTAACACCTCACAATATTTTTTTTTTTTTAGTACAAAACGTTGCAACGAGGTATCTTTCTGGACTGCGTAGAGGAGTGTTCCCCACAATATAATTAAAAACCCATCAACTGGTCTGCATTACACCCAAAAATAGTATCTGGACTGCGTAGAGGACTGGCCACTGGCCACCACAATATAATATATAGAAAACCTTCAACAGGTCTGCATTACACCAAAAATAGTATCTGGACTGCGTAGAGGACTGGCCACTGGCCACCACAATATAATATATAGAAAACCTTCAACAGGTCTGCATTACACCCAAAAATAGTATCTGGACTGCGTAGAGGACTGGCCACTGGCCACCACAATATAATATAGAGAAAACCTTCAACAGGTCTGCATTACACCCAAAAATAGTATCTGGACTGCGTAGAATAGTAGGCACTGGGCACCACAATAAAAAATATAGAGAAAACCTTCAACAGGTCTGAATTACACCCAAAAATAGTATCTGAACTGCGTAGAGTAGTGGGCACTGACCACCACAATAAAATATATGTAGAAAACCTTCAACAGGTCTGCATTACGCTGCTCCTCCATCCTCTCCATCATATACATGTTGGAGTTTCAGCGTGTCAAAACCTCTTGTTTTTGATAATGACAGTGCATTTTGAATATTATTCAATTTGCCCCACAACACTAAATGTACTTTATCTATGATACGCATCTATCTTTCTTGACTGCGTAGTGTGGTGGCCCCGGTACACAATTTGGTACCGAGGCCACAATATAATTAAAAAACCCTCCACGGGTCAGAATTCCACCAAAAAAGGGTATGGACTGCGTAGTGTGGTGGGCCCGGAACACAATTTTTTACAGCGCCAACAATATGATTAAAAAATTGGGCATCAACTGTCACCGTTGTTTAATATCTGATACACCGAAATATGGACTGCACAGTGGAGTGGCCCCAGTAGTAAATTTGGTGCCGGGGCCACAATACCTCCTCCAACTTCCAAGTGTAGTGTTTATAAAGACAGACAGCGTCGAAGTGTTATTTGTTGACTTTCTTAACCCTTAAATTGTCCCTGTTGCAAATATTCGTGCAATGGAGAGTTACTTTTTCATTGAAAGACTCAAGCTTTCAAGTGTAGTGTTTATAAAATATTAACAACAATACAGTAGTTCTAGAGCACGACAATACCTCTTGTTTTAAAATATTCCGACTAGTCGCTTCCAGTAGGGGCCGCCAACTGCAAGGAGGTGCAGCTAAGTCCAAACCGCTTTGCGGCTGGTTCCTGGTGAATACCTCCTCCTTGTTAGACTCTGCGCCTTACTGGGAGTTGTATTTAGTCTCCAGCTGGTTCCCGTTCATCTACCATTCCTACTGCAGACCCGTGATCAAGGCCCGTGACAGGTTCAACCAGTTCCAATAAAGTTCCACGTAAAATAAGTTCCTAGGTATTTCAGAAATCGATTAGTCAAAATAGTGAACATAATATGAAACTATATTTGTTTTATGCTATCTCTAATAACAGTCCAGGCATTTTATATATCACATATAATTAATAATGTACCGCCTACTGTAAAGTATAAAGATAATAGAAGTCCCCATGGAGTTCAGTGATTATATAGAGGAATGAGGAAACAGGCCAAGTTCTTCTGTACAGGTCAAGGAAATACTAGGTTTACGGTACATGGGGGCACGTTCATCCTTATAATTCACAAGAATTGCTAATGTATCACAATCTGAACCCAATGATTACAAGCAATGACATTTGCCTGGCTCAATCACACAGCCTGGAAGCTCAGCGTTATTGCCTTCATTTACAAATGGTAACAGGCAACAGAGAGACATCGGTATGTTAGTCCACAATTCAACTTGCACAATGCAAGGACAGTTTAATGACTAGGAACGGTATTATTGAATTCCCTCTATAGTATTAGCTGATAAACTGTTCCCATAAAACCTTAGTTAGGAATGTGTTTCAGGAAAACACAGCTGTGAATGATAATAGTGCTTGGAAGTCACAAAACTTGGTTTCTTTCTTTAGAAAAGTCAGTTAATATATGTCTGCTCTCAAACTCTGACCAGAACCCATACTCTGTAAAATGAATCAGTTGTTTCTTATTCATTTTTTTTTTTGATTTGGACATTTCCCTCGATTCTATTTTCTGGATATTTCCCTCACTAGGAGCAGCCATATTGATTTGCTTGGCCAAGGTAAAATTAAATATTGGCCAAATTAAATGGTGCTAAGTAACCAAAGAATAAAAGAACATGGCAGAATGCCATCTTAATAATGTGGCCCATTTGCCCAGAATTTTTCTAGCGTAATGTGCCTTCCCCTTTCTCAGACATTTCTGGGCTGCCCATGGCAACTTTATAAGTCTACATTCTTATAGATAAGAATTCCTATAAGAGCTTGTACAATATGCTCTAGTAGCTCCCAAGACCTCTGGTTGCCGCTTGTCTGGCGACCAGAGGAGAGTTGAACTAGGGAGAGATCAACTGGGTGTCATTGAGTTGCAATATATTGTTCATTAAGTGTCATTATTTTCAGAGTCTTTCTATAAATATGGAGCTGTGTCATAATCAATTAAGTGATATGAAATGCCTTCACTTACTCAATTAAGACGTTATTTATTATTTACAATGGTTTAATCATGGAATTTGAATACATTTGGGGGACATAATATAACATTTGTGTATTAGAATATTAATTTGTTTAGTTTTAGATTTATTTAGAAAGGTTAATATTATTTTAGGGTTTGCATGAATTTAGAGGTTGTACATAAATTTAACGGGTTTTTCACTGTTCAGTTACAATTATTTTGTCTAGGTGCTACACATTCAGTTATTTGGGCAGGTATGGAATGTCTGTTTATATTTACCAATAAAAGGATTTGAATGAAATGCCCAAGTGCATAGATTAAACTTGTTTTACTCAGTATGACAAATATGGTATGCTTAAAAGATAGTATTTTCCAAACAATTACATTGTTTTCTGTCATCATAATGAAGCCACAGAAAGACAAGTGAAATCTAGGGAGTATATTTACTATGTAGCAGTTTATTTGATACTCAGAAGGAAGAGCTGTCTTTTAGAAAGTTAGAGTAGCAGAGCTCATGTCACATTAAGTCCTAGGGGTATATTTACTATGTGCAGGTTCCTTTTTAGAAGGTTTAATAAATCTACTTTTGTGTTTGTGTGTCAGGCGCTGTCCCCGCTGATCCCCTGTCAGATGGGGACGGACGCCTGCCTTCCCTGGCTGGAGCGCTCTGTTGCCTAGCAACAGACGCACTGCGGCTTCCGCCCAAGCCTTCTGTCGGGCGTATGCGCCCTGCTCCGCCCTGTTGCTAGGCACTTCTACCGCAGTGTGCCGCCCTCTGGCTACTCCAATCACGTTCCAGCCTGCCCCTATTTAAATCTGGCTCTGGCGCCATTAGGGTGCCAGAGTAACAGGTTCTGTCTCTAGTATTTTAGTGGTGTTTTCCCTGTTGTGACCTGGCTTCCCTGACCATTCTCCAGTGTTCCGCTCTCCTGTTGTGACCCGGCATATCGACCATCCTTCTGTCTGCCTGACCCATATTGTTCCTGCGACCTTGGCTTGTTGACTACCCTTCTGGATTCTCCTTTGTACCTTGCATTCCCAATTGGCTTGACCCGGACTGTCTGACCCTTCTACACTACACCGGCAACTGGCTAATAGGACCGCGACCTGCGTGCCCTGTGCAGCGAAGTCCAACCCTCCTTGCGGGGGTCCCTGGTGAATACCAGGGGTACGTTAGACTCTGCACCTGCTAGTTCAGTAGTGCTAATACCGGTTAGTGTTCTCCTTCATTGCAGTCCTCAGCAAGGCCTACAGCCTGACATTGTGTTGGCTTTTTACACAGTAAATATTAAATATTGCTATTACTATTTTTATTATTATTAGATTTTATTTCTTAGGAAATGTCTCAATAGAGACAGCCAGCTCAGAGTATTTCAGAGTGGGCCTGGGTGTTTGGGTGTCAGTTTTACTAGAGAAGTGACAAATCCTATGTGGCTGTACGCATGTTACTCTCTTGGGAAAGATTTTTTGCTCTCCAAATTTTGAAGCTTTAAATAAAACAGGACATGCACCAGCAGAAGGAGGGCTTTGATGTTGGCCTTTACAAGGACAGGAACTCTGATTCTTAATGGGCATGACACACAAATATTTTTTTCAGTTCCTTCCAAACAGAATGCAATTCGAGAAAACCACCAGGTAGGAAAAAAAGGCAGGATAGAGATCCATATATACAGCAATGAAATATGTGACTTAGCTGTAACTAGGAAGAAACTTGTGGATATGTCCAAAAAGGCTATCCCATCAAACTTCGTATTGTCAATAACCTCTTTTAAGTGCCATCATTTATTTTTCCATTTAACCAGATCCTTCAACTGGTGGTATTTAATTTGTCATCTGGTTAGATTAGGAGAAACATATATTGCCAGCCATCCAATTAGAATGATCAAAATGTTTCAGTACCGAGGTCCTTTAAACTAACATACTTTTAAACTGGCAAGTGCTGTTACTGGCATCTGCAAAGGTGAGTGCTTATATCACTTGCGTAATCAGGGTAATGTGTGAAACGCAAAGAAAGGAAAGTCCTGTTGAGCAGTTTTAGACTATGAACACTCTACATATTATTAGTTTTAAACCCACCTTTTTAATACTGCCTTTACTTTCATCCAAAAAATTTGTCTATGTGTGGACCCAAACTAAATGCGGATATGCACCTTTAAGAAGTTTTATTAAATTGCAGGTTTAGTTCAGATGATTAGTAGTACCAAGGAAATTCTTTTAATGCAAAATAAATGAGTTATTTAGTTAAGCTGACTAAATCTTAAAATGGAAGAAATGCCAACCTTAAATGCTATTCAGCTGTGCAGCTTTAAATTTATATCCCTCTGGTATTTGCCATGCTTGAAAGGTTTTTTTAATGGCCTCTAATTAAGACGACCCCAAAAAAATTCCTTGCTTTTCATCTGGGATTGAAGGTTGAAAAGAAAGGTCAAGAGTGAAAATGAGTCTTTAGGGCAAACAGCTGTTCGTGTTTCAGAATACTGTCCTGTAAAATGTCCCCTCAACACAATATGGAGCAGTACCTTTAAAGGTTCACTTAGAGGAAATAAATACCAAAGAAAAAAGTTTCAATTATAAACACATCAACCAAATCCTCAGATTTCTACATAAAAAGGAATACATGTTTTTCTTTACCTTCCTAATACTGATATTCCATGTGACTTGTGCTCTACAGAATCATAGCAGTTCCACTTGCTGTTTGAGCTCATTTGATGCAGCGGATTATATCCAAATTGAAATTACCATCAGAGAGTTAGGTAGGTAAGAAAATATAGGACAACCTGAGCTTTCAGTATAGTAAATATTAAATTAAAAACAACTATTTTTATATTTGTTTCTGGGCCTGGATGCTCAGTTATATTTTGCAAAAAAATAGACATATAAATATAGAATTTTAAACCTGTAAATGATCAAGTAATTTTTAATATATTTATTTTAATAATATAAAAACAAAATGGCCTGATTCATTAAGGAAAGTAAGGCAAAACAAGGAGTAAGTTTTCTCCTGGACAAAAAAATAACATGTTATAATGCAAGGAGTGCAGATTAGTTTATTATTTTGTACATAAGTTAAAAACTGTCTTTTTTCATGTAGCAAACAAATACTTGATAGCTTTACATTCAAATTTAAAGTTAATATAGGACATGCCCTACCTGAAATATAAATCTGCCATCACATTTTAAAATTTAACTCCCCCCCTCCAATGCAACATGGTTTTGCAAAGTTACTCATTTTTTGCTTTACTTTCCTTAATAAATCAGGCCAAATATGTTTGTTTATTTACCTTAAAATTAAAATATAATGTTTTTGGCATAATGTTATTGCTATATTTCTTAAAAATAAAAAGTAAAAACAAAGTTTCATAGATAGATAGATAGATAGATAGATAGATAGATAGATAGATATATATGCATGCTGGCTATGGGTAAATATATTTAATATGTGCAAAATTCAGTTCATATCAGATCTGTTTTTTAATTGATTAATTGAGACTTGCTATATTAATTTTTGTAAACACATGGGATATTTTGCACAGTAAATTAATTCTGCCAGTTTAATGTCTCCGAATGTTCAAGAAGTGTTTTTCAATTTTGTGCCTTCTCCAGCAATTATCCAAGAATAAGTCCTGAAAGAGAATAGGAAATGAGTAGGAGCTTCACATAACTGGTGCTTTTTTCTTTCATGTTGTGGAATGAAAGGTCTGTCATATTTAAAATCATGCACATTTGCATACGCTGTAATTAGAAGTAGTTTATTAGACCAGCAAATATTAACATATTTCTAAAGTACAGAGTTTTCTTTTGATGTTGTATTGATACGATTTTACAAAAATAGATATTTATGTGATTCTGGTGAAAGCAGGTACAAACTTTTTTCTTTTTTTCTTTTCTATTATTTCATTATAATTATTATTATTTCTGGATTTATACATATTTAACATAAACTCATTGTATTTAATTGAATGTAGTTTATTTTTTTTACAGTTTTTACATTTAATTTAAATTAATGTTCATTTTTAATTTAACGTTTAACTTTCAAGAAACTCCAGTAAAAAATGAACCATGAAACTTACAAGACATTCAAATAAATAGGTTGAAAAATATATGTTAAAAAATGTAAATATATATTCAAAAAACTTCCCACACTGCAGCAGACCAGAGTACATAAAAAGTCTGAAATAAACAACAATTCTGAGTTACATAACACAAGTTACTATATATATATATATATATATATATATATATATATACACACACACACACACACACACACACACACACACACACACACACACACACACACAGTGGATCAAGTGGAAATGGCAGTATGAAAGTCTAGAAATGGTACTATGTAAAACATAAGTGAATGGAGTTTTACAATGGAGGCAGATTATGTTTGTCCTGGTTTATAATTGCAGGAAAACTTGACTGGTGTGATTGAACCAGCAGAAATGAGACAAGTTAACCAGGGACTAGTCTTGAGTAATACAGTCAGGAGAATGGTTGATATAGCTGACAGTGTATATTTCTCTGTGGCGCTAATTTTGGGACATACCGGTGAATGCTGTTAGCACATGAAGTGATAAGATGCCCTTGCTTTGCCTAATAGAAGTAGACAGAGGCACCAAAAGGAACTTTTTTATTATTATTGATTATTAGGGCTCGTATACATGAACATCAATATTATGTGTTCAAACCACAGTCTGGTAAATTCCCTTTAATACTGATAGTCCTCAATATATTGTAAGTGAATTTACCCATAAGCACACAATTTCCGACACACATATGTTTCGATTTGCTTCACTTCAATTTAACATTGCTGCCGCGCTCATGAGCATTATCACATAACATTGCTCTTGCAAAGAAACATTTCAGAGGTAACAAGTGAAACTACTTGGGGATGATTCCAGTCCAGTAGTATTACAGCTGCTGTGCACAAACAGAAATCTATAAAACCCTACAAACTCTTATTGCTTTGAATTTGTACCCGGCATAGGCTTTTGCTAATCATAACTCTAAAGAGATCAGAAGGACATTTGGAACACGCAGAGAATGATGTCACACAATTGTATTTGCCATTTATTATCTTATGGAATCTAGTTGCTACTTGTCACAGTATATTATTTTGGTCCAAATCAACGTAATCTTACATCTATCATGGAATCATGTATATTCTTATTGCAGTGAACTTATTGTTCTTGTGAATCTTTTGCAAAGGGTGAATTTATAAGTTATCCATTCTAGCTATTTAACCTCTCTTTTATAAACCTTATGTGTCAATCCCTTTAAAATACATCTTTTTGGATTAATGGATTTTCTCTCTCCCTGGAGGGAGTTATGGTGAGGGTTTCTGCATTTCAGTATTACTGACATGAGGTTGTTGTGAACACACTGACAGATTTTTTTCTCTGACATATATTCTTTTCTTGTTGTATGAATGCCTGAAGGGTTTGTGTAAGAGTTTCTTTGCAATGGGCAAGCACTGATTCCCTCTAAGATGCAGCAAAAAATTCTATTTTCTGCTTGTGTCATTTTAACAAATGCATCAGTTGATATCCTAATAAATTGCCTTTCTAGTTCTACACCTAGGCAGGAAATGTGGCTAATGACAAGTACAGAAACGTTTTTATTTTGTGCCTGTCAGTGTCAGTGCATTTAAACAAAGACATCAGTTCATATCATAATATAGGTTCATATCATAATACATTAGTATTTGTATACCTCTACAGCAGACTAATGAGTAATGAATAAGTACAGAAATAAATTGTGGTTTTTTTGGCCAGTCAGTGTATTTAAACAAATACAATGGTTGATATCACAATATTTATCCTGTGTATTTGACCACTTATATACCTAATGGCACAGAGTACAACCAAATGTATTTTCCCGGTTATATTCCAGGAACAATGAGTGTTCAGCATATATAGACATGTGATATTTGTTGATACTTGCTGATTGGCTCTTTTACCTACATGCGCTGTGGTTGGCTCAATTTTCCAGTGAGAGTTAATTATGCGCTAAATGTGTCTGAGTTTTCTGAATCGGCCATATTGATTCGCACATCCCTATACAGTGACTGAGAAAACAGAATGTCTTAGAGATGAAAAACATATGTATGAACAACAGCAGTAACAAATTATGTATGATTTTTGGACAGTATCAAGGTCACTTTCTAATAGTAAAACATTTGCATATGTCCCTATAGATTGTAAGCTTGTCAGCAAATCTCTCTTACCTCATCGTCTGTCTCTTATTACTGTATTTCCAATTGTAAAACAGTGCAGAATATACTTGGGATATATAATAAATGCTAATTAATAAATATGGGCCTGATTCATTAAGGATCTTAACTTGAGAAACTTCTTATTTCAGTCTCCTGGACAAAACCATGTTACAATGCAAGGGGTGCAAATTAGCATTCTGTTTTGCACATAAGTTAAATACTGTAGCACACAAATATCAACTTTAAATTTCAGTGTACAAATAAGCTATCAAGTATTTGTGTGCTAAACGAAAAAACTGTCAGTATTTAACTTATGTGCAAAACAGAATACTAATTTGCACCCCTTGCATTGTAACATGGTTTTGTCCAGGAGACTGAAATAACAAGTTTCTCAAGTTAAGATTCTTAATGAATCAGGCCCTATGTTTGGACCCACTATTTAATATGCATACTGTAATATCTGTCCATGTTGGTACTGCTGTGATGCTGCATTTCGCACCTCCTTATTTATTGAACAGAAACAAACATATCCAGTACCTCCTACCAACAGGCAACAGCATTTTCCAAATGCACATTCTACTCACTTAACCTACACAATTGTTTTTGGGCGTTACAATGTTTGTTTCTATAATAAACTTTTGCTAAACAGGCAGTGAGACAAAAAAAGATAAAGGTGATATTAGTATTTTATTTATATCATCATATTCTTTAATTTCACTTGTGAAAGATTGTCTGCACTGAGTATTTTTTTGGTATGTATTAATCATGTTGAATTTTGTTTTAAAAGCTCTCCTTTCTGCTGACAGGTATTAAAAATGATCGCTTTCGCTGCAATATCAGAGATCTAGTGCTATTAAGGTCATGCATAAAAACACCCATCAGACATGCTATTTTTATCTGCAATCTATACCATTTTGAGCTCTACATTGTACAGTAAATGTGAACAGTGACATTTGCACATAAGACACTGTGACAGTCTTTGCATACCGATGTGCCTTTTCTGTGCATCATAAATGAGTATATGTTGTAGAATGTCTTGGTATATGTAGAACAGTTCACTGACCTCAAGCCACTAAATTATGATGCTTAGTGGGAAATGCAAATTGCTCTTATGGGAACATTTCAGACTCAAGGTATGTTTTTTTAATTGCCATAGAAACATTTTTTTCTTTAGATGTCATGCTACATTTCCTTATCACAATGCTGCTTAGTTAAGAGTTGCAAATTATGAACATCCCACGTTGCTACAATCATAACAAAGTTCATCATTGCCAGGTCTCTGCTATCCAGCCAAACTCCTTGTCATAAATGTGTCTCTGTAAGTTTTATCAAAGCCTAGTTATTACAGATCAATTGCAAAGAAAAGGTTTGTCTACTCTTCCGGCAGTCCAGGAGGACCCCCCGAAATTCAGGACCCTCCTGAAAATTTCGGGAAAGTAGGCAAGTATGATGCACTAAATTGCAGTATTTGTCTAAATGAGAATCACCAAGCGTATGGTTCATGTGTTAATTAAGCAAATAAAATTCCAGCATGGTCAGGATTATCTATTAAAATACTGAGCTGCCCAGTTTGCTTATAGTTATGCATGGCTACAAGAGGAAACCGCAGTGACTGAAAAGGGGTATTGGTGAACCGTCTAAAGGAGCGGCAGTAACTCTGACAAGTCTACTGGCAAGTGTTTTAAGATGATATCAGCAAGGAACTCCAGGAGAAACCATCATTAGCAAAAAGCAACAGTGGACAGCAAGGCATACTTTAACACCCTGATTTCAGTCCATTAATTAAAAGTGTTAGTCAAAGCAGGTGAGTAACTGCAAGGCCAATTGACTACAAATTTAAACCTGTGGTATTACCAAGCAGCTGTATTAAAAAAGGTCAGATGAGAATTTAACAGAATATGATACCGTTATTGTGTTTGCAGTGCATATACCTCTCATGACACCTACTAATGCACATTTGCAAGTTCTGCACAGATGCAGTTTAGGAAGTTGATATGGTCAGATGAATCTTGTTTCACCATGTTTTCTAGAAATGGATGAGTGCAGGTATGACACCAATCTAAAAAAACACTACAGACCTTAGTGGTAGTGAACGGTGAAGAGTTTTTGTAATTCTGTAATGTTTAGGGCACATATTTTTGGCATGGTTTGGGTTCGTTTTGAAGGCAATGTCAATGCCAATCACTATTTAATGTTAAAGTTGTATAGCAAGCGCTCAATTGCCACTATGCCCTATAGAGGAATAGAGCGCAACCGTTTCTGTTTGAATCAATTGTAGTATTTAATGGTACTGAGTGGTCATGTTGACCCCATGTTGTAGCTTTTTATTTTACTTACTAGAGGGGTGTCTTCCAGGATGATAATGCCCACATCCACAGAGCATATGTGGTTATCAAATGGCTTGGTGAGCATGACACTTATATATACATGTGTCATGGTCTACCAGATCTGAACCGAAAACATAATTTATGGGATATTCTGGGATGACGTCTGGGACAGAGTTTTCTAACATCATCAACTAGGTAAGAGTTGAGTAACTTTCTTGTGGAAAAATGGTGCTGCATGTAGTGACTTCATACAGTTGTTTCCATGTCTTGTCAACTACCTGTATCTCTGTGTTTATGTCCATAGGTCAGAGGATGCAGCACATATATATATATATATATATATATATATATATATATAGATAGATGGACAGGTATATAGATAGATTAGACAGATAGATGTTTACATATATATATATACATATAGATGTAAAGATAGATATAAATATAGAGGTAGATAGATAGATAGATAGATAGATAGATAGATAGATAGATAGATAGATAGATATCTTGTGAAAAGCATGCCGAACAAACTGCTTCTCACACAGGTTCTGCTGAACCACTTTGCTGTTTATTTTCTTGTCAGGATGGACAATACAGCCTCTGCAGTGTCTTCAGCAATCATACCAAAACATATTCAAATATTTACAAAGTCCCATAGCCCTAACGCTGGCTATTACATTTAGATCCCTAACTGAACACTGGGCACTTGTTGGCACCAGTCTTGCACACACAGCTCAAACCCAGCTATTTAAGCTTCTTGTCAAAGAAATGCTCTAGCTGATTTCTTAAGTGATTAGGCCAGGTGCTCCACCTGTGTTCCTATGCTGTGTGTGTGTGTGTGTGTGTGTGTGTGTGTGTGTGTGTGTGTGTGTGTGTGTGTGTGTGTGTGTGTGTGTGTGAAGGTGTACCAAGTTAACCCTGTCTGCATCCTCAGCCTGTAGATTTCCAGGGAAGCCACCAGTCCTCTATTAGTATGTGGCAAACTGCCCCTATTGCCACTATATATATATATATATATATATATATATATATATAATATAATCAAATAACATACAACAACATGAAAAGCTAAAGTTGGCCCTGCCCAAATGAGCTTACAATCTGTCCAGGGGCAAGTCAGTTTGGGTAGGTGAGTTGTTCTATATCTGTTTACAGTGTAATATGATTGTATTATGATTCCAGGGGCGTAATAATAGGGGTTGCAGGGGGTACTACATGGCCTGGATTTGAGAGGGGCCTGGCAATGCTGGGTTACCAACCCTGAGGCTCCCAGGTGGGAAAAGCATCGCTAGACACCTTTCCAAATTATGATATAAGGCCTGGTCCAGCCCCTGTATAAGTCTGTTCAGCGGTCAGGTCATATTGCATAGCTATAGATTCCTATGGCTGTATATAGTTGTAATAGGATTGTAATATGATTAGGTCCAGCAGTCAGGTCATATTGGGGAGTACAGCAACCTATATTTTTTCTAGTTCACAATAAATTAGGGACTGTATTCAACTGATAGCAAGTTTGATCAATATGTGGAGATTATTGCACATTTCAATATGGCTTATAAAAATATCACATTTCATCAGATGTCCTCAGCATAGTAGAACTTTCTGGGAGAATGAAGTCTAGCTGCATACATTGTTTAGAGGAGTGATATGAAATTACAATCATGCAAAAATATTTTTTTTTCTGTGTTGCCATGACAACCATGATAATGATATTAGGCCATCATGTAACATCATAATTTTCCATGGTCTTGTTTCCTTGCTACTGTAAAAATGTTTATCACCACTAAGCACTCTGGGCCTCATTTAGAGTTAGGAGCAAGTCCAGCTAAAGAAGGCATGTAGCACACAAATATTGGGTAGCTTTAATTTTACACTGCAATTGATCTAAGATACACCCTGTCACAACGCTGTATCTCATCATCATTATAGTGGTTATAGTGGTCCTACATTTTACATTTGGGCTACAGAGCAATATGGTTTTACCACAGTGCATAGTTGCGCCTTCCAAATGGAATTACACCTAACTCAAAATGATGCCCAACATGTTCACTTAATCTGTGAGTCAGGTTAAAATACACTTCTATACACTATCTAGCAATATGGTAAACATATGTATACATTTATTGCATTTCCTTTAAATAAAGGAGCATAATGTACTGAAGATATTTTACAGTAGTGGTACATTAACAGAATTTAAGGGGAGAATTCAATTGCCGAACAACACAGCCCGCACACTATTAACGTTGCTACGGTAATTTTAACGCTGATTGAAAGCCGCATCATAAACAACAACAATAACATTAACAGTGAGCGATATCCTTAGAAGGATTAAGTACAAAGCATTTAGAGAGTAACCAGAGCACACTATAGTGTAATTTGTGAATCTTAGTGCTGGCACTGATTTTTCTTCAGCCATTACATAGTAAATCTTTTCTAGGTGGCAGATTCAATTCTCCATGTTGTTCTTTGGAATAATGTGCACTTTTTTTGTTACTACAGTAATAGTTGCGCATTATTACCATTAGTACGGTAATTTCATGTGGGTTTTCTCCACCACAAATTTTATCCAAAGGGGTGTATTTTATAAAACCTACTCACTGGAGCAAAAATAAATCATTCTACACTTGTTACTCTCACTAGTCCATCTATCCATCATCTCTAATTAAATCCCTTTAAGTTTATTGCAAAGACAGTCAGTTACTTTATAAAAAATGATGACTTGCATGAAGATTGGAAAACAAACAAAAGGTGACAAACACTGCAAACAGGTTTTCTAAATGTAAGTGAAACATAGGGAATTATGGACTGGTTAGGCCATAGTGGTTATTCAGATGACTTATTATCCTTATCCTTATTGACCCTTTTATCAAATTGTAACACAGAATTACTTTTATCTAGTCACACCTTTCATCATCATCAACATCATCATCATCATCATGTATTCATTTATACAGCGACACTAATTCCGTAGCCATATGCCCCATTGGAGCTTAGTCTAAATTCCCTAATACACACACACAGACCAAGAGAAACTAAGGGCAATTTTATAGTAGCCAATTAAACTACTAGTATGTTTTTGGCACCTTTGAGGACTCTGGGGGAAACAAAGTATATCTGAAATTGCAATTAGGTGCCAGTGACTATTTACAGTAATTTGATAAAGATCAATATGAGTTTGTAATATTATATTATATTATATTATGTATATTATATATATTATATATTATAGCTATCCTTAGTGAAATGATGGGGGTGAGCATTTATTCTCATATCATACTCATAGGGGGTCAGATGACGATGAAAATTAGCCACTAAGTAATACACCTAAATCTGCCAGGGTCAGAAACTGGCAAATGTGTGAAGACAACTTCACAACGCTTGATGTACAAGAAAAGAAGTAGTGCAAGAGTACTATCAGCGTGTGTATGTTCATTCTGTGTTCGTGTCAGTTTTCTACTGCAGTCCAAAAATATTCTAGTAGGTTAACAGATCCTAGTGTGTTTGTGTGATAGAGAATTTAGACTGTGGGACTGTGGGCTACACTGGGACAAGGACTGATGTGAATGATTAAAAACCTTCTCTGTACAGCGCTATATAATATATTGGCACTATTTAAATAAATGTTAATAATAATGCTATCGCCACTTTTGCCAGTGATTATGAAGCAAATACAGATAGTGTTGATTCATCCTCATCCACCAATTAATGGGTGGCAAATTTTTGTCATTTGTGCCCAATGTAAAGCACTCTACCTTTTCAGATTCTGGTGAGTCTGTAGTGATGATAGGACAATAGACAACCTATTTTCAGAAACTGCTTGTGAAGTTTTATCAAGAGGTGATGATGAAAAAGTCACGTAAACCGATGCAGTTGCCATTCTGCTATAACAAAAAAAGCATATATAATACTGTCAGGCCCACCAAGTGCTATCAAATGCCTGCAAGAAAACCCCCACAACACCCCTCTCAGGGGCGGGCTGGGGCGGTAGGGCAGGGGGGCATCGTGAATGCTCGTTTTTTTTTTATATTTCCCTGCGGCCGCAAAACACGAGATGCGGCCGCGTCAGCGCACAGGCGGGCGCATCACATAACAGGTGATGCGGCTGCATCATTGGACATGGCCGCATCGCCTGTCATGTGATGCGGCCGCCTGTGCGCCCCGGGCTGAGATTCGCCAGCCCGCCTCTGACCCCTCTCACTCCAAAAAATATATACTATGAAGGTGCAATTTTTTTCTGCTCGCATACATCGCATATATTCAATACATCTTGTAATGATTACACACAGAATAGACCTTGGCAATGTTTTGGTGTTAAACTGAGATTTTGTATTTAAACTGTTTAAACCAATTTGTTATACCAGTAATTTTCTTTGTACAATACATTTTACAATTTACATTTTTGCTTGATAAACTTTGATAACTGCCTCGATTTCCTCCCACAATCCAAAAACATACTAGTAGGTTAATTGGCTGCTATCACAATTGACCCTAGTCTGTTTGTGTGTGTGTTAGGAAATTTAGTCTGTAAGCTTTATTATGGCAGGGACTAAGGTGAGTGAGTCCTCTGTACAGCGCTGCGGAATTAGTGGCGCTAGATAAATAAATGATGATGATGATGATTTTATAGGCTACAACGGTGTGAAAAGGTTTTTGCCCCTGTATGCATTTTGGTCACACTTAATTGTTTCAGATCTTCAAACAAAATTTCATATAAAACAAAGATAACCTGAGTAATCACAAAATACAGTTTCTAAATGGTCATTTCATTTATTTGATGGAAAATAAATATCCAACACCTATATCACCCATGTGAAAAATTAATTAACCCTCTAAGCTTAAGGTTGTACGACCTTCAGCAGCAACATCTACAAGTAAATGCTTTGATAACTGGAATTCAGTCTTTTACAGCACTGTGGAGAAATTTTGGCCCACTCTTCTTTGCAGAATTAGTTTAATTCAGCAACATTGGAGTGTTTTTGATCATGAACTGTCCGTTTAAGGTCCTGCCACAACATCTCAATTGAATTCAAGTCAGGACTTTGACTAGGCCACTTCCAAACCTTAATTTTGTTTCTTTTGAGCCATTCAGAGGTGGACTTGCTCTTGTGCTTCGGTTCATTGTCTTACTGCATAACTCAGTTGTGTTTGAGCTACATAACACAGACTGATGACCTTGAGAATTTTCTGGTAGAGAGCAGAATTCATTAATCTGTCAATTATAGCAAGTTGCCCGGGTCCTGAAGCAGCAAACTTTAACTGTTGGTATGATGTTCTTATTGTGGATTGCTGTGCTATCTTGACGACAGATGACACAGGACCCACGTCTTCCAAAAAGTTCAATTTTTGACTCATCAGTCCACAGAACATTAGCCCAAAAGACTTGGAGGTCATCAATGTGTTTCTTGGCAAATGTGAGATGTGCCATTATTATCCTCTTGGTTAGCAGTGGTTTTTGCCTTGCAACTCTACCATGGATACCATTTTTGTCCATTGTCTTTCTTATGATGGAATCATGAACTCTGACATTACAGCGAGGCCTGTATTTTTTAGATGTTTGTCTGGGTTCTTATTTGACTTCCTGGATGAGTCGGTGCATTCCTGGAGGAATATTGGCAGGCCAGCTACTCCTGGGACGTTTCATAACTGTTCCAAGTTTTCTCCATTTAGAGATAATAGCGCTTACTGTGATTCGCTGAAGTCCCAGAGCCCTAGCCTTTGTAACCCTCTCCAGACTGATTTATTTCAATAAATATATTTCTAATCTCTTCTGGAATTTCTTTTGATCACGGCATACTCTACTGCTTGTTGAGACCTTTTAGCCAATTTCACATTTCTGGAAAGGTTCTATTTTAGTGATGTTTAGATTCAACAGGGCTGATTGCAGTGAAGCCTGATTGTGTCTAGTCTAATTGAACCCAATTATCAATTTAACTTGGTTCATTGGTTAAATGAGTAACTAAGGGGGCAATTACTATTTCACAGAGGGCCAGTTTATGTTGGATAACTTTTTTTCTTCAATACTGTATTTTGTGTTTACTCAAGTAGTCATTGTCTTATATTTCAACTTTGTTTGAAGTTCTGAAACAATTAAATGTAACAAATATGCAAAATAGAAGAAAACTGTAAGTGAAACTGATAACCCAATATTAGACATGATCATGGTTATTAGTTGTCTATTACTTGCAACCTTACAATGAAGAGCCAATCATTTCCCATTCCAAGTATGAAAATCAATACATATCTAAAAGGCCATTCACCATTGCAAGCCTAAAATCATTGGTATGGAAATTGTTTCAGAACGACATGCATTACATGGCAATAATCAAGTACATAGTACAAACACAAATGATTGGTCAAAGTCATCAGGGAGCTAAGCTTGGAACATCGGCCCTGATCCAACAAATGGAAAAGCATCTTAGTCTCCTTTGGGAGAAACACAAAACCTGACAAGACAGATGGTAGTTAAAAAAAAAATCTACATGCTAATTTTACATTGTTATACTTGGTGTTGAGGGTGGTGAGGATGATACATACCGTATATACTCGAGTATAAGTCGACCCGAATATAAGCCGAGGCACCTAATTTTACCACAAAAAACTGGGAAAACTTATTGACTCGAATATAAGCCTAGGGTGGGAAATGCAGGGAGAGGAAGGGAGAAGGAGAGAAAAAGGAGGGAGAGAGAAGAGGTGGGGGAGAGAAAACACAGACGATATTAAGAGGAATTGAAAACTAGCAGAGTCAATCTTCATAACAGTTACATTTATTAAAATCTGTTAAGTGTTTCGCTATGCTTTTTCAAGGCCTTTTTCAAGACTAAATAGATACTTATAGCATAACAGCTACAGATAATATACCTACCGGTATATTAGTATGTGCAGCTCCTTCAATTCCAAGACAGTCTGTCACAAATAGGAGGTAGTGGATTATTTAACCCCCGCATATTGTATTGCATGCATTAGAGGCAGTAGGTTTAGAAGCACAGCAGTTATTCATCTGGGAATCTCTATTCCTCCTCGTGCAGATAGATACCTTGGATTATCAGTTGAGATATTTAACTATTAAATTTACAAGAGGACAATTAACCCCCCTGGAGATAACCTTTTAAACAAATGAAATTAGCGGTGTTCAGCCTTTTACTTACCTCCGCAGTGAAACGTATGTGCGCCTCCACTGACAGGAAGTTCGGCATTTGGAACGCAAGTTTGCGTTCCAAATGCCGAACTTCCTGTCAGTGGAACGCACATGCGTTCCACTGTGGAAGTTTAAAGCTGAGGGACGGCAGAACAGACGTTCACTCGTGTATAAGCCGAGGAGGACTTTTTCAGCACAAAAAATGTGCTGAAAAACTCGGCTTATACACGAGTATATACGGTATGTTGGTCATACAGGACCTAACCTACACCCAATGACAATTGTGAAGTGCAGACTGTAAGTTCTCTGTCACATAATATTTGTAATAATTCCACAGTAAGATTCCAAACCAGTCAGCTATCACAGCCAACCATCACTGTGGATAGTATAAGACTGAGGGGAAAAGAACATCCTGGAGCACATGATAGCATTAAAAATTAGGATTTTCAAATGTATCGAATCTGCATCATTTCACAAATTGATGGTTTGTGTAGGACAGAGATGTCAAGTACATGGTGAACCTTATATTTTAAAACCTAGCTATACCCGCTTCAAAAACATTAAATGCCGCCTAAATTTTAACTTCTAAGTGTCCACTTTAGCTCTCACTCATTGAGTTGTTACGCCTGCTACTCCCACAAAAATTATAGATGGCGTATTAGAATTGGGTGGAATAAATCATAGCTAGGATCCTCAAATTATCAATAAATCAAAGAAAATCAAGAGTTCCAAGCAAAATTTTAAATATAATTTTGCTGTTATTTGTGAATTTGAGTCTATAAACACATCTTCTTACTCTTCATACAGTCCTGTTTCTATGTATGCCTATTCTTTAGTTGTAACATGTTTTTTGACTTTATCCAAAAATAAAAATGTACCTCTATTTTTCAAATAAGAAATATATTTTCTATTTAAAACATATTTATAAACCAATGAAAATGTAGGAGGAATTAAAATCAATAAAATGCCTCTAATAGTATCATAATGATCATGAGCTGCTATTTTTTTAAATAAATAACTATTCAGGTGTTAGTCAAGTAACCATTTAGTGATTTGATTTGTTGATTTACTGTTGCCCTTATAAGTGCAGCTGGTTGTCAAATAATGGCCATGTTCAATAATCTATTTAGCATCTTTGCCTGACACCATGGTAGGTAGGCTCAGGAATTGATTGACATGTAAGGAGCAAAGCACATAACATCAACTCAATAACATTAAATAAACCACATTAATCATTGTAAAGAGATCCTTGTGTCATATACCAGAATACTTGCCTCTGTTGAAGAAGTGATCCCTGCTACGGGAAATTTAAGATTGCTTTAAATAGTTTTCATACAAGTTTTCATACAAGCTGTGCTGATAGCTTAATTTTATTTAAGAGAAGGTAGTGCCATTTTAATCTAAAAGGGCAGGTTAACTCAAACCACAGGTTTTCATGTGCTTTGATGTGTGCTTTGTAAACTTATTAAAATCCAAACCGCACATTTAAATGCATGAATCAAAACCACTCTATCTACCCATTACATATGACAAGCAAACAGATCGATTAATGGATTATGGGGTCAATCTATATTGAGCATTTAATTTATGGTGTCATTAAATATTTATAGTGTAGTGGGCAATAGTTTTAAATTTCTTATGGGGGGCAACACCTGCAGTGCACTCTTTTGGCACTACAAGTGCGAGTATGCACTGGATCCCATGTGCATGCTGGTGTTGGTAGTTCTACAAGTGCTAACATGCAAAAATGGTCATGGCATATCAGTGCATGCTGGCACTTGTATTACCATGAGAGCTTGCACTATGTTTTTACAGTATTACCCTGATACCCATCATCAAGGAGTATCAGGAGGAACCCAGTGCTACTCAGCAGTAGGCTGGTACACTCTAGGTGTGGATTCCCGATAATTTATTTAGGCCCTTTCCCCAGAGGACTGGTTCAGATATGGATTATGCTTGACCCTTATAGAGGGTAAGGGATAAAAGAGGATGTTTAACACTCAGTTTTTCAATGTGCTTTTACCCTGTACAGATATACTGAGCAATTTACTGTTGAGAGGACATTGGCCTCTCCACTACTAGAATCATATAAAAAGTGTTTCCACAATAGCCTGTGAAGAGAGTGGGTTGGGTTGTGGTGAACTTACATGTGCATTTAGCACACAAACTATCAGAGAACCAGGCTTGTTGCAATTCTAGGCCTGGTTCTAGAAGCAGCAGAGGAATTACCTTATGCTTTATATTTATTGGTCAGCTACATAGCATGATTTTAGATATGGTTTTAAAAATCTTTCCAGAAAACCTTCCCATTTGTTATTGGGGGCTATATATCCTTGGGGAGCCACTGCCTACCTCTGGTTTAGAGAGTATGTAGAGATAGAAGAATTATAACAATAGTAATCCTTAATTAACAAACTATCATAAACCCTAAATCCTCAGCCACATGCCAGATAAGTTATAAAGGCACTTATGGGTTAATCCATGGACTGTAGTTAGTAATAAATATGAGATAAATGGTTATTATGGACAGTATAACCTGAGTTCTTTCAGGCTCTTAGCTAGGTTTATATGGATATGGCTTTTTGTATAGAGAAGGGAGATTGAGGAGAGAATAACTTATCACTACTCTGTTAGTACCATGGACAGCAAATTATATATCAAAGAGAAGCTTACTTGATTTACTACTTTATATTAATTGCAATCTGAGGTTTCAAGAATTATTGGAACGTAAAAGCTTACAAATATCTTTTTTGTTCACCATTTTATTCTGATATCTCAGGTCAATCCAAATAATTATCCAAAGACTAAAAAATTTGAAATTGTCTGGGGATAAATCATGAGCTGAACATTGATTTTACCAAATGAAAGTTGAGAATGAATGTTGCTTCTAAACTGTTCACACTGAAAGTGATAATGATCTAAGTGAATATCAAGGACGTGATTTTGCTTATGTCGTGGTCATTGACGTAGACTCTCTGTGCTTCTAATAGAGTAATGGGAAACAGGTAGCCAGAGGGGCATGTTCGCCCTGTGAGCCATCACTTGTGGGCTCCAACTTCTTCCTGCTTTGTGCTCGGACAGTTATTTTCTCTGCTTAAAACTTAATCTGTGGCCCCAGCTCTTATTCACCAAGGGCTGAGGAAGCAGATGAAGTTGGGCTGGTCACAAAGCAGGAAACAAGACTGGACTTGATAGTGATTCCCCTTACTTCATTAAAGCAAAGTAAGGATTTCTTTTTTAGGCAGACCTGGTTGTACAGCAATGTGCTGCAAAGTTGTTTATTTTCAGTGCAAAAATACACATGTGAACAGACGTTCTCTGTCATGGGGCACAGTAAAACAATGCACACAAGATGTTGAAGGATGGAAATCTCTGCAGAATTGTATTGTCCCTATTCTAGCCTTATACCTAACGTTCAGAGGCTGGTGGAAAATTTTGGTCACATAAAAGTTATTTGAATACAGTTATAAGTACACTCTGGCTATCTGGTACTTTCCATATGCAGACAAATAGAACACACTGCAGGATACGCACAATGCATATGTGCAAAGGAAAGTCCAGTCAGAATGCATAGGAAAAATATTGAATACATTAACACTGAGTAATACTATAATCGTTAATAAAAAATACATTAAAAAAAAATCAGTTTTTTACATGAAATATCAGGATGTTATTAATGCATACTGTACATAAAATTCCTTTTTATGTTTGCTCTTATTTGCATGTTTTAGCTTGCATACGCCTCTGTCATCACTTTCACTCTGTACTTACAACTGCCCTATAGCTGATGCAATTGATCACATACCTAAGCGATGCCCAGAGTTTGAATCGGATGAATGTGCATGTGCTCGACCTTGACACACCCTTCCTGTACATTGACTACATACATATGCCCTTCTCTCGCTTGTTCCACTCACTCAAATTGTAGGCTTTCGGAGGTGTCATTTGCGTTCGGACTTGAATTGAGTTCACTGGCGCAAAGTCTGTTTCTAAACATGCACAGACCAAACTCATGCAAAACATGGTACACAATGGAACTTACATTCCTTGGTGAATCAGGTCTGGTGCGTCTAATACTAAATAATTTCTGGGTGCATAAGTCAATAAATCACAGCCAAAAACAAATGGTAACACCTAGGGAGAAGCAGAGTGAACAAATGCAAGTGCTCATGCTGGCAAATAGGTTCTCTAGATTTGGGACATTGGTTTATTTAACATTTGTGAATCATGTCCACACTGTCACAATTGCTCAAGCCAGTCAAAGTTGGCTTGAGCAATTGTGAGATTACTTGTGCTCAATTTGACGTATCGATTTATGATGAGACATAGAAAACTGCTCTTTAAATGTTGTTATTGTTATCTTTTTACTTAATGTTTTGTAGTATAAAAATACAGTGAAAATATTGGTAGAATAAAGGTGATTTTCATGGGATAATTCTTACCAAGCAAATGTAGATTAATTATCCTTGTTCTTATCTTCTAGACAGTATGACGAGTAAACTAGCGGACACGAAGGAGCAGATGATACCATGAAGAGAAGGTCACAGGCCCTCTGTTGCCATCTATTTAGTAAGTACAGATTAACTCATTGACAGTGTGTTTATATACATTAATCTTTTTATAGATCCAGTCCAGCAGAAGTGTTTCACAGCTGTAAATTAGCCTGCATGACTTAAAAACAGCTATTTAAGGTTGTCTAAAGAAATGATTTTAATGTAGGTGTACAGAGGCCAAAGTGTATACTCATTGTGTTAGTGCAGACACAATTGGACATTGAAGTACCCAGAGAAACCATTAATGGCCCTAAAGCTTCATTTGATTAACAAATCTAAACATGACCGACTAAATTATTTATGTTTAGCTTATATTTCAAAACTATTCACTAAATAACTCTTCTCGTTATATTACCATTAGTCACTGCTTCTGTCTTGATAAGGAGACATGTCAGTGGGCCTTCTGTTTAATGCTGATAAAAAACAGAGACCATCTGCATATTGTTTCAATTTCATACTAGTTCTACACATTTTATTTTAATGGGATATTTATGTGAAATACCTCTATCTATCGATATATATATATATATATATATATATATATATATATATATATATATATACACAGGGTGATTTAAAAGTCGCAGTACACCCTTTTATTTCAAAAACTCTACAGGAAATTGGGAAACCTGAATACTCCCGTAAGGTATGGGTGATGTGGTCTATCTTTTACGGTATGTACCAAACATGGGCGCCATCTTGAAATCAGCCAATCGGCCTAATTCCTGTAGAGTTTGTGAAATAAAAGGGTGTACTGCAACTTTTGAATCACCCTGTATATATCTGTGTGTGTGTGTGTATATATATATATATATATATATATATATATATATATATATATAGTCCTGCCCATACTCTCAGTGTCTGTCTTCTTTCCTGAGTTGCTTTCAGGGTCTTGCTGCACTTAAGAAGAAAGCTGTGACATCATTACACGCATAGCAGTAATATCCTGGTTGACTTCACAATCTTTATTGGGTTCCATTGTTTTAAAATTAAACTTTTCATACACATTAGATTACTTAAAAGAAAAGAATGATGGTGAAACTCTTTAGTAAACACCGCACTATGTATAATCAAGTGTTAAAATATTACCACTGATAGATGAGGGTTTTTTCTGTATTTTTTATATTATTAGTTAAAAATGGCAATTGACCATATAATTATCCTGTTTCTACAGTTGTTCGGGGTAATTCTTATGGACATCGTGCATTCCTGTTTGCCGCACATTATAGAATATACAGGTTGCCCATGCATGTTGCTAATATATCATAAGTGCACCATGTTAGCATATATGACAGAGGAAAACATAGTAAAAGTTATTTTGTATTCTACCCAAAGTAATTTCCTAAATCACTATATATTTTACTGTGTATTGCTACAATAGTATAACATATTTTAGATACATATAATGTACTAGCTGCCTCAGCTACAAGCCTTTCAAATATCCAAGTGAGCCATCAATTCCCTATTCAATGCAACCTGTTCTAATCAGAATGTAGTATGAATAGACCTCTATTGGAGATCACAAAAAAGCAGATTACAGTACAGATGTATCCTTGGCGATATGGGTCATGTAGGCAAATCTGCTAGGGTAAATTTATGGAATTTTGCTTAAGGCAAAACAAAGGGCAGCATATTAGATTCACGATGTTAATATCATTTTTGCTGTGAAGATATACTGATCTCATTTATCTGCACAAGCAAAAAAAAAATCTGGTGTGTAAATGCCATTTTGTGATGTCATGTGTATACTTTTGAGAGGACATAGCTAGAGAGCGCATTTACCTGGTTATCGTAGAGAGGAGAGCGCAAAAGGACTTGATTTTTACCTGTGTTCGGAGGTGGCAACAATCAGGGCTATACTTTCAGTAGGACACCATTTATACCCTCCAGGAGCAATTCAAACATTGTAATAAAAGCATTAAATAGTGACAAATGTAGGAAATATAGTCTTGAAGTCCTATCACTCTCAACACTTACTTATGATATAAGGAGGGTGGTCCTCAAGTGGTTGCAGGCAGGATTTTGGAAATAACATTTTGGAGTATATTTACTAAACTGCGGGTTTGAAAAAGTGGAGATTGCCTATAGCTACCATTTAAATTCTATCTGTCATTTTGTAGAAAGTACTAAATAAATGATAACTAGAATCTGATTGGTTGCTATAAGCAACATCTCCACTTTTTCAAACCCGCAGTTTAGTAAATATATTGTTAACTGTTTTCAACATGCGCATTTCCATTTGGACTCTGAAACATAAAAAAGCAGGTGCAGAGCAATTTATAAAGTTAGTTCACAAAAGTTGTATGTTAGCATCTATATTGGCACTAGGTGGATAAACAGGTATATTTCCAGACCAGCATTTTTCCTACTTTCTAAATTTATTTTTTTTACACTTTTTTGAGTGCTAACTTTTATAGCCTTCCATGTATCCAACTGTTGAAAATAATACTTTGCTCTATTTTCTAAATACTGCAGAATATTTACTTGTAAATCAGTTTATCCAAAGTTGAAATTCATATGATCATCTTAAATTCAAGTACATTTTATCAGGCCTGTTTCAAATGAAATTCAGTAGATAAAAAAAACACTCTTTTAGAATCAGACCAATCACTGCCAAGCAAATAAAAGAGGCCAATCACAATGCAACACACATGACCATTACTATATAAAAGTATCATGTGTTCAGTTTCACAGTAATTTTTACTGGTTGTTTGTAGAACTGTCTCTCATTGTTACATGAGTCTCCTGCACAGTTCTGCCCATTAAACAATGTCACTCACATAACACTCACATGCATTGCTGTCTACTGTTCTTCTGTCTACTGTACTACTCAAGGTGTATACTACAGGGATTGTCAGCTTGCACAGAGTTTGTATGCATTGTGAAATTAGTGTCCTTAATTGGTATGTTCCAGTGATAACTTTATAAGTGGAAGTTGCATTGTACAAGTAGGGACAATTTTGTTTTGTCATTTGTTTGACTCTCAGCTCATGTAAACATTGCAACACAATTAACTGCTGTATTTGATTGAAATGATCACAGTTGGTGTTAGAGATTAGATTGTAATGCTTTCAAAGGCAAAATGATCTGTTTTATAAACACCTGTTTTTCACTTAGATAAAACCCACCATGTGTGAGGTTATAAATTATTAGAATATAGTTTATCCTCATAGATCCATAAAATAGAACTGTCTCTCATTGTTACATGAGTCTCCTGCACAGTTCTGCCCATTAAACAATGTCACTCACATAACACTCACATGCATTGCTGTCTACTGTTCTTCTGTCTACTGTACTACTCAAGGTGTATACTACAGGGATTGTCAGCTTGCACAGAGTTTGTATGCATTGTGAAATTAGTGTCCTTAATTGGTATGTTCCAGTGATAACTTTATAAGTGGAAGTTGCATTGTACAAGTAGGGACAATTTTGTTTTGTCATTTGTTTGACTCTCAGCTCATGTAAACATTGCAACACAATTAACTGCTGTATTTGATTGAAATGATCACAGTTGGTGTTAGAGATTAGATTGTAATGCTTTCAAAGGCAAAATGATCTGTTTTATAAACACCTGTTTTTCACTTAGATAAAACCCACCATGTGTGAGGTTATAAATTATTAGAATATAGTTTATCCTCATAGATCCATAAAATTGCCTGTATCGTACATGACTGTTTTTCACAAAATAATTTTTTATTGTAAAAATGGAGTGTAAGTTTCAGTTATCCTGATCGCAATGTACTTTAAATTAAGCAACGAATTGTAATCATCTCAAATGCAATATTCACAAATACATCTTCAAACCATATATGCGCTCATGTGGACAGGACAACAATGTTGATGATGGACAGATGAGTATTACTTACAGCCACAATGCTGACAATTTTGTATTCAATTTATCCAGTATTTCAAAAGTATGCGTTCACTCAAATAATTACTGCAGTATATTTTATTCTAACTGTGAAATACAATTGTTTTATGACATTTATTTTCATGCAATTAAATACCACAGTAAATGTGGTTCAAATTATTTTGATATACTTTTTAAATTGTGCCAATTGTCTGTCTTATAAACACTTATTTTCATGTAGGTGTGGTTAAAATTGTTTGTTCTTTAACTATAATATCATAACTCAATATAATCAAAGTTGATTATAAACCAGGTATCTAATGTATAAAGATTATGTGTGAAATGTAGAAAGAAAAGAAGTGCAAATTTAAATAGCAAAATCTGAACAATAATGCAGGCATATATCCTACTTGCACCCATTACTATTAGTCACCATGGAGCAAATAGCTCATAAATTGAATTTTGAAAGATTCACTCATCTGGTCTTGTGCTGTGCTGCCACTAGCATATGTATAATGATCTGCCCTATTGGCTTCCCTTGCCAGCCGTGGTTAGATTCATTTTTTGCAACATAGCATTTGGTGCTGAAACTCTGTATTTTAGTTGAAAGTTAAAAGATCTTAACAAGTTAATAAAAGCATTAGAACTAGTGTTATACTGCCATTATAACACTTGCTTTTCTCCAGTAAGGAACATCATTAGGTTGTTCTACTATTCACAAATACTTATTCAGTGTTAACATAGTTTGCATATGTTTTCTAGTATAATAGTCTAATTTTCTCTTCTCTACATAATTCATATCTAATAGAGACTCTAGGGAACAGCCTTCTTCATGTGAAAATCATGAACCTTAATAGTAATCTCATAAATTGGATTGCTTCAAGCGTGTCACCATGCTAATTTATATATTTATTTATTCAAAGTTGAATTTATGGTTATGCAAGACATTGCAGAAAGTTAAGAGTTGGTCTTCTCATTTGTAACATTTTTTATATTAATTGCAATGAGCACATGGTTCATCAGCATTTTTAACCAATCAGATTAAATTGTATAATGAGGCTAAGCTGTTGTGTATATGATTTGTGTGGTTGCACAAGACATTTATAGCATGTGCTATTAGATATGTCAGCATATTAGGAACATTTGTGGAACTTGTAGCGGCTATTAAAGGGGCAAACAAACAGAGCCATACACAATGAATGTGCCATATACAGGACCGGATTAAGGGAATGGAGGCCACTGGGCTAAGGGGACCTCCATTCCACTGTAAGGCCCCCAATGTGAGCCGCCTGCCGCCCCCCGTGAGGCCCCCCAAGCGCTTACCTGTCACTGCAGTCCTCCTTCCGCGGCGTGCTGTAAGCTCCTTACTGAGGAGATCTGGTGAGAGTGAGACTATGAGTCTCACTCTTGGGAGATCTCCTCAGTAAACAGATTACTAAGCACCGGGGATGGATGACTACAGTGAAAGTGCTCAGCAGCATTGATAGGGCCGGGGGCGCAGGGGCGCCCCTGCCCCCAGACCGATCAATAATGCTGCTGAGGACTTTGAAGTACCCCCTGGATGCCCGAGGCCCCTGGGCTGTAGCCCAGTTAGACCTTGGGTTAATCCGGCCCTGGCCATATAATTGAGGTAAAATATTACAAATATGAAATTGCAACAATATGAAATGTAAAATAGACATTTCTAGCTCAAAGACTCTTGTGAAGCCTAAATACAGTACATTCTTATAAAATAGTGGAGATCTATTTGTTACGTGTTTAGACTACGTTGCAAATGTATTCTCTTGCATTACATTACAGTAATACAAAATTGAATATTCATTTTCCTACAAAATTCTACTGTACTTGTATGTTCAAAGCACTTTTTTCCTTATACAGATTCTAGCAGACACACAATGGGGGCAGTAACAACAACTGGTGAACATGAAAAGGTGATGTAACCCATAGCAACCATTTCATGTGTGGGTACATTCTATAATTTCACTAACCTTTCTGTAAAGAACCTTTTTTTCTAGCTGTACATTTTACACCATACAATTTGCCAGAGAGTTTTCTATAAGATCCTAGAAAGTATTTATATCATATCATATAATTTCTTAAACTCTCATTCCCCAATTAAGACTTCCATAACTGTGAATAATTTAGTTACATTCTCTCTACAATCATTTCCATTCCAGAACCTATTGTGGGAAATATTCTACATGCTGTTAGGATATTGGGATTGTCTATAACTCTGGTGAGCACGACTGTGTATATTGACATTACCTATTCAGCTTTGGTGAGGCATTGTACACCTGTCGCATTAAATTAAGGTGTCTTTCTCTCCTAACTTGATTGGATCTTTGGTGCTTAAAGTTCCTCCAGTTCTATATAGCTTTGTCAATGGACTCTGTTTTCTTCAGTTTTCTGATTGCAGCTTCAATTCTGGCTCTATTACCTTATTACCCTTCCTAATGGTATACAAAGTCTTCTGACTCTGTACTCTGGCAATCAGCATTATACATTTTACTCAGCATTCCGGAATCCTGATTACTGTGACCTCTCTCTGTGAGTACAACAATTTATACATTGAATGGCTTATTACACATAGGTCATCTGGCTTGGAAGGAAATCTTTCTAAATTACTCTACCAGCTGAGTACACCACAGAGTGGCTCTGGGCTCATCTCAGTTGCACTTGGACTTTTGCAGTCTAAAGATAGATCAGGAAGACTGGGTATTGCATATTGTGAGTACTGTGGCTACTTCTACAAGTCTACTTAATTATTCTGAGTAAAGCACTACAGACTGCCAGTGTCTATGGAGAACATTTATTCAGTACAGCTGTCAGAGATCACCATTACTAGAGACTTTGTTCTGTGTTTACAAATCAGTAGCAAGCTGTGTTTTCACTGTATATGATCATCGATTTTTGTGGATGTTTATGTTATATTCAATTAAATTCAAAGTTGTTTGGACTTCTTTCCTGCCTTTCACTCATAAAATTACCAGCTAATAGAGAGGTATGAAAATCCATAAATTCCATTCAGCAGAAGAATTAAATAATTTCAAATGTAATATTTGTGAATCACTCTAAAAATCACAAATTATGGTTTCTACATACAAATTACCACTTCACTCCAATTGGCTAGAAAGAATCCTCCAGTTTTCTAAATTCAAGGATTATTGTGGCATATACATATAGAAAGCAATGCTGCATACACCAACATCTTGACCCTCTTGCACATACAATTTGGCAGAAAAATAATCACATCAGCGTAAATTGAGGCACATGATGTCATTCTAGAGGATTTGGAACTGTGCCCTGGCTGTTTTGCACATCATAAATTACCTCCTAAGTGTTGAAGTCTGAAGTTATTTTGAAAAATAAATAAAATTGTATTTACAATTGAATATATTTTTAATTTCTACATCATTCAAATCAAAATAAATGTTTTGGATTGTTAGGGGATCTTGTCTTTCCCTGGGATTCCATCATCATCATCATCTTCTTAATATATTCATAAGATGTTACAGAATCTCCAGTGTCTCACAATCAAAGAATAATAAAGAGAAAGAAATACGGAAAAGGAAGACACAAGAGAAACAATAGAATCAGTAAAAATCTGAAAAGAGACTATAGAGAAATCAACTACTTAAGAAGACACAACTAGAACAAAGGAAAGTTGGTAGAGAGGGTCAAACTTGTGAGAGTTAACATTAAGAGGATTAGGATATTAAACAGATGAAAGAGGTGGAGGGAAAGGGGCAGGTGGATCATGAGAAGGGAATTGTCTTAGGATGGGGTCAGGTAGTCAAGTGAAAAGGTGAGCATTTGAGAAATTCGAGGTTAGGGAAGTCTGATTGGGCAGATCAGGGAGCCCAAATGCGGGTAGTAGCATGGGCAATGTCCTGAAGCAGGACTGTGAGATGTTGATAGGTAATGAGGAGAGGCAAAGTCAGTAACAGAATGTAGTGGGCAAGTAGGGGAGAACTTCTTGATAAGGTCAGAGATGTAGAAGGGGAGGCATTAAAGAGGGCTTTATAAGTGAGAGTAAGCAACTTGAATTGTATTCTGGAGGGAATGGAGAGCCAATGAAGGGTTTGCAGAGAGGCGTAGCAGAAGAGGACTATCAGGAAAGGAAGATTAGTCACAATGCCGCATTTAGCACAGATTTCAGGGGAGCCAGGCAAATTCCATTCTTACATCTGACATAAAACTGTTGTGGACACTGTGGAACATTTTTTCCTCTAACATATTTCCTTTTCTTGCAAAGCAAATGACTGCAGAGTCTGTGTAATACAAAAGCATTAACCCCCTTTCAGATGCTGCAAAAAAAATTTGCCCATTTTCCAATTGTATCATTTTTAACACTTGTTGATATCACAATTAATTACTTGTTAGGTAGATAATGGTGCTAATGACATGTATTGAAAGCAGTTATGTTCTGAATAGATACAGCAATTAAGATCACAACGTATATATGTATATGTACGCTAATGGTGCTAATGATAAAAGCTGTGGTCAGTGTGTTTGGTAAAATACACCAGTTGAGATCACATTAAATTGCTTATATATTTCTACATCTAGTTTGTAATGGACTCTACTAAGTGCAGAAAAAAGTTGTGTTATTGGCAATAATTGTTTTGTAGTATAAAATGTGTAAGAACAAAAATAAAATGCACAAATCAGGCAGGCAATGCTGCACGTCTGTGTATAGTTATGTATGCAATGCAGTGCTCAGACAGGTGTAAAGTAGTCTGGACTACCAACAGTTACAGTCTCAGAGAGCATCCAGAAACGTCTTCCCCTTACTAGAATAGAGGTAGAATGTGTGTCTGATAGTCTAACCTCCATTTACACAACTATACTATTGTCTTTAGTCTTATTATTCCGCCTTTTATGTTTCTCCTTTAACTTATATACCTAAAAGAAGTGTTGCCCTCTTTAGCTACTGACTGAGACATTTTCTCATCAGCTTGTGCCTTTGCTCATCTGACTTCTTAGCCTCTTTCTGTCTAACAGGATACTCCTCTTTGGAGTATATTACTAAACGGCAGGTTTGAAAAAGTGGAGATGTTGCCTATAGCAGCCAATTAGATTCTAGCTATAATTTTGTTGAATGTACTAAATAAATGATAGCTAGAATCTGATTGGTTGCTATAGGCAACATCTCCACTTATTTAAACTCTGTGTCTTCATTATTCTGTTGTATTCATTATTATGAGTCTGCTTGTATTTCTTAAAGGCCATCATTTTTGCTCTCATAATACTTTTGCAAACCAGACTGGCTTCCTTTTCCTTGTGTTTTTCCTAAACCCATTGATACAAAATTCTGTTGCTTTTAGTGGGAGGTTTTTCTTAATGTTTTGTCATTAATTACTATATTGTTAACAGGTGACATTAATTAAAATACTTTTTTTCTGTACTTACCTAGACCCATATTCAACAACAGATGTATCTTTAGATCCACTCGTAGTTGAATGTGGAAATTCATATGCCCGATTTACATGCATTTTGCAAAAAAATGCAATTTTCGATTGTTTTACGTGCTTTAATGAATCAGGCCCTTAATGTTTACAGTTAATATAAGCATAATTTATTTCCAACAAAGACGTCGGGTGCTTTCTGCCCAATTTCACTTGGGCATTAACCATAGTTATATTTATTAATTTGTAAGTAATCAGATTAAGTAGAAAAAAACAAAAAAAAAACAATCATGTTTTATATGCTACATTATTCCGGAAAGGAATATATTAATTGGTTAAGTGATCACACTATTTACACCTTTTTGATGACTGTTTATGAAATAACAGGTTCTGTTTTGCTTAACAACTACTTCTACATCTTAAAAAAATAGATTGAGCTATGCTGTCAATCCTGAATGTATCCACCTGAATACTCAATTGTATTTATAAATGCTGCAACTGAAAAGAGAACATTTTAGTAAGCAGGTCTTACTTGCTAAATGTAGTTTAATGTTTCTTAAAGGAATTCATTGATTTGTAAAATTGCCACACTAAGATAGATAGATAGATAGATAGATAGATAGATAGTTGGCATTGTACAAACAAGCAATAATAAAAGCAAAGATAACAAGTGTCTAAAATTATCACTAAACAAACTGATAATCTCATAATAGAATTGTGGAATTTTTTATGGAAACAGTGATAATTTCTCATCTGAGAAACGATCTGAACCTTGTCCTAAAATCATCTCTAAAGGCCTCAGACATACTCATTTGTAATATCTCTAAACTGAATTATGTTCATAGAGCAGGAACTGGCTCATGAGCAAGCTGCGCTGGGAAGAGTTTTCGTTATACACAATACAGTGGCAGACAGTCTTCCAGACAGCTCACAGCAGGCACTAATAACACGCCCTGTCTGCTCTCAGATTTAAATTAAAAATGCTCATATTCACTCCGGCAAAAATAGCATTTTCCCTAGAGACTTGTCACTTTCCACCTTCATAGATCGGTATTTCAAAGCATTTTAATCATTATGTAAAGCTATCTCTCATGATGCCAAATTAATATAGTAACTCTATAGATCCACTGGGTTTATTAAGTATTAATGCTTACTTTGAAATTAAAATATAAATTTTTAGTAAAAAATGAATACATTTTAGAACAGATAGATAGATAGAGAGATAGATAAATAAATAGATAAACAGATAGATAGATAGATAGATAGATAGATAGATAGATAGATAGATAGATAGACAGACAGATAGATAGATACTGCGTATAGATATATACTCTGCTGTTTGCTATTACCCAATCACATCAAAATGCAAGTTAATTGAGCAGAAAAGACAGCACATTGTAAAGAGCGACAAACTAAAGTACCATAATACAAGAATGCACATGCTTTTAGAAAAGTATGGCTCCAGCTTCAGTGAAGCATTTTACATAAAAGGTTTAAAAAGGAAATTCTGTTTTACAAAGGCTGTAATGTGTGGGGTCTGGAGACTGTGTAGTAACTGCATATAAAAGAGATTAGTGAAACACTGTAGTGAGAGGCAAGGCGGCCTTGAGAGGTGATCTAAGTACTGTCGCAGAGAACAGTGACAGCAGGGGGCCATGGATCTCCAATTCTTATGTCACTAAAACTGCTGTCATGTCAAAGCATTTGGCTTGTAATATAACAGGACAGCCCCGCACATTTTTCCACATAAGAGCTCATTTTACAGTTTAACAACCATGCTTTTGGAGGCCTGCATTGATACACATTTCAACTATTAGCTCTGCTTCCTATAAGGAGTGATTTGTGATAATGAGACTTTCAGTTTCTCATGAAGTGAGCAGCAGGCTAACATTTTCAGTAGAGAACACAAAAGCAGCTTCTTTCTATGAGATGTCCTTTGTTCGAAGCTAAAATAGGGTCTTTTCCTTGAGTCTGCAGAATTTATGAATATAGAAACGAAGAAAAGGGAAGATTGATAACCTCTGAGGATGGAATGTTCAATAGTATTTTAAAAATGTTGCACCTTTAAGAGCAAAGAAAATCCAGTTACTTAGTGCAGACATTTTATGCTGTAAATATGAAAAGAGTTTTATACTATACTTGCCTACTTTTGAAGGCAGCTGTCTGAGAGGGGGTCCGTCGAATGGACCATGCGCGGTGCGCCATTAGGCTCTGACCCCTGTCAATCTTATGCAATTTCAGCTATTCGCAGCATAGCTCCGCCCCCACCCATCTTCAACAACGGAAACAGCTGGATCCGGGATTTTTGCCTGCTCTCTAGGGAATCCGGGAGAACTCACAAAAATTCGGGAGTCTCCCGGACATTCAGGGAGAGTAGGCAACTATGTTTTATACTCTATAGCCGCAGAGAAATAGTACACAGCAGCCCCAACTGAAAACAATAGTGTGAACACAATGAATATAAATGAAAATGAAAGTACAGGTAACAAACAATGTGCTATCTACCTAAAAAATACTCATCAGAGATGGAACTAGCGAGCTGTATGCCCTGGGGCAGGGAAGCTGGGAGGAGGGAACCAGGGCCCACAGCTAACTATTTCCCCGTGTAATGGGCCCCGTTATCTCCATGGCCTCCAGTGCAATGCACCTGTTGCACCAATGGTGGTTCTGCTACTGGTATACTTAAATAAATGTGAATATAAGTTCAACTAAAACAACCTTTAGACTTTCCTTTAAAATAACAATGAATTCAGTGAAGGAAGTATTGACAATGAAGGAAGTATTTTATTAATATTAATCTAAATGAAAATATACGTTTCATAGTGTAAATAAAGCACAAAAAATGATTACACAGGATTATGCTATTTCTCACATAGAGGATTTATCAGACCTCTCACTACAAACTTTTTATAAAAGATTGTGGTAACTGACAGTTATCCTTCCAAGGATTTAACACCTTAAAGGCTCATTTAACAGGTCTGACACTAGAATCCATTCTTTCTAATGTTATAATGCCCATTACCATTTTTACTTGCTTTGCCCTCTGTTGTACTGCAGTAATATTTTTCTAAATGCTATTTGTTCCAGTTTTTGCTTTTACCTAATGTAAACACTTTGGGAAACCAACAGTGATCTTTAAAATACTGGTAAAAATGCTAGTTATAATACATATCAAATGTGTTTTGATATGGATTTTACTAGCATTTTTATTAGTGTTAAAAAGTACAAGAATAACACCAGTGGGTATGAGCCCTAAGAAGTATTTTACATGTATTTGTAATGCAATTCTTTCTACTGTTACACTTTGGCTTTTTTACTTGTATTGTAGCCATTGTGTTTTTTGGAATGCTACTAGTTCCAGTTTTTGTGACCACCATATATAAATGAATCAGGAACCCTACAGTGATCTCTAAAACGCTACTAGAAATTCTAGTAAAAATGCATATGAAATATGATATACACTTAAAATATTAATGGGTATGAAACCTAGGGTATAATCTCAGGTCTGTACATGCTTTTGTGGCTTGACGTATATTTCTTCAAATATCTAATAGTGAGCTGATTTCCTCAGTGACGTTACCAGGTGTGACATTAGGCATAAGAGAGGTGCTCTACTCCACCTTGGATGCGCGCTTGAGGATAATCGAGTAGGTGAAACAAGGATGGCATCAGGTGATGGCATGACAGCCCATTCCAACTTCACATCTTCACCCTCAGTAGCGCTCATTCCTGCCTCCATTCTGCTTTACAGTTCTGATTTTAATGGGACCAAAATGTGTGACAAAGATTGCTGGGACCCTTTTAAAAAGCCAAGTGGTGCTGAGTTTCAAAAATATGGGAACATAAACATTGATGAAGAAAGCCAGATTTTAAATAAAGAAAAAGTTTTCATATTAGCTTGGTGTGGAAGGTAAGGGGGTGGCACAGGCGTATTAGCCTTGAGAGGCCTGAATCAGGCCCTGGCTATCATAGTGGGTTGACCAATGCTTTGTGCGTAGGTTGTAGTAGGGCAGACAATTCTAGTTAGGTTGCTTAGTAAGCAGGGCAGTTTTTGCAGATAACATAGCAGCAGAAGTATATTACAATGGAGCTCATTTCCTTTACTTAGTGCATGTTCTGTATTTAGAGTATAGTAGTAAAGTAGCATTGCAGATCTTTGTCATGTTACAAGGCCTGCAGAGATCTGACATCCGAGCTGAATACTTGCTGAGAGGTGCCTACCTGTCTTATAAATCTGTATTTTGCATAAGCATGTTATGCTTCTACTTGTTTGACATGTTTTACAAAAAGTCTATTTGTATTACAGAAAACGAAAAAAAAAATAAATACAGAATATCCTTGACAAAGGTAAATTGCCTCTGTCAACTTTTTTATTTCATTCAACAGATAATCTAAAAAGAGAGAGCTCATCTTTTTATTTTCTGAAGATGTTTTATGTCAGTTGTGAAGAACCCTGTGATCCTACACCTGTGTATGTATTGTGCTTCATGATGCATAGATGAAAGCTGGAGCCTCTGTTCCATTTCAAGATATGGGCTGCAATTTTTGACTTATCTCTGCGTGAGATGCTATGCCTGGCTTTCCACACACTCCACAAACACTAGTGCTGTGTTTTTAGACCTTGAGGTTAAAATATTTACTAACATCAAATCTGAAAAAGGATCTTTGCCTCTTCAAGACTGCAGGGATTTCAACTCATCATGATCAGGCAAAATGTCACATTTTACAATTCAAATGGTCATAACTTTCTTATTTCTAGTACACACAAGTGAATTATGTTTCAGGACAGATACAGTAGGGCTTTCATTTGGTATCACATTAGTATACATATATGTATATAGAATATATACTGGGACAAAGGGGGGTGTTTTCCACAGGCTACTAAAATAGGTATTTAGCTGGCAAACTACAGAGAAAGACAGCAAATAAGAAAGGCAGTTATACATTTATACAGCAGTGCACCTAGCTTAAATATAAACAGGTGGAAGACATATGTGTAACAAAACACAGTATAGAGTCTGATTTACATGCTTTGAAAGTGTCTTGCCACAGATACAGCAGGCTGACAGGGTGTGTCTGCAGTAAGAGCAAGCTGATGAGAGCTCCTTTTAAAAGACAGGGTGGTAGTGTCATCTGCCCATCAAGCTAAGGCTGTGGGAGGAGTGTCAATTATAAAAACCTGTCTATTTTCATTATTCACTGTGACCAATGCTGATTAACTCGGCCAGTGTCTAGAGAGCTGGTCTCTGTTGATTTAGCATCAAGGTCACAAGAAAGTGTATGGTATCTTTCTGTTGTCAAGTTTTTCGCCATTCTGACATTAAAGCAAAGTTAAAAGGCAAGAACTAGCTCATGGGTGTTTCACCAGAAGTTGTTATCTTGCCACAATACATATAGTATATACAATGCATATATATATATATATATATATATGTATATATATATATATATGTGTATATATAAAATATATATATATATATATATATATATATATATATATATATATATATATATATAATGTATATACATATATATATGTATATATATATATATATGGAATTTAGAAATGCAGGTATGGACATTTAAAATAAACAGCTGGGGGTCTGGGGGCTACCTAGTCCCCACAAGCTTTTGGGTATTTTGATAGTGTGAAATTAATTTTAGATGCATTTTTACAGTATATAGCAGTGGTTCCCAAACTTTTGCAGTTTGCAGCACCCTTAGAGTCTCCAAATTTTTTCAAGGCACCCCTCCAAAATAATTATTGAGCAGTCCTGTTTTAGAAGTAGTTGGGTCAAAAAATTTTAATAAGTATTTAGGTCAGGACAGAAATACTTATTTAGTTGTATGCAAAAATGCCCCCTCTGCATCCAGACACTCTGCCCTCAGGCACTCTGCCCCCTCTGCATCCAGACACACTGCCCCCTCTGCATCCAGATACACTGCCCTCTCTCACACTGCCCCCTCCTCTGCCCTCTCACGCCGTGTCCCCCTCCACTTCCCCTCTCACGCTGTGTCCCCCTCTGCCCCACTGTGCCCCTCCTCTACTCTCTGTCCCCCTTCTCTGCCCCGCTGTCCCCATCCTCTGCTCTCTGTCCCCATCCTCTGCCCCTCTGTCCCCCTCATCTGCTTTCTGTCCCCCTCCTCTGCCCTGCTGTCACCATCCTCTGCTCTCTGTCCCCCTCCTCTGCCCCGCTGTCACCATCCTCTGTCCCCCTCCTCTGTCCCCCTCCTCTGTCCCGCTGTCACCATCCTGTCCCCCTCCTCTGTCCCACTGTCACCATCCTCTGCTCTTCTCCTCTGTCCCGCTGTCACCATCCTCTGTCACCAACCTCTGTCCCGCTGTCACCATCCTCTGCTCTCCTCCTCTGCCACCATCCTCTGTCACCAACCTCTGTCCCACTGTCACCATCCTCTGCTCTCCTCCTCTGTCCCGCTGTCACCATCCTCTGTCACCAACCACTGTCCCACTGTCACCATCCTCTGCTCTCCTCCTCTGTCCCGCTGTCACCAACCTCTGTCCCACTGTCACCATCCTCTGCTCTCCTCCTCTGCTACCATCCTCTGTCACCAACCTCTGTCCCACTGTTACCATCCTCTGCTCTCCTCCTCTGCCCCGCTATCACCATCCTCTGCTCTCCTCCTCTGTCCCACTGTCACCATCCTCTGTCCCCCTCTCACCATCCTCTGTGCCTCTCCTCTGTCCCGCTGTCACCATCCTCTGTCCCCCTCTCACCATCCTCTGTCACCATCCTCTGTCCCCCTCCTCTGCCACGATCCCTCTCACTCTGCCCCGCGCCAGGCGCCAGCCATAAAAAAAAAAACCAATCCGTCGGGCGCCGGGACCCAGCAGCCTCCTCTCTCCTGCAGCTTGTTACTGACGTCGATATTCAGTGACAGCTGTGGGAGAGAGGAGGCTGCTGGGTCCCGGCGCCCGACGGATTGGTAAGTTTCTGTGGTTTTTTTTTTTTATGTCTGGCCCGCGGCACCCCAGTGACAGCGCCGCGGCACCCCTGGGAGCCGCAGCGCACAGTTTGGGAACCGCCGGTATATAGTATAATTTACAGCATATTAAATATTAAAAGCCTATCTACCCTGTGTCCGCCACCAATCCTGTGTTTCTTCACCTCTCCCTTATATCTTTCTTGTGACCCTCAACTTTCACTTAGCTGTTATCTATCCACTCTGCCCATGTGCCGCTATCATCATACAAGGTACCCCCTATTTTCCCACATGCTCTCCTCTGTGCCTCACCCCCTGTACCTCTCACCCCCTTACACCCTGCTTCTCTCAGTATATCCACTATATACCTGTCCCTGCTTCTGTATTTCCCTCTCACTAGTGAATTCTAAATCAAGAATATATAATAAATGTTTTATATTTCTCTATATTTTATTAGTAGTTGTTATATTCTCAAATCACAAGTATATTATACTGCTTGCTCTCTGAGACGTTCAGTGCAAATTGTGTCAGCCATTTTGCAGTGGACAAACTGCAAACTACAGCCCCATGTTGCTTACTAGAGCCCCAGACTACACTAAGGACATGCAGGGACAATTAGTTGCAAAAGCCCACAAAAAAAACTGGCATTTTGATGCCAAAATTAATAAGAAGGTTTCAGGAGATTCTTGGGGGCAAGGGGATAGGCTAAAAACAGACTGCTAGAGGCTAATGGATGTTTTGCTGTGAAGTGTGCTGTGAAGACTGCCTGTCATAATGGAGGCTCTTCACACAAAGAGCCTGACTGCTGACTGCTATTGCTGAACTTTTGTCCTGAGGGATTTTCTCAGCTAAAGTTTTAGACTTAAAAGGCAGCCCAGAAGGAAACATCTTAAGAGTACAGGAAAAGACCTAGCTTGCCACTGCCTATGGAATGCTAGCAGGGCTCATATGAAGACAGATCATTTTATGGTTACTTTGCTTTGCTATTTTTAAGTTATTTATGTGAGACATAAAACTGTATTAAAACCTCCTACTGGGACTGTAATATTGCAATTTAGAGGTGTTATAGCGCTGTTTGATGGAAGAGTTTACTCCAGCCAAATCTGTTATATTTAAAGTTATCTGTAAGCTGATTGTCACAACTCGTATAAGACTGTAGAGTACCTGCTGGTGTTGGCACAGCTTTAGTGGGAGATGTGGAGTCTAACTCGCCTCCAGTCTTCTCCAGGGACTCCCGCAAGGGGGTATGGGTTTTGCTGCGGATGAAGTGCAGGTCGCGGTCCAACTACTGAGCCATCAGCGGAATACAGGAAATAAAGGGTGGTCAGTCAAGCCGAGTCAGCAATGTTCAGACAGCGGAGGTACATGGGAGTTTCCAGGAGGAGTGGTCAAAGGCAAGCTTGGTCAGTAACGTTCTAGCAGCAGCAATACACAAGAAGAATAGAAAGGAGTGGTCAGGAACAAAATGAGCAAAACCAGGTAAACAAAAAAAGGAGTAACCAGGAGAATAGTCAGGAGCAAGTCAAAATCATACACTGGAGATCAATCACAGGACACACAGAAAAGGTTGGAGCTGAGTGACCAAATACTCTGGCACCAGTATGGTGCCAGAGACAGCTTGAAATAGAGCCCTAATCCAACCACTAGCGCCAGCGGCATGGCGTTGTTCAGTGCCGCCGGAGCTTCCGATATGTGCAAGGGGAAGCCGGAAGTATCGCGTCTGACTAGACACAGCGAGGCTCTTGCCGTGCTGGCACAGAAGAGGGGCGGAGCCTGACACTGACTCAGTGTGCAAGGAACCAGTGATAGTCACTATATCAATGAACAAAACGCTGACGATACTTACCTTGACATGTTGAGGCTGAAGCTGTCATTCCTGACACACTTATAATCCCGACTGTTTGAAAAACTGACGTCCAACTACTGCGACCAATCAACACCCCGGCACCAGTAAATGATGTCACTGCGAAACAAGACACTATTATTCCTGCTGTCAAGGGAGTAATGGAAGGAAGTGGCGGCTGTACAATGTTTTTTTTACAAAGGCTTCTACATTGTACAGCCGCCACCTCCTTCCATAACCCCCTTAACATCAGCAATAATAGTGTCGCGTTTGACAGTGACGTCTCTTACTGGTGCCAGGATGTTGATTGGTTGCAGTTGTTGGATGTCAGTTTTTCAAACACTTGGGATTCTGACAGCTTTGGCCTCAACATGATGGGGTAAGTGTTGTCAGCGTTTTGGTCATACAACATAGAGTACCCAACCCCAACATAGAGAGCAATCATTTGTCAAAACAGTTTGTCTGTCTTGCATCAGAAGTTTGATTCTATTGTGAAACTACCTAAGATGGTTGCTAAAGAGAGAATTGCAAGTTGTTTAACCCTACAGTTGTTGGGAGATATATGCTAATTCCATTAGATGGATTGCTAAGTGGGCATTGAGTTCTTTACACTGAAAATTGTTTATTGTCCAGAATTGCTGTTGTTTGCACTGAGCTCAGGAGTCACGCATGCATCCAATTTATTACTGATTTCACCTTGTACAAGTAAATAAGCTTCATGTGTGAGCTGAAATTTTGCTGAAACCTGTGGATTATAATTTACCCCTTTGGGTTCTGTATTATAAAGTGACCCTACTCTACAGTCATTTCTTCAAAAGCATCTAACCATAACAAACTGGATTAATCTTTGTTACATCTCTACTGATTTTTGTGTCTATTGTGATTCATTTGTCTAGATAATCTGCTGCAGCAGCATTTAGTGTAATGCACTAATTAACTTATTATGAACTTGTTGTCTCTAAAAGTATTTATCCAGTGAAATCCGCTTCTCTGAAGTACAGTGACTAAATTGAAAATGAGATATATTTATTCAGTGGCCTATGTTTTGTGGTGATTTAGTTTTGCATGCTGCTGATATTGTGGAAACAAGATTCTTAAAAAAAAATATTTTGTGACATGATGAATAACATTGCATGTTGATGGTATTGGGGTATTACTTCCCTACACTACCGCTACTTATCTACTGATGTGGTAAAACCCTATTCCCCAAACAAAAGGAATAAAACCATGAGTTTATGCAGTTTTAGCTCTATGTTCCTTGTTTTATTCCAAAACTACTAGGACAGACCTTTGCTTCAATACTATACCACCGGGCCTGTAGAATCCTTCATTAAACTACTTCCAACCACTCGCCTCGTTACATAGCCAGTTTGAGGAAGTACGATATATGTATGTGTGTAAGTGTGTGTGGAGTGGGGGGAGAATTTTTTTTTCATTTAAGCCAAAAATACATAAGACTAAATATAAGACATAATCTTAAATATAGGGCCCTTACACAAGCTGAGACAAAGTCAAACATTAGGCCACTTAAAAAGAAAAATAGGTATTTGCTTATATTAGTATGTCACCCTCGGCAAAGGACAAAGTGTGCTAATGTTACCACTGGTTAGACATTTTACAGCCACTTTACATGACATTATTGCAGACTTTTTAACACCTAGGGGTAAATGTATCATACTCCAGTTTGTACAAGTCGCCGGAAATCGGCGAGTTGACAGCTAAAATTTAAAGCGGCGCTGCCTTGTAAAGGCAGGTTTCCCTTTACAAGGCAGCGCCACTTTAAATTTTAGCTGTCAACTCGCCGATTACCGGCAACTTGTACAAACCGGAGTATGATACATTTACCCTCTATTGTGCTGGGAATTCTGCCAGTTTTAAACCAAGCTCTCTAAGATGCAACTTAACTAGTGTCCTTCAGTCAGCAGTGACCTCTTTGCCAATGATTCTCATTTTATGCGCTGTTCAGCACTTCCTCCTCCTGCCAGCCCAAAACTATGGGCATTCTGCTATGTGGGTGAAATGCACAGAGGAGCTGGCGGGCAGACAAAGCACCCCTTATCAGGGCCGGTGTATGGTTTTGCAGTGCCCTAGATAAACCTTCAGTCTACCGCCCCTACCTCCCAATGCTCACTTCACAGCCAATCACACACTTGACATTTGTAAAATTAAAATAACCTCCTCATTGGTGGCTATCCTGCTCTCTCTCCTACCTGTTCTTGCATATTTCACTACCTGCGGCTGCTGGTGTCTTAAGCTCAGTTGCTGCTTATCTGGCTCCTGGAATGTTGGTACCATATTTTGGAAAAAAAAACAGATGCATGAAATATAGAAAGCTCCAGCAAGACCCGGTGTGGCATTAAATCAATAACACTCACGTTTAATAATTAGGCTTCCCTCCTTGTAACCAGACCCAATTATTAAATTACATAAAAGTAATAGTATTCACACTTAATAAATAGACCTATTTCCCTCCAATTAGCCCTGACATTAATTAAATAGCATACACATCAGACATCCCTGGTAATAAATAATAGCATTTACATTTAATAAATATACCTATTTCCCACAACCACCCCCAACATGAAATAATTAATATTCAAGCATATATACAGATCAGACACAATTTGGCACTACACTCAATAATCCGGTTAAAGGTCCATCAAGATGTAATATGAATTAATAGAACACTCCACATGTACGGATGGCCGCCTCACACCCAATAGCTTGGTGGTTAGTCCGGGAATATGTCTTTAGCAATTTCTCCTAATTAATAACAGAGATGGAAACTTTTTGCGAAAATAGCACACTTTTACACGCTTTCAAGCTTGTCAGTTTCTTAACCTCACTCGGAACTGAAATTCTCGTCCGTAATATCTGGCGGGAGCTGTCAACTAACTGTTATTAGTTACGAGAAATTGCTAAAGAGACACCAATGATGATCAAGCAACATTGAAAGTAACAGATAAGCCCCCTTTTTAATTAATATCTGATGCGCATAAACACAAGTTGAGTTTGTGGTGTGGTGTTGGGATCCACTCCTATTAATGATACTACACTATCATTTGGTATCTGGTTGTTTTTTATGAGATGACAACATATGTCTAGAAGTACATCAGACTGGACCCACGAGATAGACTTACTGCTATATGCCTGTATCTACATCCATCTGGTACGCATATATAATAATAGAGGTGTTTTAATTATACTACACTATCAGGGGCCTATCCCACCCCATTTTTCATTGTAATTAATATTCAAATTTAATAAATAGCCCTCCTTCTCCTTAAACTCAACCCCACATTCAATTAATAGCCGCAAAGCCACTCAACATTAAGTTAAAGGTCCCATAACCCCAATTTAAATTAGTAGGTCCCACTATTAAATTGAATTTCCCACTATAACCTCACAAATCAATTAATAGCACCTACTATTAAATAAGTAGCCCCCACCCACAGTCCACCATTAAAGTAACAGGCCACCTCTTTTCCTTACTACGTTACGACAACCCCCCTGTCCCTCGTTACATTAAGTTAAACCCTCCTCTTTCCTCATCACATTAAGACACCTCCCCTTTCCTCATTACATTAAGACAACCCACACCCCTTCCCTCATTACGTTAAGACAAGTCCCCCTTCCCTCATTACAATCAGTCAAGCCTCCTCTTTTCCTCATTACATTCAGACAAGCTCCCCTTCCCTCATTACAGTAAGAACAATCCCCACACTCCTTTCCTTCTCACTCACTTATCTTCTTCTAGGCACAGTGTGTTGGAGAGGCAGACTCTTCTGTTTGCTTCTCTTGCAGTCTGTAGCACCTGTCATGTGGTGCACATCCCATGTGATTTGTCAGTCAAAGAGAGGGCAGGTAAGAGATGGACAAGACACACATGCGTTAAGAGAGGGAGGGGGGAATGGATTATATGATCCACGGCCGCATGAGACTGGCTGGTCCCCAAGGACAGACCAGCCCTATCGCCTCAGATGCATTCCTCACCAAAACCCAGCGACCTCTTGGATCACCCCCACTCCCTCCCACCAACCCACAAAGGAAATTTTAATTTACCGGAAAAGTCTTTTGCATACATGCTCTGCTACCCTTGCAAGGGTAGCAGAGCATGTGTGCAGCTTAAACTGAACTGAGTAGAAGAAGTTCTGGTATGTCATACTGGCACATACTGCCCCACTACCAGCACTGATTCATATAGAATAAATGGGCACCACATCATATACTGAAATAAATAACAAATCATCCGGATAGATTGAATTAATCTGATGCATCCAGCATACTCTATGAAAATAATTACACTTTTTCATGGTTCTTTCCATAGTTAGTTTCATTTTGAACACCATGTACTAGCACACATCTGCTCAAAGGTGTTAATCTACACTAAAACCATAGCAATGCATTAGACTAGATTGAATTAATATGATACATCAAATTGTTGACTGCTTGCTATGGTTTTAGTTAAGATATACAGATTTAAGACATGTTAACTACAAAATAACTCACAGTGAATAAAATGAAGTACATGAATAACAGTTAGTGCAATCATAGCTATAAAGAAAAAAAATGTACACAAAATGTAACTAACTATGGAAAACATTTATCTTTTGATTCAACATATTATTATTAATAAACTTGGTTCAAGCTGTTGAGATCAGCTAGAACTTCTGATCACGCAGATATACTGGCGGACTTGTAACTGTTCCTGGACTTCTCTGTATCAACTATACTTAAGAGATGCTTCTACCACAGCACTCCGAGATAATGATATTCTATACCACTGGGTGTTCCTGGTAAAGCTCATGGTCCAGAGGGATAACTCTATGTACATCATCTGCACTCCTGAAGAGGGAGTCCAACTGCTAAAAGGCAGTTGGACTCCCTGTTCCTCTAACCCCACTCAATCTCAGCCACAGATCCAATCTGATTGGTCAACGGTGGCTTCTACCTGAGCTAGAAATATATTAAGCTGGACTCTTTATTGTTCTGTTCTTCTTCATAGGTATGGGTTGAATTGTTCACCTTTGAGAGATCCCCTCTTGTGACTCTTAGATTTCGCCTACCACACATTACTGCTCACCTGAGTACAAGGAACAAGAAATCCTTGGTTTAACTCGTGAGACCAGCAGACTGATCCGCCAGACTGTTTCATATAGGTATTATTCAATACACTCTTGATGAGTTCCTTATACACATAATAGAAGCAAGGTTTTTTTGTTCTGTTTTTTTATATGTTTTATCGGCCATAAGGGTCCTGCTGTTCTTCGGGACCTTTTATTGTTTGTATGTATAGAATTCGGATTGGATCATACATACCCTGATAACATGTTCTTCCTTAATATTTTCTTGGTTTGACCCTCTCAGTCTCGGCAAACATGCCGACCCTTCTTTTAAGTATTATTATTATTACCATTTATTTATATAGCGCCATTAATTACACAGCACTGTACAGAGAACTCACTCGCATCAGTCCCTGCACCATTGGGGCTTAAAGTCTAAATTCCCTAACACACACACACACACACAGACAGACACACAGACTAGGGTCAATTTGTTAGCAGCCCATTATCCTACCATTATGTTTTTGGAGTGTGGGAGGAAACTGGAGCACCCAGAGGAAACCCACGCAAACACAGGGAGAACATACAAACTCACAGATAAGGCCATGGTCGGGAATTAAACTCATGACCCCAGTGCTGTAAGGCAGAAGTGCTAACCCTTTAGCCACTGTGCTAAGCACTGTATTAGTATTCTCTGTAGATGTCTGCATGAACAGCCCAAGTGTAGCCGGTGATACACAAATTGAAGATGCCACTTTGGAAGTGCAACAGGATGAGGGGGATATTTGTGTAGCTGACGAGGGCGCTAATGAGGATCTTGATGAGGATGATGTTGTTTAAGTCCTGCACCAGTGGGAGCAGTTCTTTCACGTGATAAGAAGAAGGCCATTGTCATGCCTGGGCATAAGACCAAAAAATCCACCGCTTATGTGTGGAATTATTTTTACCCAAATCCTGACAACAGTTGTCTAGCCATTTTAGCGTTTGTAAAGCCACAGTCAGTAGAGGTAGGGACCTTAACCATCTAGGAACCTCATCCATTTGAAGCGAGTTCATGGCAAGCTTGGTGAATTCCATCACATTCCCTGTTTTACTAACACAATAAACTTTGTGGTGCAGAGTTTTTTTAAAAAAATTACAGGGATGTGCAGGAGATGCTGTCTGTGGTCTCTAAAATATCTGGACATTTCCGGCATTCGGCAACAGTGTGTAGGAGATTGCAGCAGCTGCAAGAGCAATTTAATTTGCCCTGCCACCAACTGAAGCAAGAGGTGGTGACAAGGTGGAATTCCACCCTGTATATGTTTCTGCGGGTGGAGAAACAGCGAAACGCTATCCACGGTTACTCCACAAGCTATGAAATTGGGAAAGAAGGGGGGATGTATTTTACTCAAGAGCAGTGGAGAATACTCTCCGTGTTGTGCAAAGTGCTGAAATCATTCGAAGTAGTCACCTGTGAAGTGAGTTCAGACACTGCTAGCTTGAGTCAAGTTATTCCCTTAATTAGACTTTTGGAAAAGCAGCTTGAGAAATTGAAGGAGGAGATTAAACAAAGCAATTACGCTAAGTATGTCGAACTTGTAGATCAAGTACTTTATTCGCTTCGCCAGGATTCAAGAGTTATCAAAATCTTGAAATTGGATCACTACATTTTGGCGACTGCTTGATCCTCGGTTTAAGAGCAAAGTCTTCTTTTTGTTTCCAACTGACCCAGATCTGAAGGGATGCAAGGTGCTCCTGGAGAGCAAGATGACAGCTCAATTGTTACGTGACAGCATCTCCTCCTTCAGTTTCTCACTCAACTGCTGCTAGGAAAAAACTTCGCTTTCCCAAGTGACCCAGGGATGATGCAAATGACTCAGCACAAAATTTTGACATCTGGTCTGGTCTAAAAGAATTGACCAAAAAATGTGACAGCTCTGCTGTAACTCCACCTCATCCTAGTATCAACATCCAAAGGATGGTGGAGGATTATTTTCACAACAGCATAGAAATAGACGCATCAGACACATCCTTTACATACTTCGAGGAAATAAAGGGAATTTGGAGACCCATGTATCAACTCGCTTTGCACTCGACTAAGCTGCCCACCCTCCAGTGTGTACTGGGAAAGAGTTTTCATCACAGTGGGGAACCTTGTCAGTGATCAACCTAGGAAGCTACTTCCTAGGTGTGGAAAAAATAATGTTCATAAAAATGAACTTCAATTTCCACGACGAAGGCATTTCCCGCCAATTACATCAAAATACTGAGACTTCTGTAATAGTGGATTCCAGCGATGATGAATTAATAATGTGTAAGGATCATGTACAAACTGATGAGGGTGAGGATGAGGCTTAGGATGATGACAACAACATCTTGCCACTGTAGAGTTCATTAACAGCACTGTTACCTCAGGTGCCTTAAGCCCATTCTTAGCTTGTTTTGTGGGGGCCCAAACAAACCAAGCACATCAGCCTCAAAAGTGGCACTTCTTGTCACTGAAGTGCTTGGTTTGCTAAAGTGTGCATGTCCTTTATAAGATCCAACTGTCACGGGCACTAGGAGTCTTTACCCAGGGATCACCAGATGGTAGGCTTACCAGAGCAATGTAGATGGTAATAGAGTACTCTGGTAGCTGGGTGATCACGGAACAGGAAATGATGGCCGATGAGATGCTCAGGAAAGTCTATGACTAGCAACACTGGTAATAATGAGGTAATAATACACAAGGAACTGTATGGACAAGGACACGTGAAGGTAGTCAGTGGTCTGCGATAGCAAGTTGTACCACTGCTATAGTGAGGAGGAATGTCCAACAGAAACAAGGAGGTGATGAGAGTCAGCGGTCTGCGGGTAGCAAGTTGCACCGCTGTCTGAGTGAAGGAATGGAATCCAAGTGGAGGTATCCAGGTAGTCAGTGGTCTGCGGTAGCAAGTTGTACCACTGCTATGTGAGAGGATGATGGAACAGGTGATACCGGAAACTGGGATCAGTGGTCTGACATCAGCAAGTTGTACCACTGAATATATATGTGAGGAGGTGCACAGGGGAAGACTGCAACACAGGATATACACAGGCACCTTATACACGATCCACAGTAATATGCACAATATAGATATATATATGGATATAAATGACTGAGCAGGTCTGCAATCTAGAAAGTCTCTTGAAGTAGTCCAGCACAATGATAACACAGTCAATGATGGCAATAGACTCAGCGGATAGCAGACTCCAGAGAGAACCAAACACAGTCCAGCAAGATATGCAATACACAGCACAGTCAATGAGAAGTATGCATACCGTGGTTCAGCAGTAGCAGTCAGATGGGATTGCAGCGGTACCTGAGTGGCTGGAGACCGACTGGATAGGAAGTCCCTGGATAGGTGAGGCAGCGGTCTAGCAGGTGCAGCGCACAGGTGAGTAGACCGACAGAGACACGAATCCACAGGAGTCAGCAACACGTGGGACTGGACTCATAGGGGACCCAGGAGAATGGAGATGATCCAGCAGAGGGTAGTAGATGAGATACAAATCCAATGCTGACAGGAGGGTAGAGACCAGTGGAACACGTGAAGGCGTGGAGAGTGGATCAGCAGGAGATGGACGATAGCGCTGACCACAGCGGCAGGACTCAGCGGCACACGGAGGTAACCAGTAGCAACCACAGGAACCAACAGCGATGGGAAACAGGAGTGCAGCGCAGGGCAGGAGCTGTAGATCACGAAGTGTAGCAGATGGTAATGAAAGCGGCAGTCTCGAGGAAGTCACAGCAAAGATGAGATGAGACTGTAGTGCACGGAGGCAGCGGATAGTAATCAGCTGGCAGTCACGATGTTGAACACAGGCGAGTTGCAAGCAGGAGACTGTAGTGCACGGAGGCAGCGGATAGTAGTCAGCTGGCAGTCACGATGATGAACACAGGCGAGTTGCCAGCAGGAGACTGTAGTGCACGGAGGCAGCGGATAGTAGTCAGCTGGCAGTCACGATGATGAACACAGGCGAGTTGCCAGCAGGAGACTGTAGTGCACGGAGGCAGCGGATAGAAATCAGCAAACAGACTTGATGAGAAGCAGGTGAGTGAAGTAAAAGCTGGAGTGCACGGAGGCAGCGGATAGCAATGAGCAAACAGTCACATTGATATAAAATAACGTTGAAGTGGTTTAGAAGACTGTAGTGCACGGAGGCAGCGGATAGGAATCAGCAACAGTCATGATGATACAGTTGATGGTAGAAGTGGTATGGGAACCACAGTAGTAGAAGTGGTATAGAAGACTGTAGTGCACGGAGGCAGCGGATAGGAATCAGCAAACAGTCCTGATGATACAGTTGATGGTAGAAGTGGTATGGGAACCACAGGAATAGAAGTGGCTTGGAAACCACAGGAATCAGCAGCGCTGAATACACGAGGAATACAGGAACACCTTCAGAGACTCATGAGGAATGAGACTCCAAGATCAGGCAACGTGGTGTTGACCACAGGTGCTTAATATAGGGAGGTTGCCTGATCTGCCAATTGAGTTAAAGGGGTATACACTGAAGTATAGAAAAGGGCTGCGCATGCGCAGACCCTCAGGATGGTGGACGACCACGGTTCCTAAATGTCCGGGAAGAGGCACTCACGGTCCGGTGAGTGACAGTACCCCCCCTTTTAAAGGTGGGCACAGAACGCCTGGAACCGGGCTTGTCCGGATTTTTGGAGTAAAACTTCTTCAAAAGGGCAGGAGCATTAAGATCTTCAGCTTTAAATCCAAGAGCGCTCCTCAGGACCAAAGCCCTTCCAATGAACGAGGAAGTGGAGGACTCCTCGCGAAATTTTTGCATCTAGTACCTCAGTAATCTCAAAATCCTCCTCCTGATGAACTTGAACTGGCTGCGGAGCTGAGGGAGGAGTTGAAAAACGGTTGATAATAAGAGGTTTGAGCAAAGATACATGGAAGGCATTAGAAATCCGAAGACTCTTAGGAAGAAGGAGTTTCACACATACTGGATTGATAACTTGAATGATCCTATATGGACCAATAAAACGAGGGGCGAATTTCATGGATGGAACCTTCAAACGAATATTTTTTGTGGATAACCAGACACGATCTCCAATTTTTAGTGGTGGAATAGCCCGCCTCTTCTTATCAGCGAAAGATTTATATTTGACAGATGTCTTCTTTAAACAGGTTCTGACCTGAGACCAGATATTTTTAAAGGTCTGACAAACAGTTTCCACCGCAGGAACTTGGGTGGGCGGGAGGGCAGGAAATTCCGGAAAAGACGGATGGTGACCGTAGACCACAAAAAATGGAGTTTTGGATGATGACTCATGGTACATGTTGTTATGGGCGAACTCAGCCCAAGGGAGTAACTCTACCCAGTTGTCTTGATTGGCTGATGAAAATATCCTTATAAAAGTCTCAAGATCTTGATTGACACGTTCGGTTTGTCCATTGGATTGCGGATGGTAAGAAGATGAGAGTGCTAATCGTATGCCCAAGGTTTTACAAAGGGCTCGCCAGAATCTGGACACGAATTGTACTTCTCTATCAGACACAATCTCAGATGGACATCCATGGATACGGAAGATCTCTTTAATGAAATGTTCAGCCAGGATAGACGAGGAAGGCAAACCAGACAGAGGGATGAAATGAGCCATCTTCGAAAATCTGTCCACTACCACCCAAATAGTGTTATGGTTCTTACTAGGTGGTAAGTCAGTAACGAAATCCATACTAATATGGGTCCATGGTTTGGACGGAATGGGTAGTGGTCGCAGCAACCCTGCTGGGGTTCTGCGGGAGGATTTGAATTGCGAACATAATTCACAGGAAGCAATGAACTCTTTGACGTCTCTCCTCATTGAAGGCCACCAGTAACTTCGAGAGAGGATCTCAAAAGTCTTGTGTTCACCGGCGTGTCCAGAAAAACGAGAGGCATGGAACCACGAAAGGATTTTCCTCCTTAGAGTAGGAGGCACGAGGGTCTTCCCAAATGGTAGCGTTTTGGTGGATGAAGCAGCCAGTGAGATACATTTGGGGTCAAGAATGGTATGGTTGGAAACCTCTTCTATATCAGAGGACGTAACAAAGGCTCTAGATAAGGCATCAGCTTTTTTGTTCTTGGCAGCTGGTTTGAAGGTAATTATTAATTCAAAACGGGAAAAGAAAAGAGACCATCTTGCTTGACGAGGATTCAAGCATTGGGCAGACTGGAGATATGACAAGTTCTTATGATCCGTGAAGATCGTCACCGGATGGCGAGCTCCCTCCAACAAGTATCTCCATTCCTCTAATGCGGCTTTGATAGCCAGTAATTCCTTGTCTCCGATGGTATAATTCTTCTCTGCGGGTAGGAGACCCCGAGAATAGAAGGCACAAGGGTGGAATTTTTGCTGTTCCGAGCGTTGGGAGAGAATAGCTCCTAAGCCCACATTAGAGGCATCTACTTCTAGGAAGAAGGGGAGTGTCACATCAGGCTGACGAAGGATTGGAGCCGAAGAGAAGGACTCTTTTAATGTTTGAAAGGCTTGAATAGCCTCAGTTGACCATTGCTTAGGATTAGCCCCTTTTCGAGTCAGGGCCACAATAGGAGATGCAATGGAAGAAAAGTCTTGAATGAAGCGTCTATAGTAATTGGCAAAACCTAAAAAACGCTGGATCGCACGAAGAGTAGTTGGCTGGGGCCAATGTAGTACAGCATTTACTTTGTCAGGATCCATCTTCAGACCAACTCCGGAAACAATATACCCCAAGAATGGAATCTGGGGTAATTCGAATGAACATTTTTCTAATTTACAGAACAATGAATTTTTCCGTAGCCTGGAGAGGACTTCTGCCACATGTTGGTGGTGAGAAGGCAGGTCCTGTGAAAAAATCAATATGTCGTCCAGGTAGACGACGACACATACATATAATAAGTCCCGAAAAATCTCATTGATGAAGCCCTGAAAAACAGCGGGGGCATTACATAGCCCGAAAGGCATTACCAGATATTCGTAATGCCCGTCTCTGGTGTTAAACGCTGTCTTCCATTCGTCACCGGAACGGATTCTGATTAAATTGTAGGCACCACGAAGATCCAACTTAGTAAAAATACGGGCTTCCTTGATGCGGTCAAATAGCTCAGTGATCAACGGAATGGGATACCGATTCTTGATAGTAATGGCATTGAGTCCACGAAAATCTATACAAGGGCGTAATGATCCATCCTTCTTTTTGACAAAGAAGAACCCAGCTCCAGCGGGCGAGGTGGAAGGTCGAATGAACCCACGCTGGAGGTTCTCCCGTATATATTCAGATGTAGCTTGAGTTTCAGGTAACGAGAGTGGATAGACCCGGCCCCTGGGAGGAGTCTTGCCAGGAAGAAGATCAATCGGACAATCCCAAGAACGATGAGGAGGAAGACGTTCAGACTGAGCTTTATCAAAAACATTGGTAAATGAAGCATATTGAGGAGGGAGTCCCGGTGAAATAGCTGAGATGGAAGCTTGCTGTACCTTGAGAGGAATGACTTGGGAAAGGCAATGATGGTGACATTCCGACCCCCAAGACGTGACTTGAGGGGTGCGCCAGTCAATCTGGGGAGAGTGACACTGAAGCCATGGAAGGCCTAGGACAATCGGACTTGTCGTCACAGGAAGAATTAAAAACGATATCTCTTCATGATGCAGAGCACCAATCTGAAGGGTTACTGGAGACGTACTCTGGGTGATGAGACCGTTGATGAGACGTGATCCATCGATAGCCGTCACAGTAATGGGAGTTTTTAAGGTAATCACTGGTAGAGACCATTGATTTACTAACGATTTGGAAATAAAATTTCCTGCTGCTCCGGAATCAATCAATGCCTGTGACTCAAAGGTTTTGGTAGCAAAGGAAATAGTCACATCAAAAGCGCAGACTTTAGATTTCATAGACGATGGAGAGGACTCCAGGGACCCTAACTTCACCTCTCCAGAACTAGTTAGGGCCTGGCATTTCCCGATCTCTTAGGGCAGGAGCTGAGGACATGAGTGGAATCAGCACAATAGATACAGAGTCTATTCTTGACTCTTCGTTTCCTCTCCTCAGAAGATAACTTGGAACGTCCTATCTCCATGGGAATCACAGCAGGTGACACTGGACGAAATTGAGGGTTAGAGCGAAGAGGTGCTTTAGCAGAAGTCGTTCTCTCAGCCTCTCTTTCACGAAATCTCATATCAACACGATGGCATAGAGAGATCAAATCCTCAAGTGACGAAGGAAGCTCTTGAGTAGTCAGTGCATCTTTAATTTTATCGGAAAGCCCCTGCCAGAAGGCGGCAACTAGGGCTTCAGTGTTCCACTGAAGTTCAGAGGCTAAGATCCTAAATTGAATGACGTACTGGCCTACAGTATGAGATCCTTGTCGCAGACGGAGGATGCTGGAAGCAGCGGAGGTCACACGACCTGGTTCATCGAACACACTTCGAAATGTAGAAATGAATTTGGCACTATCTTGTAATATTGGATCGTTCCTCTCCCACAGAGGGGAGGCCCAAGCCAGGGCTTGTCCTGAAAACAAAGAGATAAGATAGGCCACTCTGGAACGATGGGTAGAAAAATTTTGAGGTTGGAGCTCAAAATGGACTGAACATTGGTTAAGGAAACCCCTACAAGTTTTGGGGTCTCCATCGTACTTTGACGGAGTAGGCAGGTGAAGCGTGGAAGCTGTAGACACCTGGGATGGCAATGGGGAAACGGAGGAAAGCACAGGAGCTTCAGTAGTAGCTGTCACAGTCTGTCCAGATGTTCCTTGGGAGGTTAATGACTGATAACACTGAAGTAACAGCTGTTGGCGGGCATCCTGTTGTTCCACACGGCTAACCAGATGTTGCAGCATCTCTTTGGCGGTAGGTTCCGCATCTGGGTCTGTCATGGCCTGATCTTACTGTCACGGGCACTAGGAGTCTTTACCCAGGGATCACCAGATGGTAGGCTTACCAGAGCAATGTAGATGGTAATAGAGTACTCTGGTAGCTGGGTGATCACGGAACAGGAAATGATGGCCGATGAGATGCTCAGGAAAGTCTATGACTAGCAACACTGGTAATAATGAGGTAATAATACACAAGGAACTGTATGGACAAGGACACGTGAAGGTAGTCAGTGGTCTGCGATAGCAAGTTGTACCACTGCTATAGTGAGGAGGAATGTCCAACAGAAACAAGGAGGTGATGAGAGTCAGCGGTCTGCGGGTAGCAAGTTGCACCGCTGTCTGAGTGAAGGAATGGAATCCAAGTGGAGGTATCCAGGTAGTCAGTGGTCTGCGGTAGCAAGTTGTACCACTGCTATGTGAGAGGATGATGGAACAGGTGATACCGGAAACTGGGATCAGTGGTCTGACATCAGCAAGTTGTACCACTGAATATATATGTGAGGAGGTGCACAGGGGAAGACTGCAACACAGGATATACACAGGCACCTTATACACGATCCACAGTAATATGCACAATATAGATATATATATGGATATAAATGACTGAGCAGGTCTGCAATCTAGAAAGTCTCTTGAAGTAGTCCAGCACAATGATAACACAGTCAATGATGGCAATAGACTCAGCGGATAGCAGACTCCAGAGAGAACCAAACACAGTCCAGCAAGATATGCAATACACAGCACAGTCAATGAGAAGTATGCATACCGTGGTTCAGCAGTAGCAGTCAGATGGGATTGCAGCGGTACCTGAGCGGCTGGAGACCGACTGGATAGGAAGTCCCTGGATAGGTGAGGCAGCGGTCTAGCAGGTGCAGCGCACAGGTGAGTAGACCGACAGAGACACGAATCCACAGGAGTCAGCAACACGTGGGACTGGACTCATAGGGGACCCAGGAGAATGGAGATGATCCAGCAGAGGGTAGTAGATGAGATACAAATCCAATGCTGACAGGAGGGTAGAGACCAGTGGAACACGTGAAGGCGTGGAGAGTGGATCAGCAGGAGATGGACGATAGCGCTGACCACAGCGGCAGGACTCAGCGGCACACGGAGGTAACCAGTAGCAACCACAGGAACCAACAGCGATGGGAAACAGGAGTGCAGCGCAGGGCAGGAGCTGTAGATCACGAAGTGTAGCAGATGGTAATGAAAGCGGCAGTCTCGAGGAAGTCACAGCAAAGATGAGATGAGACTGTAGTGCACGGAGGCAGCGGATAGTAATCAGCTGGCAGTCACGATGTTGAACACAGGCGAGTTGCAAGCAGGAGACTGTAGTGCACGGAGGCAGCGGATAGTAGTCAGCTGGCAGTCACGATGATGAACACAGGCGAGTTGCCAGCAGGAGACTGTAGTGCACGGAGGCAGCGGATAGTAGTCAGCTGGCAGTCACGATGATGAACACAGGCGAGTTGCCAGCAGGAGACTGTAGTGCACGGAGGCAGCGGATAGAAATCAGCAAACAGACTTGATGAGAAGCAGGTGAGTGAAGTAAAAGCTGGAGTGCACGGAGGCAGCGGATAGCAATGAGCAAACAGTCACATTGATATAAAATAACGTTGAAGTGGTTTAGAAGACTGTAGTGCACGGAGGCAGCGGATAGGAATCAGCAACAGTCATGATGATACAGTTGATGGTAGAAGTGGTATGGGAACCACAGTAGTAGAAGTGGTATAGAAGACTGTAGTGCACGGAGGCAGCGGATAGGAATCAGCAAACAGTCCTGATGATACAGTTGATGGTAGAAGTGGTATGGGAACCACAGGAATAGAAGTGGCTTGGAAACCACAGGAATCAGCAGCGCTGAATACACGAGGAATACAGGAACACCTTCAGAGACTCATGAGGAATGAGACTCCAAGATCAGGCAACGTGGTGTTGACCACAGGTGCTTAATATAGGGAGGTTGCCTGATCTGCCAATTGAGTTAAAGGGGTATACACTGAAGTATAGAAAAGGGCTGCGCATGCGCAGACCCTCAGGATGGTGGACGACCACGGTTCCTAAATGTCCGGGAAGAGGCACTCACGGTCCGGTGAGTGACACCAACATAAGGGTGGGTGAGAGGCCCCAAGGACAATTCCATCTTGCACCACTTTTCCTTTCAGCTACCGCTGTGTGCCAATGTTACCTACATGTGCTATATACTGTTGTGTGCTTTGCAAAAATCTTAGACACCCATTGATGATGCACATGACTCAGAACAACATTTTGACATCTGGGGCTAGATTTACTAAACTGCGGGTTTCAAAAAGTAGAGATGTTGCCTATAGCAGCAAATCAGATTCTAGCTGTCATTTTGTAAAAAGTACTAAATAAATAAATGCTATAGGCAACATCCCCACTTTTTCAAACCCGCAGTTTAGTAAATATACCCACTGGCCTTGTCTACTGTAAAAGAATTGACAAGAATTAGTGACACCTCTGCTGTAACTCCACCTGATCCTACTATCAACATCCAAAGAATGGTGGAGGATTATTTTTAATTTAATAAAACTGTTGTATAAAGACAACAGTTTTATTAACAAAGAACAACGTTGCTTGCAGAAGTAATGTAAGCATGGATATCTAAATAGACGTGTATATGTATTAACTTTCACTTTGCTGCTGTTTCATCAGTATTGCACAAAGTGTTTGTAATCTGCACTTACAATCAAAGGTACCTATCTAATAGTAACTATATTATAATTTTTGTGAATTGGGGCTGATTCGAAGCTCAGTGATGAACTTGCTTTTTGCTGTGAATTACAATGGGTCTTTTTAGTGCATTGTCTGGCACCCTGGATTGGTCTGGGTCTGATAAAAGCATGCATCCTGGAGGCAATGTTTCCTAGATGTGCTAGGAACTGCCGTGTGTTTGAGTCATTGCTCTGTGGCTTAGCATTCAGCCAGGTCGCTGCAGTCTTTGTTTGGTTTGAAAGTGTATGAAAATAATATAGTGACCTGTGAGATGGTCCAAATTGACTGCAAATGACTTGAAATTAGTGTTATTGAGGTTAATAATAATGTAATGTAATAATCTAATGGAAAAAAGCAAAATTCTGTAAAATAGGTATTTTAGAAAAAAATAGGTGTCCAAAATCAAAACCAAAACATGCAAGGGCGGTTTTGCCAAAACCAAAACCAAAACACCAAAACCAAAACACGAAGTTAATCCAGATCCAAAACCAAACCCAAAACCAGAACACAGGGGTCAGTGAACATCTCTAAAAATGACACTAGTCGCATCCAATGCAAGTGCCTGTTCACCATAATTCACACAAACAGTGCAGGTTTTGGTCTGCAGAGAAGTTGGACATGAAACTAGGTTAATGAACAATACTGGGACCCCTAGTGTGGAAAATTTGCCACACAATGGTCCCAGTGCAATGGTCCCTAAGATTTTTCCAATGTTACAGTAATATAGTATAAATAAGTAAATAAACACACACATTTTTTAAAAATAAACTTTAACAAAAGACTTCACAATACCCTTGTTAACCACTTTATTATAAGATAAAATATTATGTCACAATGTAGTGCAATGGGAATTCTATCTTAATAATCCATAGAAAATAAAATAAAAACCCTTATGATGCAATGAGAACTGCTCCATATGCTCATATATGCTGTGATTTGTAGCCAATTGGATCAAAAACAGCTTAACTTGCTGTTAAAATCAAAGTGTGTATAGGCACATCTAAGTACAAACATATCTCTTTAGATGTGTACATAATATCAACCTCAATTATCAACATAGTAGTAGTTTCCTCAGGATGCCAATTATTGAATAATCCCTTTATATAAGGTTCTATGAAAGAATGCTCTGTATACATCAATCATCAAGTTGGAAATACAGGATACTTTTGCTTTGTAGTTCTTACAATATGTCAATGGTGCTATTTTGATCCAGACATAGAGGAGTTAATGTTATTGAGCTTCTTTTGGAGAAAACAATGTTTTTCATCTACTGTATTATCAGACTCATGTCTTGTGGTCAATGGTAACTAAGCTACCAGCTTGATTTTAGATCACCATGGAAACAACAATCAAAGATATATATAGAGAGAGCAATATAAAATGTTATATATAAATGTGTGCCTTTTGGTTAGACCTGCAACAGGAAATAATTTACATGAATATTCTTTGGCTGCTTCTTACTGTATGCAATACATAGATTATGAAACAGTCGAAATCCATTTTTCTTAAATAATAAAACTATCATATTTAAATTTAATTAATATTATTATAATTAATAATGAATTTTTTTATCTGCTAACCAATACCTCCAACTATCCCTTTATTAAAGAGATATTTTGTCTTTTGGGCTCAAATCTCCTTATCTCACTTTATTTTCCAAATTGTCCCTCTTTTGAGCTTGATATAAATTCTTGTAAAGAAAAGCTCATCCATAGGCTTCAAAAAGTGAGTAATCTCTTTCTAAATTCAATGTAATAACATCCAATGCTTGTAACAACTGTAAAATAGAATAACTATTTAAACAACTGTGAAATATATTCTTATCTTTGGCAAATTCTGCTGTCATGCCATCATGAATTTTACCAATAATTCTGATGAACCTTTAGATAGTGAATTCTTCAATCAGGGCTCTCCCATGTTCTGTTTCACTAAGGACATGTTCACAAAGGCAGCATAATTAGGTTGCACGCCAAATGGAACGCCATTTGTATATACTGCAGGGTAAATATCACTGGCAAGGGACCTATTGATTCCTTCCACCATATTTCATTGCATTACATTAGGATCACAGGGGTTGGCAGTAGGAAAATAGGTGATGGCTATTGCTATTGCTATTGCTTCTCTTCCTCCCAAACACCTATACTTATATCAGTAACCATTTTGCTAATACATGACTGCAGGAGAAAGCACTAGTAATTGTTGTCACATTGTGTTTGTTCCAGCAATCAATGATTCGTTAGTGTAAAATCGTGGTGCACGGTGGATGTACCAGCGGCGGGTCCTTGGGGTAAAAAAACAGCAAATGTTGCCTCAGAGGAAGTAATGCCCCTGCAATCATATGGGGACAGCCCTACTATACATGCCTGCGTTCACAATCTGCACTGAGCTCACAAAAACTGGAATGCTAGAACCCAACTGATGAACCGTGAAAGAGAGCAGAAATCTCTCACATAGCGCATCTCTTGGGAATAAAATATATAGGTATGTCAAAAACCACTAAAATGAAAACTAAAAAAACAAAACTAAGCATTTTTATTTTTTTGTAAAAAACTGCTACTCACGATAATAGGATCCTAATATTTTACATTAGCAGGTGCATTATCATCCATACTTTTCATTCTTTGTTATTACACTTTCTCAACTTTTCCTTGTCTGAAATGTAGTTTGCATTCTGCTGTCTTTCTGCTTTGTATATCGCAAAAGATTAACCCTGATATATTTTTTTTAATTATATTATTTCAATTTGTGTAACAACATGTGCTGCTGTCTCCATAACTGAAGCTTTTCCCTTCCTGCTGCTCAGGTTGTCATGGTTACTGGACGCGATGACTCAGGGAACATGTTTGATGACCGCCCTTTACATTCTGTAGCCATGGTAACAGTGTGAAGTGGTAATAAAGAACAGTTTAGAACTGCAAGGAAATTTGGAGAAGGGCAGAACCTGTCCTGAATTTTATTATATATTTTTAATTCCCTCAATACGACACTCACAAGCATTAGTACAACATGGTCCTGTTATGCCATATGTGCTTTTCTGTCTCATCTTTTTCATTTTGTACTACATCTTTCTTCCTCCCTTCAGCCTTTTTATCCTCATCATCCTATTTTTTCCATTCTTATTTTCCCCTCCTTTGTTTCCTTTTCTTCTTTCGATCCTAAAAAAAAAATACTCATCACAAGCCTAAACTCCATTAATACCAATAAATTCTTGCTCAGCATATAAAAACTCATCAAAAATATATTAAAAATGCATGTGCTCTTTGTCTTACTGTGTGTAATGCAAACATTTTATGCACAGGTTCTTACTGGCATTACACAGAGGAACTTTAACTGTCACATACTGACACACACAGGCTCTCACATTGGAAAATGGTCAATAATCAGAATTGAAAAAGAACAATTTTATTCATCGTTGGTTCCTATTCATTAAAGATCCACCACAATTATAAAGGGAAGCTCTCTGGGTTCATTTCTTGATTCCTGGGGAGGCAAGAGACACGATGATGGTCATTGCACAATCTCGCCTAGGAAGTTCTACTAGCACCTGTCAGTACAGATGGCATAGATGCCACTAACCATGTCTATGAATGGCATTGTTAATGTCATATGAGGGTAGGTGTAACATAAGCGCCCCCAATGATTTAAAAAAGTTGTCTCTTATGATCATCAGTAGGGACCCAGCCAAAAAATGCTTAAATCTGTATTTTACAACTATAGTACCCCAATATCCAATATGTATTGCACTGAGATGTTGAGAGGAGCCCTACAGCTTTCAGCACGGGGCTGTTTTCTTCCAGGGATGGTGAGTGGGGGGGGGGGGGTGTTGGTAGGGCTTGAATCCCTTAGGGATTACTGCCCCTTTCTGAACAGGCTAGGAGTGAGTGATATTACTGTTGAGATACTGTTTAGATACTGCAACAGACTCGGACTCAGTGCCGTAACTAGACATTTTAGTGCCCTGGGCGAGACAGGGCACCGCTGCCCCCATCTAAGTGGGAGTGACATTTGCCAAGCGGGTGTGGCCAACCTAATGTGGGGGGTGTGGCACTTTACTGAAAGAATTCTGTTACACATATTTGCAAATGCATGATGTATATATATACAGTATATGTGTATATATATATATATATATATAGAGAGAGAGAGAGAGAGAGAGAGAGAGAGAGAGAGAGAGAGAGAGAGAGAGAGAGAGAGAAAGAGAGAGAGCGGGATATCTATAGTTCAATCTATATTTCTGATGCATTTGGCTTGTCATACATTTGCAAATATGTGTAACCGAGAATTGTATGTGTGTGTGTGTTTGTGTGTGTGTGTATATATATATATATATATATACATACATACACTTACACACACAAAGCCTATTAAACCCTGTCTCAGTGTCATATATAAAAGAATGTGTTATATAAAAGAATTTGACTTACCGTTTCTCTATGTTCGTGTGCTCCAGCAGTGGAACTAGTCAGGTCATGATGTTTTGTAGCTCACATTTGTTCTAAAATAAAATAAATACAAATAAATTAAATATATATATATATATATATATATGTAAATATAATAAAAATGGAAGTATATACTATATACATAAAAATATATATATTATAAAATAGAATGTAATATTAAACTTTTAAATAAAAAAAATGAGAATTAATGAAATATTGTTAAAATCAAATTAGAATTACTTTCATTAAATAGTTGAATAGTTGAGAAATAGAGAGAGATTAAGTAAAATAAGATGTTAGTGAGATCAGTGGGAGTAGAGGTGGGTGGGAAGGGTGGTGGTATATAAGTGGGCTGGAATAGGAGGTTGGTAATAGAGGAGGTAGATGGAATGGATGAGTGAGAATGGTAGTGGTATAAAATTGAGAATTATGCTCTTATGAGAGCAGTTTGTTGTGGAAATTACTTTTCTTCTCTAGCAATGGTCGTCAGCGGTGATCGGCGCTGTAGCTGCGGCCGAGTGGCTTCCTGCATTGGCATTTGGAAAGCAAGTTTGCGTTCCAAATACCGATCTTCCTGCCAGTGAAACGCACATGCGTTCAACTGCTTCCAATGCCGAGAATAAGTTGTTACTCGTGGGGGAAGCCGGCAATATAGGGCAGGCAGATGGATGTTAGAGTTGTTAGAGCGCTGTGTGCAGTGATTGAGCCTGGGCACAGAGGCAGGTAGCGGGCGGCTAATGCGCCCCCTTGGGCTTGCGCCCTGGGCAACAGCACCGCCCGCACCTGCCTAGTTACGGCTCTGCTCAGACTTAATATTGCTTGAGCAATTACACTGGAGGGACTGCAGGTGAAGCTGTTCCTATATGCTGAGATACAGTTTAATATAAAAGTAATTCCATAAAGAACTTCCCAGTGTATGCCTATTGACATAGTGAAAGAAGTGTAATCTGCACAATTACGACAGATGGATCCCGTGCTGCAAGTTTCCCTGTTATATCTCACCTGTCATAGCTAATTGCTGCTGCAAGCCTAGGCTATGAGCACTGGTGCTGGTAACATATTTTGGGAGGGGGGCATGCATTTTTTTATTTTTATTTTTTAAACACTAGCAATGTCCATGCTGACAATCATCTTCAGCACAGATCTTGCACCAGCCCATCTGCAGCCGCAATCGATACAGTTCCTGACAGGCATATATGTGGCTGTGCTCAGGTCAGGCTTTAACACTACATTCTAATGGGGCTAATGTAACAGTAAACTTTTCGTATAGCCTGCCTGAGCTGAGGGTCAGTTATTGGTGCTCCCAGAAAGTATTGCATCCTTCCCTGTTAACAGAACACTATTTGTAATTTTTTGCAAAGTCTGTTTGTATATAAAAGTATAGTAAATCCACAAGTATACACAAACAGCATTTTGAGACCTAGGGCTAGATTTACTAAGCTGCGGATTTGAGAAAGTGGGGATGTTGCCTATGGCAACCAATCAGATTCTAGCTGTCATTTTGTAGAAGGTACTAAATAAATGAAAGCTAGAATCTGATTGGTTGCTATAGGCAACATCCCCACTTTTTCAAACCCGCAGCTTAGTAAATCTAGCCCCTAATATCTGCTGTAGCGTCATCCTCATGGTAATGTTGTCTTTTTCTATGGCGCCAGGTCTGGCTCACATTTTAATTTGCATAGCCCTTAATAGCTATTTCTAACTCATATTATTGTGTTAACTGTTGTTAGTTTGTCAAGGTCCCAGGCATTATTGAGAATTTCACTTTATTTCTGTGACCATTTTTACATAGTTGATGAGGTTGAAAAAAGACACCAGTCCATCAAGTTCAACCTATTTTGGATCTCCTGCGATCCTGCACTTATATTTGAAATTAATCCAGAGTAAGCAACCGCCAATCTGTTTCAATTGTGAAAATCCCCCCAGACTCAATATTGCAGTCCTATTTTTACCCTATATCCACTACTATCCTTCATTTTAAATTAACGGTCGTATCCCTGGATACACCTTTCTGCTAAAAATTTGTCTAACCCTTTCTTAAACATATCTATTGAATCTGCCATCACAACCTTCCCTGGCAATGAATTCCATATCTTGACTGCCCTTACTGTAAAGAACCCCTTCCTTTGCTGGTTGTGAAATTTCCTCTCCTCTAACCTTAGGGGATGACCACGTGTCCTGTGTATGGTCCTTGGGGTAAAAAGTTCCCATGAAAGCTCTCTGTATTGACCCCTAATGTATTTGTACATAGTAATCATATCTCCCCTTAGACGCCTCTTTTCTAAAGTAAACATGCCTAAACTGGCTAACCTTTCCTCATAACTTAATGACTCCATACCCTTTATCAATTTTGTCGCCCTTCTCTGAACCCTTTCTAGTTCCAAATTATCTTTTTTATAGAGTGGTGCCCAGAAGTGTACTGCATATTCAAGATGAGGTCTTACCAACGATTTATAGAGTGGCAAAATTACACTGTCTTCCCTTGCATCTATGCCCCTTTTTATGCATGCCAATACTTTGTTTGCCCTTGCACCTGCTGCTTGACATTGAGCACTATTGCTAAGTCTACTGTCTACGAGCACTCCCAAATCCTTTTCCATTATAGATTCTCCTAAATTAATTCCATTTAATTTATAGATTGCGTTCTTGTTTTTGATCCCTGAATGCATAACCTTACATTTATCTGTGTTAAACCTCATATTCCATTTGGCCGCCCAATCCTCCAGTTTATTTAAGTACCTCTGTAGAGAAGCTACATCTTGCTCTGATTTTATTACCTTACAGAGTTTAGTGTCATCTGCAAAAATAGAAACTTTACTCTCTAAACCATCACCAAGGTCATTAATAAATATATTAAAAAGGAGTGGTCCCAGCACGGAACCTTGAGGTACTCCACTTAAGACTTTTGACCAATTAGAAAATGTTCCATTTATCACAACTCTCTGTTCCCTATTCTCTAACCAGTTTTCGATCCAAGTACAAATTTTGATTCCTAGACCCAGTTCCCTTATTTTGTAAACCAACCTCTTGTGTGGCACTGTATCAAAGGTCTTTGCAAAATCTAAGTAGACCACATCTACTGTCCTGCCCTGGTCTAAGTTCCCACTAACTTCCTCGTAGAAACTAATTAGATTAGTTTGACATGACCTATCCCTCACAAATCCATGTTGATTCCCACTAATAATTTTATTGTGTACCAAGTAATCCTGAATACTGTCCCTTTCTTTATTTTAACATTCATTGCTCTAATCAGGAGCACTGTACAATTATTTTCCAACTCATTCTCAATTCTCAATTGGAACTGAATGGTTCCAAACCATTCTTTGCACTGCAGTCTTATGAATTCTGGTGAATTTTTAAAACCTTATATCTACCTAAAAACTACAGTATGTCAACTTTCTCACTTTCTTTTGTGCCTATCCAGAATCAACTACAAGAATATATCTACCCCACCATCACTGCAGCTTTCTGCTCCATAATCATATATTTAGAGGAGTCTAACATTACAAGTAATTCTAATAACTGTTCACTGATTTCTCATTAGACAGGGGTGGCATAATTCATTAACTCTTGAGCTACAGGTACAATAGATGAGGTTCATGCTTAGAAAACATCTATATATGTTGCACAGCTGTATCGGAACACGTTGTGTGAAATGAGGCACTTCCCTGGTGGGGCAAATTTAATCTCTTATTTCTTCACAGTGGTTTTAAGGTTGGGCAATATCCAGTTGTATGTTCTGTATTATTGGAGAAGGTACAGCAATTTCTTCTGTATCATGTCCACTATGTAAAATGTGTGTCTATTCTTTGGCTGCTACTCAAGAGATGATTTGAGCAGCATTTTGTGCTCATTGCAACATTTTTTCACTTAATTGTAATGATGGTAACCTTTATTCTTTATGATTTGTTTTAATTTTATTTATACATTGCACAAATCAGATCCAATCTATGGACCTGAGTCATTAAGGAGATCAAAGCAAAAAAAAGAAGAGTAAATTTGCACCTTGGCAAAACTTTGCTGCATTGGAGGAGGAGGTCAATTTAAAATGTGGGTGCAGGTTTATAGTTGCAGTAGGGCAGATCCTAGATCAACTTTAAAATTCAGTGTAAAAATAAAGTTATCACGTATTTATGTGCTACATGACAAATAAGCCAGTATTTTCTTTATGTGCAAAATAATAAACTAATTTGCCCTTGCATTGTAACATGGTTTTGTCCAGGTCTAAATTTACCCATTTTTTTCCTTGCTCTTCTTAATGACTCAAACTCTATATGTGTTTACTAAGCCTATCACTTTTGAAATAATATTGTTCATTTAAAAATTAAGTAAATGAAGCCACATAACCTTATATGAAACTTGTCATACAATATATGTTTTCTATCCAAATTTGTAGCTCTTTCATAGATCACCCTTTTGGTATTAACTTACTGACTTTACTGGCTTTACAAAGTCAACAACTACTGGGTCAGAATGTATAAAAGCTTCTGAGGTACAAACTATTTTTAGAGAATGTGGCTATTTACAAAACTGATAAGGTGCGATAGTTTTACTGGGTTTTACAATTGAAATCTATTTTTCATAGGCATATATACTTATGTTTTGTAAAAAAAATATATATATGGTCACAATGTTTACACTTTTTCCTTGGGAATGTGCACAAAAAATGTGAAAAACGTAGTGATCAAATTTTGCAATGTGAAAAATGCGGTTAAATCATTACCACGAAAATGGAAAATTCGCACCTTTTAGTTCCATTGGTGCTAGTTTTCTCTGTTGCGAAAGGGGAGGAAACAGCTACTAAGATGGATGTATAGTATAGGGAAGGAATGGGATGTTGACAGAGGACTCTAGCGTAGACAAGTAATGAACTGTTAAACTGGAAGCATTACATTGTGTAGAACATTACCAAGAGCTGATCTTGCAACAATTTGTACAGCCCTACTTGCTACATTTGCCAAATAGTAATATATTAGATAAATTAAGTTCTCCTTTCATGCTGTAATATTAATTTCAAGAAACATGCTTGTGTTGGGCAGAGATACGATTGCTTGATGTCTGACTTGAAGCTATTGCACACAGTTTTGCATACCAAGATTGGGGGGTATATTTATTAAACTGCTGTTTTGAAAAAGTGGAGTTATAGTTATCATTTATTTAATACATTCTACAAAATGACAGCTAGAATCTGATTGGTTGCTATAGGCAACATCTTCTTAAAGTTGTTTCCTGTGCTGCACAGCTGTACAGACCTTCTTCACAGCATTGATAACGCCACCCAAGAACTGGTGTTAACGAATGCTTTCACATCCTGTCTAGACAATTTATTTTTAATATGGGAGCCATTCCAAATGAGCTCTTCCTGCTGGCATCACCAACATTGATGTATGCACTGTGCCACAGATGGCAAAAAAGAAAATATGTACCATCAAAAGATTTTCCTTCAAGCATATATGGCAACATAACCAGCATTAATGTCAACTAATTTTGCCAGTGTAATACAACAATGATTTCCTAATGTCATCTACACTAATTAACCACAGGATGATTCACATATTCTGCTGGCTCTTTGGGTTATATGCACCATCTGTTCCTGCATGCCATATCTAAACAGCACCACTGTGCAATTAAAAAGATTATATGAATCAATTTGTCCAGCCTCTAACAGCTTGTACTTGTATGTATCTAGACGCATGACTAATGCATCAGAAAATATACTTTCAAACAAGATGTAAGGCTTTCTTATGGCTTCTTATGTACCCACTTGCACAGACATAGCTACTATAGGGTATAAATTGTATTATAAAATAAGCACTATATTCATGTGATACTATACACTAGGAATGCACAACCCTTTTTGATCTGAGTGCATTTCCTCCCTCCTCCTCTGTAACACATCCTCCATTTCTGTGTATTCCGGACTTGCATCTCCTTACGCCTGGAGACGTGGCAAGGGGGAGGTAACTGGCATACAAGTGTAGGGAGAGAAGAGTAAGAGATGGACACAGCCCCATATATGCCTTTGAGGAGGCATAACTCTTGCAGGTGCTGGACACCTGCAGCAAAGATCCACAGTGATGATAACATCAGCGCTCCTCCCAATACTCCTGGGCAAAGAGTGTTGAGGGAATGATGTTTAAAAGTCTGAAAATCACACTTTCACATGTGGCACTACTGGTCACAGCAAGCCCTGTCACCCATAGCTGCCAGAGTATAATGGCTTCAGGGCTGCTGTTATCTGTAGTACCATATAGGAAATAATAAGAAAGCAAAAAAAACACAGTGGAAAAAGCCATTTAAGGAAAAAAAAATTACTCCCCCAGTCCTTCACGAACCACTTTTATTAACCATCTAGTTTCAAAGGGATTTTTTTTCTTTCTTCTTCTTTTGCCGGTGAATCTAAACGATAGAAAAAAATATGTCAAACAATTCTGAACTGCTCCTTGCAGAGACCCGACGCAAATACATTGGAGGAGGTCTGTCCGAAGTGACTGATCCAGAGCAGCTTCGGCTTGTAGTTCATTGAGACCCCACGTGGGGTCTAGACAATATTTATTGTGTCATATACTTTTTCCAAGCAGATCATGGTAAGCATGAAACGTCAATTAAACAATTAATGTACTTATTGAATTTACCAGTCTGTATCCGTTGGCAGAACTATATATATATATATATATATATATATATATATATATATATATATATATATATATATATATATATAGACATTACTACATCAGTAGCTCCCAAGTCTGAATGCTGCAGAACAAAATCCACAAGCAATCCAATTAAGAGTCCTTGAGAGGTACATGATTTTTCAGGGTCTTGGGCCGCTAGACTGTAGGGACCCATATCAGACTTTTATTTCCTTACACAAATTCCACATGGATTAGATAAAAATAGGATGGTTGGTAGAGCAACAAATCAGGCAAGGAACAAGAAAGACAAGAGAAAGGCAATGATCGAAGAAGAGATTATTGGAAGCTCCAATAAAAAGTAATCAGATGTAAGGCAGACTGTGACTGTGGTTTTAAAATAAATTCAACAATTGAACCTGGAGCTCGAGAACTTACAGCTACAGCTTTGGACTAGTGTTGGCCTTTCTCCTAATATAACATTTATTTTCAATTTTTGTTTACCCATTAATTGTTCATACACGCTAACAGTGCAGATTTGTACCCTAATTGCCTTTTTTAATGTAACAGTTACTAGTAGCATCATTCATACTGGCTTTTTAAAGGCACAGCTGTCTGTTTCCTCCTGTGCCTAATGGCATACTATTTAAACACATATTATATGTAGCTAGAACTGATTCTCCAATAATCAGCAACTGGTTATCATATTTTTGTCTTAATAGATGGCCTGCTTCTAATGTCTTCAACCATTATCATTCCTGCTATTCCTTAAAATGTATGAACATCTGTTTTACTTCATAGTCCTTATGGGATTAAATTTCTAATAAGAACTATGGATTAATGTCTTTTTTCGTAAAAATGCAGGAAATGTGTGGGCTTCATACTGTATATTTTATGTGCTGAGAGACAGATTAGCTCTTTTAACACAGACAGGACTATTCAAACTAATGTTGGGAAAAGATACAGTATCCTCTCATTTTTTTTTAAAAAAAACCCATTAGCAGGACATTATACCTAATTTGTATTACAATATCGGATATATTTTGAGCGTGACAGAAAGTGATCTGGGTAATGCGTTCCTTTTTTTACATTTACAAGGTTGATGAAAATATACTTTTGCCTATAATCAGAATATAGTCTACAGTAATAAGACATTCAGGGCCCAATTTAGGTTGAAATAAAGTAGTAGCAGGCATGACACTCTAATGATGAGTTTACTCTCATCACCCTGAGCATTCCCAACCAGAACCCCAGCCCTGCAGAAGTAAGAGCAGAATGATTTTTCCAGGGACAGTTCTACAATACCAGAATCTACATCTACTACTTGTTACGTGCGATGAGGACAATTAGAGCAGTTTTCAATATGACATGCTCTGCACATCCGTAAATTTTGTGGGTCATGTAACAATAATATTTCATTTTACAGGAAAAGATTATTTAAGAGTTAGAGAAGATGCGTTTAGAGCAGTGTTCCCTGCAGAACTGCTTTATACATATCTTTAGATGTGTTAATAATTAATTAAAGTGTGATTAAGGCTCATCCAAACAGTATTTTAGGAGGAAAAAAGTACTGTACTTCAGCTGTCTTTTTATTGGGAGAAAATCTATTTATTGACTGAAAACTAACAAATACCTTGACACAAAATTGTAATAAAGTAAACTGAAAATTTCATTTGTCGTAATGCATAGTTCATCAAAACATACAAGTCTCAGTGAATAGAATCTTTAAAAAAACACTTTGAAAAAGAAAAGCTAGAATGCTTTTAACGCAGGGCCATCTTTTCCATTGGGCACGATGGGCAGCTGCCTGGGGGCCCCATGGGCAAGGGGGCCCCATAGGCACGGCTCTTAATGAGAATAAATAATCCTGCAAAAGAAAAAAACCTGCAAAAAAAACCTACAAGGGTCACTGAGCAAGTACATCTATCTATCTCTATCTCTATATATCTATATCTTTATCTGTATCTGTATACATCTATATATCTATATCTATATCTATATCTAGGGGCCCCGGTGCACTGCTTTGCCCGGGGGCCCATAATGTTGTTAAGATGGCCCTGTTTTATTGCACTTGTGAACGCTACTGTACATTGTTTTTACTCTCACAGAAATTTATTTTTGCAATATTAAAATAGCAATGGGTTAAAGAAAACTTATAAAGTGTCAGGATATTAATTGTAAACGTCAGTATGGCCCATTTCTGTAATATATCATTTATTCTCCAGAAGATCACAGTAGGCAGACACACGTTCAATAAGAACACCTACAATTTGTATAGCACAATATGGTTTAAGAAGCAATATGCTCACAGTTTCCTTTGCTTCCCTTTGTTTAAATTGCGGATGAATTAGACCTGATGATTACTTGGGAGGGGAGAATATCTGCAATGGACTGATAGCTTCTGTGAATTGTAATAGGATGGAGAGCAAAAGAAAAATTGGCTCCAAACCAATAACATGTGAGACTTGTCTGCTTGTCTGGATTTTGCTCAGGAAAGATTACTACCTACTGAGACCAGTGTAATGTTTTTGCCTCTTCAGATTGATTTCATGGTTGAGTTGACAAAGGCACGTGTAGGTTAATCTAAAAGCTGACTAATGGTGCGCGCTTCTAATAGCGGAGCCCAAAGAGTAAGGAGAAGATTGCCCACTTCTATTTTAAAGAAAACAGTGTTTAATCCATTCCTCAGTAAAAATACAAGGTCAGCACATTGTACTTACAGTATACAGTGATGTGCATGACCTGACAGATAAGTAGTTGCTATAGATTTTTCTTTTCATAGACATTTTTGTCTACATAATGTGAAGACTTATCATTATGTGCTATATAAGAATATCAATATAAACATCAAGAAAATTACTATGGGGGATGGGATGAATATCTCTTGGTCAGAAGGGGTCATGGACATTAATGAACATGGACTAATTATCAAAATGTGGATTCAACTTCCTATTTGTGTAGTTTTAGCAGCCTTTAGAGACCATGGCTGCTAAATATTCCAAATTGGAATATTTAGTTTCTCCTTTCTTTCCAAAAAGGAGTAACTATTCTCTATATTAGTTGCGCCTTTTTAAATTTGTTTTTATTAAATTATTTTACATTCAAATTTATTATTGGAGCCCTTTTTCTATAGCTAAGGATTGTGCCATATTTATAATCAGCATATTATATCTATATATCTATAACAATAATATGTGATTTGTAAGATTATAAGGTTTGGCACCTTTTCTTGTTTGGGAAAGCTGATGAGCGGTGAGATTGTTTAATTTTATCTTTAAAGTGCTGTCTTTGTAATTTAAGGAAAATCTGTTAATTACCTATTTAAATGTCTAAGTATATTTCATTAAGTCATGGACGTGGATTCTAGTCATTCTGATACATGAGGAATGGGGGGGAGGGTGTGACAGGATGGACCACCTATGCCACCCTGTCTGTTGTTGCTGGGAACCAGCTGGGCTTATTTTGCCACCGTTCCCTTTTTTATCCCAAATACGCCCTCTAACCGCACTAGGAGGAGCTTAAGCTGCTGCCAGCACTGGACTCCTTAACGGCATCCAGAACTGTGTTCTTCTGCGTAACTATCGCTGCTAGTGTACCCCTTGCTGGTACACCTGGGCTGGTATTCCTGACCTCTTGTCTATAGATCAAGGTTACTGTGGATGGTTCTCCTGGCCTATCACACTGGCCAGAGCTGCAGGTAGCGCAAAGCGTTAGTACTGAAAAGCTGGGTCCAAACCTCACAACAGCCGGTAACGGGTTACATTTGTGTCTATTCTGTAAGTCACAGGAAATTCAGCAGGGTAGAAGTTGTCAAAGCCGGATCTTGAAGCAAGTGATGTTAGCTCCAGTGACCTGATTAGGACAGTTCACACTGGTTTAAGGTACCAGTTATCCAAAAGATCAGAAGAAAAAATAATACATTTCAATGCAAAGCAGTGCTCTCTTTATATAGTTTTTGGAGACTAGCTTGGCAGGAGGTAATCCAGCCTCCTGTCCTTTTAATCAATCTGGGCTAATTCATGAAGCTTGCACATGAATCAGCCCAGAGAGGTTAACACCTTTTTACATAGAGTATAGTGGCAGGGGGGGAGTATACTTTCCCCCTGTCCACAAGCTGCCAGGGAGAGGGGGGCTCAGCCCACTCTACTCCTTGGTGCCTGTCTATCTGAGGCTGAAGATTTATCTTTTAAATCTAAACTGACTTTCAGGGACTCTCCTCCAGAGTCCTGCTCTCCCCCCCGGCTGAAAACAGTACCAAAGGGAGAGAGACCAGGTCCCGGGGCAGCAGCCCCTGCCTGTCGCTAGCTGAAGCTCCTCCTGGATCTATTTGATTCCAGGAGGCGCAGTGTGGAAGGCCCTTCGGAAGCCACTGGAAGATAAGGGGGGGGAGTGTGAAGGATCCAGGGCTGCCCCTGCAGCCCCAGCACAAGGTAAGTGCATTTTTCTTTATTTTATACAGTACACACATTTTACAATGGCATTATACACATTTTACACTTAATATGCACATTTAATATACACAGAGTTATACACCCGGCGCCTATCGCTGGGAGTTAACACATTCAGGAATTATAGGAATTATAGGAAACATAGACTCAGGGAAGGGGTTTGTCTATACATATACAAAAACCTGTGTAGGACTTTCCCTTTGGAAGGATATTTATGAAAAACAACGCAGATGTCCCTTTATGGAAACAAATATATGCATGAAAACTAAGCAGTGGAGAATTATATTAAGGATACTTGGACCCTTTCTTCCCCTCTGGTAACCGCATCTAACTTCCTTATCCAAGATTTCTTCCATGCTGCTCCCCATCACTGGAGCGGTCTCCCTCGTTCTATAAGACTATCCCCTACCCTGTATAGCTTCAAATGGTCACCACAGCTATATCGATGTAGAAAAACCTAAAAGTTCTTAACCATTTCACCATGTAGTAGACGTCACCCTATTTCATCCTCCTTCTCTCCCACTCTTGCTTCTTGCCCTCAGATTCCCTTACATTTGCCCCTTTCAATTTAGATTGTAAGGTCTAGTGAGCAGGGCCCTCTTCCTCCTGTTATCATTACCTATAACTTTTATTCACCCACTACACTCTGCACCTCCTCCTTGGGCTTGCTGCCATTTGACTCCACTCCTCCATTATCTTTGCATCTCTTTCAGTGGCCCTACACCTATTGCACCCACGCTAATGGGCACAGGTTTTAGCCTGCTCTGAACATACCTCTTGAATCCCAGTAGCTGTGTTGAGAATTGTGTTATTTGTTTACTGCATTGTACAGTTATACCATGTACTGTCTTTCCCTCTGTACGGCGCTGCGGACCTCATGTGGTGTCCTATAAATAGGTTAGGTTAAAAGGTTAATAATAATAATAACGATGACGAATGTAGACAGAATGTACAGTATATGTTGTTAAAAGCTCTTGTCAGATTACAGTGTTACAGTGTGTGGTCTTCCAGGTGACTGAGTGGGACTTTTGTTGAACACTGCTTGAAAATTGAAAATAAACCTGGCGGGCATGGCCAGCAGGTTGAGCGTGGTGCAAAGGCCCACACAATGGTGTCCAATTATGTCACTGTTTGTTATTCTGTGAATATTCATAATTAGGCTGTGGGACTCATTTAGTTTAGGTAACAGTGAGATGTTTACATGAATTTATGTATCCTATTTTGTAAAAATGTTCATAGTGAGATAAATATGAGGAATAACAGGAATATCCCAAATTCACAAAAGAATAACTAAAAACAGAAACAGAGATAAAAGACATCAAACTATACAATATATTTAAAAATATCTATGTTATATGTTATGTCACTGCCTGTATAGGATCACTGCTCGACCTAACATAGCAGGAAGGAGGAAAAAGACTCTGTGCTGTGATCTGACTGTTCAGAATGATTCCAGAACCAATATACCAGTGAAACATTGAGCATACAAATGTGTTAAGAAACTGGTCACTGACCAGACTTTCTGTCAATAAAGTGCAGGATTGCTACACTCATTGGGGTTTTAACCAACAATGGGGGGAAAAGCAAATGTTCAGTAAGACAACCAATCAGCAATTAGCTTGACTGAAATAGAGCCCTTCAGGTAGTTAAAATAAATTTCTGGGGTACTCTGGGTTGTTGCACATTCATGTTTTGTTAATAAATAACCATAATTGTCTATTGCATTTCAAGAATGAAGACAAAACATCTACAATAAACAAAATAATTTTCCCCACAATAATTATAACTATCAAATTATTTTTCAATGAACTGTATTTATCAATACATTTTTATTTGTATAAAATTATAAATTGCGACTTTTATTTAATAATAATACAAAAGTTTCTGGTGCTTGATGCCAGAGAAGAACAGGTGGAAGACTAAAGTAAAAAATTACTCATGAAATTGGGGTCGTGTCTCTTAAATTGCATCAAATGTTTATGAGGCAGCTTCAAGCATCTGTCCATTTCACAAAACTCCATAGTTGTATGTGCCATTTATTTAGCTTGAGCTATAATGTAAGTCTTGCACAAAATGCTTCTCCCTAATAGCGTAAAGTTTTGCAAAAAAAAAAAAAGAGGTTAAATGCAAATGTCAGGATTCCAAGATCCCATTAAAATCCTGCTACACTGAACACAAACAGCAAGGCCAGTGAGGCAGTATAGTTTCCACACAAGCTCTCATCAAGCCTGCCTTGATTTGCTGTGAGTCTCAATTGGTGCAAGTACACCTAGATTTTCACAGATCTGCACGGGTTTACAGTAGCCAGATGGTGACATTCGCAGAAGAGGAGTTTGACAGGGTGAAGGTGTTGTTATAAAAATATGTAGTAGACACATCAATCTGCCTCATACATGTTACAGGGGGTAAGAAGGGGCGTGGTGGCACCATTGCATCACCATATACCCGACCCCCGGCTAGGAAATGCCAAAATTCAAGGCATTTGATAGCGGGTGGGGGGCTTAATGACACAGAATTGTGTGCCTACTCTTCCAGGAGTCCGGTAGGACCCCCAAAAATTCAGGAGGACACCCGGGAATTCTGGGAGAGTAGGCCAGTATAATCTATCTCTTTTTGCGGATACTAGATTTAATTTTGCAGCGTGATATCAATCTAGTGAGATAAAGATGTGGAGAAAGTTGGCAGTCTTGTCCTGTAGTTTTAATGAGACCCGTTTTATGCCTCTATGTTGCACTTCAACAATCTGAACAATACAATAAAAAACACAAATATGCTATAAAAGCTGTTCCAATGTCCTCTCCTGTTCATGATTAATTCAAGCTGTACACAAGGCTAAACTCGGTAGTATTTTAAATAGAAAACTGAAGTTTATAATGGGGTCGTTCTAAAGTAGTAGGTGGCTGGAGTTTTCCGCTTCTCCGCACACCTAGGCACACTTCTAAATTGCTGAGGCGCCTACCAGAAATGGCTAGGTGTGCCCATGGATGTGGATTATGTCCCAAAATATTTTAATATTTAGTTACATATCATGATTGTTTTCCCTTTTTGAATGCATAATGTATTTTTCCCACACAATTGTCACAGCTTATTTGGAGAAGCCAGGCATTTTTTTTTAACATAGTATTACTGTTTTGTTGTCTTACCTAGTGTTGATCCTCTCTTCTTATCCAGTCAGTTGTTTACACTTTCACTGCTAAGTAGTGTGCTAAGATTAACCTTTAATGCTCTAGGAATATAATGTACATGTATACACATTTATAAAAGAATACTTATAATCAATAGGAAAAGCAAAATCTTTACTAATAAGAAAGAAAACCTCACTTTATATTTTCATCAAAATGTGAAATAATTTAGATTTTGGGTATATAAGTGCATTCTACTTCTTGATGTTTTTTATTTGATTTACTATATGTCTCTTTAAAATATGAACAATTATGAATTGTAAATGCAATTTACACTGGAATTAAGAATACAATATTACTGTGTAAGAATCCTGAGACCCTCATTGTGTAAATAAGTGAAATGTGTTTACAAAATGAGGAAATGTTTTATATTTTATAACCTGTCTGTTCTAATAAGTTACTTTATAGGTTCTTGGCTCCTCTGTATCTCATATTGTACTAAACAAGTGATGACTGCCCTATGGATCTCTGCCTACCCGTTGAACAGTTTTGTATAAAAGCATAAGCACTCACAGTTACCATCTGTCCCTAGCTGCAAGAGACAGTCCCAAGTTTTAATGATTTTCCCTGGAAACGTTCCTATTATAGGGTATTATAGTTCATATTATAGTATAGTCAATTTCTCTCTTGTTCTGTTTATTAAATTAACTTGTCATTATCTATTCTTTTTCTCCGGGTTTTAGAAGTTAATTTTGATTAAATATTTAGAATACAGAAATGGTTTTGTAACCAATATTCCCTCTAATATTCCCTGTAAATCGAGTAATCTCTAATCAAAGAGTTAAACGCTTAAGAGATTTTCACATAAATTAAAACAAATACCCAACTGATATACATTATTATCGGTATAAGTTATTGTTATTAACCTTTCTTTTCTTTTCCTTATGGTGAAAATACTAAACATATGCCATATTGCGCATGCATTATAGTTGTTTGTAACCTACCAACTTGTGAGTGCAGATATCTGCTGCCATGTATTAGATGAGATTGAATAATGGTTTTACATCCACTTCACTTTCCTGTTCTCTACAATAAAACATGTCAGGCATCCAAAACTCCTTATAGTTACTTTACTGCGTTGTAGCAACTAAGCTGCTTCCTGCAAAATACTTAAAGCAACAATCCCCTGATAAAATCAGGTGTGTCTTTTTTAAAAAAAAATTCTTTTTTTTTATTTTATTGAAGAAACTCAATTACAAAAATAAAGATAAATAGGAAAAAGACTTTTGTTACAAGCCCAAGGCGTACTTTAATTTCTGATATAGTTTCAATGTCTTAATTGTATAAGTTTACTTTTACATATTGTATCTAAAGTATACACATTATAAAGTACAAATCTCTGCAAATGTTTTACATCATCTATAACAGTTTGATTTGAATATTAGAGAGTACAATTCACATTAAAAACCAATAGAGCAAACCCTGAGGTATCTATTCCCACTATAGTTAATTTGACATCTGAATGTGACACATTTGCAGGTTATAAAATAATTTTCAATAAATCTGAAGTTCTGCCCATTACTGGCAATGTGTTTAATCTCACCCAGTTCCATTCCCTATCCCAATTTAGAATAGTGGCACAAAAACTCAAATATTTGGTGATTTTCATCTCTTCTTTTCTCTGCAAGACAATACAAGGCTAATTATTCTATACAAAACTAATTATTCCAACGTTATCTATAAAATTGAATCAGTATTATAGAAATGGAAAAAGTTTCCTTTGACACTTGAGGCAGGAATATTGCCATTAAATTGGTGATTTTGTGGCGCCTTCAAGATCCACCTACCATTCGTATCAACTACTCAGTATAGCTCCCCATACACCGCTCCGGTCTAGGGGAGAAACCATAACAATTATTTGAGTGAAATAATACAAAGTGGAGGGAAAGGTGACCCTGTACTCTGCTCCTATTGACTACGCCTCTATTTTGGTCTGGGCCAGGGACAGGGCTACAGATATTAGGGACAGGGAAATATCCTGCCCGAATATCCTACTCACCGATTTACTGGTGAGGGCCCCACATAGTGAAAGACGAAACCGAACAATGATACTCATTGGGTAGTCACCATCCAATCTTGATGTTCCACAACTCCCAGGATAGTCGTCTAGGAAAAGGATGACACACAACAGCCCACCCGCAAAGTTATTTACCAGGCTAATATATACCACCCATGTTAGTGCAAGCTTCAACAACAATACAACAGCCTAAAAACGCTCTATGTAACCAGTATGTGATGCAACATTAAATTCTAGCACTAGGTGTAGTGTACTACCCTTTCTACAATCCCCACAGTTCCAATACACTAATTCACAGAATAACAGACAACAAATTACAATATCAGATACCAAAAGCCTACCTTTAATGCGGGCCTGACGATCAAAGGCAAGGGCACAATGGAGTAGTTCTTACTTGTCTATAAGAGACCATCATAAAATGGCCACATGAGGATTAACAAGGAATGGAGTCAGACTGGGCATGGTCTCACAATCACAAGGCTACCTCCTACTGGTACCAGGCCTAGTGCCAAGTTTGACTCCAAAGGCCTAGTGCCTGAATTAACTGTACCCACAGGCTAATCCTGCATTAAATGTGCCCACAGGCTATTCCTGCATTAACTGTGCCCACAGGCTAATCCTGCATTAACTGTGCCCACAGACTAATCCTGCATTAACTGTGCCCACAGGCTAATCCTGCATTAACTGTGCCCTGAAGATAGTCCTGCATTAACTGTGCCCACAGACTAATCCTGCATTAACTGTGCCCACAGGCTAATCCTGCATTAACTGTGCCCTGAAGATAGTCCTGCATTAACTGTGCCCAAAGACTAATCCTGCATTAACTGTACCCTGAAGATAGTTCTGCATGCTAGTACCAAAGGCTTTTAGGACTGAAACTACTGCGCCCAATGAGGAAATAAAAGAAACCTACAATCACCTACCAATACCACACCCTTTATGCCCCACTAATGCTGCAGAGGCCTACTGCCCGAATTGTGCCACGGGCCTTGTACCCAACATAGGTGACAGTGGATCAGAGTATGGGAACCCCATCCTTACCATACTTACCTGCTCTGCACAGGAAATCGAGCTTTTCCCTGTTTCTGTCTTCTCCAATTCCTCCAGAATAATTATTTATTTTGCTTTTTCCTCCCCCCTTATGGGTGCATTTCCCTCACCCCAGTCAATCCTTTCATTTTAATTCTTCAAAGTTGTGATATATGTAATTATAACAGGAAGGGCATTGTTTATGTTAGATTGACATTCCAATGGAATATGGTGGGTTACCTTTATTTGTAACCATTATGATGTTACTACACCGTTAATGTCCTTTCTATCTATTGTATTGTGACTCTCTGCTTACATTTTGTTTTTTTGGATGATAATCTTACTGAATTTTTGTTGAAAAAACAGATGTTCAATAAAACTCCCAAAACCAATAGAACATTTCTATAACATTGCGTATTGTTTCTTGAGGCGCAGGGAGACCAGAAGGAGAAAAGGTGTGTATAATTTATAAATAAATCTGAGAGTCCTGCAAGTATACTGTAGTTTCATACCAATTGTTTTGGTGGAATCACCCCCAGATTTGTTCCCTTTGAAGTTGATAGCATATTGTTGTAGTTTCCCCAGGATTCAAAGAATTTATTAGTCGTTTTTTCTCTCTGAAGGGACGCTTCCAAACAGTCCAGCTACATAATAAAAAACATTTTCTCCTCAAAAAGTTCAAGTGTGAGGGAAAACTCTGGTGCCATCTGTAGAGGATGCATTTTCTGGCTGCTGCCGAATTTGCCATTTGTATTTTTTTACTACTTTTAGAAGCTCTCACATTTTGTGGCAAGATACCCAATTCGGGTGTAAATGGCAGATAATTAACTCCGCCATAGCGAATCTGCACATGTGGATCCAAAAGCCCTTTACAATGGGACAGAAGCAGTGAATAAATCATCCTGAAACTGTCTTCAGGGCAATTAGAGCTATCAGAGAGGTCTATAATATATTTGATGAGATTAAAGATTACCTCTGTGAAAAATCTCCAATATGCCATAAAGGCCATGAGACGGTATCAAAAGCCTTGTGGGCATCAAGGCATAGCAGGATATTGGAAAAATTGGGAGCCCCAGAAACACAGTTGTGGTACAGATGCCTCTGACTGAATGACGACCATGTACAAAGTCTAGTTGGTGATCAGTTAATAGTGAGAGTAAATATTTTAAAGTTATGTTTTGCCATGATTCTCAAAAGCATCTTAAAGTCTAAGTTATAATGTGATAAGGTGGTAAGAGGACATTAGCATCGGGTCTTTACCCAGTTTGGGATCAGGGCCATATATGCTTGATTAAAATTAGAATATTTGGATTGTGTCCTAGGAATAATGCTGCATAATTCCAGTGATTCCTGGTAGTTTCATATTTTACTCATTTAAAATATTCAACTGAGTAATCATCAGGACCGGGACATTTGTGAACCTTCAGTTCTGATATAGTGTCAGTAAATTCCTGGGTGGTGATATCGCTGTCAAAAAAATCTTTCATAAATCACTATGTATCCACTAGCTCGAAGGAAGGAGCCTACAGAGCCTCATTGTAATCGTCTTTCATGGTCAAAAATCCAACTGACCTTAAGTTTTGCTTCCCACTTAGTTCCATTCATTTATGTTATACCCATAACCATTTCACTGCACAATGACATTGCTGAAGTGCCAGCTCAACCTGTTTAATAAATATTAGACAATTCCTAGTTTAGCATTCTCACAAGAGGACTGGGTAGTGATATCATCTTGAGAATACTTTATTCTGCATTCTTCACTAAAGTTGGCTTGTGTTCTGTTTCATGGCTGCGATGTAGACCCAGTCCAGCCCTACCTGCAGTTGTGGAATGTTATAACTTTTACTATTACAGTTTTTCCTTGAGAAATATGTGAGATATACATTACTTACAAACATTATATCTTATCCATATTAAGCTGGCACCAAGTGGCACTCAACCTTTCTTAATTAAGGTGAAATATAGTGTTGAAGATCAAAATGCGCTATTAATGGACGCTAAATGGAATCGAGAGAGTAAATTAGATTGGCTGTGATGCCCTTCTCAGGACGTCTTGTTTATGCCTGAGTAAAAACAACCACCCAGTGTGCACTAAGAAGCTTTCCTGCTGTTACCTATTTGAAGGGTATGATTATTATCGGTGAGGAAATGTTGGGCCCCTGCAGAGACTTTGTATTAAAGTCATTGTGAGTCCTATAAAATATTTTTAAGATTTTGTTTTATTTCCAATGTTAATCCAACTTTTTAAATACTTTCTTCAGGAACATTTGTATAACTGAGACATTCATGTATATAAAAGCATAATATTAATCTGCATAATTAAAATGTTTGTCTCTATTTCCAATAAACTCTACTGAAAAAGTTTTAATCTATATATAAGTAGGAATAAAAAAAAAACCCCACTGGTCCAGTTTTAAGTTCCAGGGCTACAGCTAAGGGGCCACCATATTACAAAGTTCAAGTACACGTATTTAAGCGCAGGGTATGTCCAAGGGGGAATATGGTCTTTACTTGTTACTAATTAAAATGTAGACAGCTAGAAAGAAAGTAACCACTGCAATACTAAACTGATAATCCATTGTAAACTGGATCTAATGGAGTTACTTTTATATTCATTATTTAGAAAATATATTAGTGCTGACAGTAGGGGAGACCCGCAAATGTTGCCTTTGACATGTCAATGTCACTACAGGTTAAAAAAAAGTGCAATAAGTTAAATAAACTGGAAAAATGAAAAAAAAATATATACCATCACTCCTAAGTCTTGTATCTGTAGTCAGCTTTATATAAAGCACACATATCAGATATCTATATTCTATGGAAAGCTACTCAATTCATGTTGGGGTAACTTTATGCATTTGAACTAATTGTGTAAATGTGACTATGGGAAGAATCATGTAAATTGTTATATTGCTGTTTTCCATTGATAATTCAAAAGCCCTGTTTGTCTTATGTAAAAATCCTAAAGTAGACTAAGGAATAAAAACGTAATTTCTAGTGAACCTAATCAAGCAAACATGAAACATGCATTATCAATCTAGGTATAAAACACCTGTGAATATCTAGAGGTTAATGAGATTAATAATATATAAATAATATTATACCCAATCTTTGTGTTTGCACTTGGCACTTTTTTATGAAGTGGTCAATGCCACAAAATTTTTGGGTATGTCAGCAGCAAAACTGAGCAATGCAGGAATGCACCAAGCCATTGATGGACCTATTAGCATTGGTTATGTTATGTAACATTCCACATGCCAGCTTTACATTGCAAGTGAATTAGCATAACTGTGTGAGTTACATTACACATGGAAAATATTCTCATTTAAATGTGCAAAATAATTCATGTCACATTTCCAGCTATACAAAACCTGTATTTTTTTGTAATCCCTTAAGGGAAATTTCTAGTAGTAGAGTCCTCGGAGCACTGATTTGGTACTTTTCATTTTTAATTAGCTTTCGAAACTGGTAGAGTCTCTCCTCCATCAGTAGAGAGTGATTGTAATGCACAGCTGCCTTAATTAAGTTGTCATATCATATTTGTGGAAATGTCTGCTTAGCACTTAATACTGTCTACACTTTTTTGAAGAGTGGCAATTGTGCTTAAGTGAGGATTAAAATATGTTTATGCCAAGCATGTTATTTAAGGCACTGTGCTCTCCTCTTCAACTGGGGTGATAATATTATTACGATATTTTGCTATTTTTAATAACTTACAAGACACATTCGATAATTGTTATTCATCGTGTTCTTAAAATGTTGTTATACATGTTCTCCTAAGAGAGAAAAACAATAAAATAAATAAAATAACACATTCATTGCCTTAATATTAATGGGTATCTCATTATTAATTGATCTGCATTGCACTTGCTTTCAAACTTATCTCAATCTGTTCTAGGAGTACGACCTGTGGGTGACTGGACCCAAAGCCCACCACCTCCTTGGGGTCTCTTGTGAAGACCTGTCATGCATTAGACTCCATACCACTGTAATAATTGCTAGCAGCATGGTGGTTCCCTCCAGGGGTGGATCCAGAAGTTAATTGTACCGGGGGCGATTTAGGGGGGGGGTGATTTAGCCCCGCCCCCTTTTTGACACCTAAGGCTGCTGACGGCTGCACACTATGTGCAGATCCGTTCAGCAGAGAGAGTTAGGGAGAGAGTCCTGCCCGGCTGCTCTGATTGTGTCAATCAGAGCAGTTGGGCAGGACTCTCTCCCTAACTCTCTCTGCTGAACGGATCTGCACATAGTGTGCAGCCGCCGGCAGCAACCCCCTGCTAGGGGGGGCGATCGCCCCGATCGCCCCCCCCTGGATCCGCCACTGGTTCCCTCATACCTCCCACAGTATATATAGTAGTAGGGGCAGATTGCTCCTTTAGCTTGTAATTATTTTTTAATATCAATACTACCCAAACTAAAAATCTAGTGAGCGTAGCAAACATTATTTCCTCCTATGGAAAAAGCATTCAAATTCTTCTTGCCTGTAATAAGTAGAAGATAATATTGTTGCCTAACAGCAAATCAAGATTTTCTGTATATATTTCTAGATGTGTAACTTTCACACTACAAACATACTTATTCGTGGAGTGGTACAGTCTGTGACCTGCACTGCATAATCCAAATCATTATGAATTCTAGTTCTTGTATTGTATTCTTGCCCAGACTTGCCATCAGACTTCGCATTTAGCCTGCTGGAGGTGGGCAATGTGTAAACTAAATGCAAAAATAAAATATTCAGAACCACTAGAAATTCTACACGATGCTTAGTGCAGTACAGCTTCAGTATGAATGTTATGCATCTGTCATCTGGGCTAGAAGAATTTATTTTTTTATATGTATGTCCATTCTTTTCTGATCTCTCAGAGGATGGTAGACCCTCTGTAGTATGTATGTATGTATGTAATACTGAGATAAATAATAAAACAAAAATTACTTACATGATTGTGATTAACCATTTCATGACCAAGGCCATAAAGATTTATCAGTCCCTTAGGCCATTTTTCTTGCATCGCCCCTATCTTCAAACCACTACTCATTGCCACAGAGTTCTTGGCTCATCTCCATCACACTGTATGTATGTCTGGCCCTTAGGAATTCGTGACATCTTAGAAATAAACAATGATAATGATGATCCCACAGACTATCTGAAAGAATCTAATAAATATTTAAATTCTTATTTATTGTTTATATGCTGATATTAGCATACAAAGCGAAAAATGTGATGAGAGAATCAATGTTACAGATGCTTTTCCCACGCTGATGGCTGGAAAATGTTACAAAGTACACTCAGGGTATTAAATGGTTGTCAACAGAGCTGTTTGGTCGTCTGTCTCAGTTTGTCCAGTCAGTTGCATTGACAACCTTTCAATGTCCTGGGTTTACTTCCAAACTTCTTCCAAGTGTCAGCCTAAGAGAAATGTTTGTTACAGCACCAGAAGCTGGGAGTGTCCCCCGATTGGGCTATTAGACCCCCAGGGGTTCTACTAGTTAAGAGGAGCAGGATTATTATAAAAAAAAATACAGTACATAGACAGAGATCTGCTTTGTGTAAAGATGTCTGTGCAATGTGATTCACTGGCACAGAAAAGTTTGTCAATGTGTCTCATGTAAGTTTATTGCATGGATAAAAACTTGATATTTGCTTTATGTTTTACTTGTGTTTTGTACACAAGCCTCTATGATGTACATAGAACCCCGGAGCTCTGCTTTTGAAGCTTATTCTCGTTACCATGACAATGCCTCTTCTGGGCACAACCCCCATGGGAAGGTCACATTAAACAACCAAGAGGAGTCTTATTGGGGGTAAAAGTGGAAATGCACTGCTCTTTCCTCTATATATGCTCTGATACATAGAACCTACAGGGACTGATGCATATGATTTAATCACACCTTAAAATACAAACTGCATAGGAAATAGAAAAAAAAACTTTTTGGAAATGCAATTTAAAGGTAATCTCTTTTAGCATACGGAATGATTACAGAAATCATCAATCCCTATGTCAATTTCTATTTGCACACTGTTAAAGAAGCTATTAACCAGCCAAAATGATATTTAACTTTCATATCATTTCACTCATCTCTTGTTATATTCAGAGGTAAAAAGTCAAGTGAATAAAGAACAGGAGGGAAGTGAAGCCTGGACATAGGTAGTGGATTGCGTATTACTTGGGTGGTGCAAATTGTTTTATTGCCACAATATTTTATTTATGTAACACACATTTTCCTTATTTTAAATATAATATTAATATGTTCAATTTACATAATGCTGTTTTCCCCTCAGATTAAAATCATCATTATATTATGATTTGTCACACAACGCAATTTGTTTTTATTGTTTTTTTCTTTACTAGTATTAGCTATTTTTCCTTTATATATTCCCATTTGTTATTCATCAAGTTATTACATGAACAGTTAGCGACTGATGTAAGTTTTCTCCCTAAAGGATTTATATTGAATATATGGAGGTTTCTTGTAATATATTCTACATTTTTACATATTTGCCATTAATGAGTGCAGAGGGAATTGTAAATCACTCAGGTATAAAGCTGAGTTGATGGGTTTGCCAGTTGTACGCTGCTCTAGTACAGCAGCCTTAAACAGTGATAGCTCAATCATGCATTATTTACTTGCTATATGTTCTTCAGGGGAAATATCACTGTTGTACATTTTTGTTTTCACTTTTTTTCTGACTATGTATAGTACTCAATAATATTGTTGCTCTTGTGCTGCTTTCTTGTTAGTGAAGTCCTCACCCATAGAAACATTTTGAAGGCAGTAAGAAGACTGGAAACAGACTAAACACTATTATGAATCATACTCACTGCATCTGTTGTGACTTAAATAGACACCACAGTATTTTCATAGCCTCTATAAACCCAAGACAAAAGCAGATTTGTTATGATTAATCTGTGTTAAGCAGGTAAAACACATGCCCTAATCACCTCTCACATGACTCATTTGAAATGTTTTCCAAGATGGAGTAAAGAACTGCCAGGGAGAGCAAATCTCTTAGATGTGAGACAGGAAGTAGCTGAATAAGAGTTGTCAGTGGATTGATGATCTGTAGTTTAATACATACTTGCCAACTCTCCCGGAATGTCCGGGAGACTCCCGCATTTTGCGAGAGTCTCCCGGACTCCCGGGAGAAAGTGGCAATATCCCGGATCTGCCCACTTCACTAGGAAGTGCCCCACTTCCCAGTGAAGTGGGCAGAATTAGCTCCCCGTTTGCGTCATTACGTCACGGGGGTGTCCAAAATGATGCGCATTTTGGAGCCCCGCCCCCATCATGCCCACCTCTCCCGGAAACCAACTTTGTCAAGTTGGTAAGTATGGTTTAATAGCAGTATATAAAAATCTGAGAAATATCACAAATACAGTAGTTCATTAAGCACAATCTGCTATGGATTTTGATTGGAAATGTACACCACTCTAATTTTTATTTTGTTACATGTCAAGCATTTTTGATCTGCCATGTGTATTTGAAGTTGTTTCAAATGTTTGTACTGTACATAGAACATACTTGCCAACTCTCCGGGAGTGTCCGGGAAACTCGGGTAGGTCTCCCTCTCTCCCGAGAGAGAAGGGCAAATATCCCGCATATGGCATCTGAGCTCCTCAAAATGTTGGCCCGCCCCCGCAACAAAACCGACATTTTGTTGCGGGGGCGGAGCCAAAATTACGCAAATTGCCGCGTCTCGCCCCTCCCACCACGCCCCCCTGCCTGTGTTCTCCCGGAATTAACTTACCAAAGGTTGGTAAGTATGACATGCAAATACATAGTTACATGTATATTGGATGAAAAAAATAATTTCAATAATAAAGTTTTTGAAAATGGAATTGGACTGCAAACAAATGCGGTTTGATAAAGGTTTTTTATTTCTTATAAAGGTCTGAGTGTTATAGAGGTACTTGGGTCCACATATAAACAAACAAAGGCAACTTGACCAAAACCATCCAATGATAAACAACAATGGAGATGAAATGCCTCTCATTCCCCAAGTCTATTATTGGATGGTGTCAGTGTAAAGGTCAAAGGTTAAGATACAGAGCAAAGGAAATGCACACATGGCAGAAATAATGAATGCTGACTAAAACCCATATAGTCACCATTACTCTAAAGTCCCCAAAATGAAAAGATAATCTAATCCATTGTGTTACCTAAACTCATTTGAGAAGCGAAAAGTAAGTGTAGTCAGGATACAGCATGAAATATCTCCAAAGAAATATTCATGAAACGTCTGGATATGCCTCACTGTTTGCCTATATCATTTTAATGCTTGGAAAAAAATAAATGTTTAATTCATTTGGGCCGCTGTGATATTAAATGAGTTTTCATTTTTGGTTGTAGAATATCTGGATCTTTTTTCCTCACTATATACCAGGCTAAGATATGGTTCTATATTTTGATTGATGGTCAGGGAAATGCTTGTCAAATTTATGTGCAAGTATTATCCATTATCCTACTACAAATCCACTGAGACTACATTCACCAATGTTCCATTAAACATTCACCAATGTTCCACTAAACATTCACCAATATTCCATTAAACATTCACCAATGTTCCACTAAACATTCACAATGATTTGTTCAGAGCCCTTTGCCATCCATTCCTATGTGTCCCTGTATACTGTTCAAAGATCTTATCTATTGAACTTCCTGTCCATACACAAAAGACACATGAGAGCATATAGTGAAATTTAAGGAGTAGAGGGGGAAGCAGAAGTTCCAATGGAACAATATAACAATTATAGAAGATCAAGTAAAGTTATGTCTGGAAAAGCAGAGATGAGTCAGGGAATCAGGGAATATGGTGGCTGCAATCGGTTCTGGAAACAGATGCATGCTGAAGTATAGAAGTAAAGCAAATTAAAGTGTCATTCGTCAAAATACAACAAAAGCAGTACACTTTGGGGCATATACAATTAGGTTTCTGGTCCGGGGTAACACACGTTACCGTGAAAAGTGCGCAGTATTGACGGTAATACGGTACCGCAATAACTTGGGTTTTCCTACGCAACCCTATGAGGTGCGCACGAAAATCCACGTTATTGCGGCACTGTGGATTGACTGCGCGGCCCATTCCGGCACGTTACCGCGCACCGGAATCCTAATTGAAAATGCCCCTTTGAGTCATCGGTCTTCAAGAAGATTCAGGAGCTGACTAACCAGACCTGTGTAAAACCACCATCATCCTCTATTTATATAGCGCCACTAATTCCGCAACACTTTATTTGTATAGCACTTCACAGAGATTTGTTTTCACATTAATCCCTATCCCAGTGACGTTTCAGTCTAAATTCTCTATTACAAAAAAGCACACACACACACACACACACACACACACACACACACACACACACACACAAACACTAGTAAGTTTTTGGCAATTAGGAGTAAACACAGGGAAAGTATGCAACTTCTGCATAAATGGTGTCCTGGTCAGGAATGGAACCCATAGCCCCAGTGCTGTGAGGGAACAATGCTAACCACTGTGCCATTGTGCTACAACAAAAATTGTCAATATATCGTAGTAGTCCTTTGACTATCCTAGATTTTGCTAATAGACGTCTGTATTGTGGAATATTTCATTTCACTGAATTCTTATTGAAAACAGTGTTGGATCTAGAAGAAAAGGCATAATTATCATAGTTGCAGGGGAAGCAGCTGCTGTAAGGCCCACAGTTGAAGGGGTGCCATGTTCCCTGGCAAAGCATTACCTGTATATAGGGCCCTTACAAAATTTTGCTATTGGTTCACAGATGTCTACTTATGCCTCGGTCTAGAAGTTTTGCATCCAAAAGATTCAAAAGGGTGTCCCAGTTTTCTGTTTAAAGTAATAGGGAACCCTATGATTGATATCATTGACAAACTGCCTTCATTGAAGGGGGTGCAGTGGCTTCAGGGCCAGAGTGTCCACCATTACCTGCATCCTCAGTCATCTATGAGCCTATATGATGTAGCCCAAAATGAACCTTCAATACATATGTGCAGGCCCCAGTACTTGCTCAGAAGAGCAGAGCAGGGGCCCCACAGGAGTACGGACTGTATGTCGTCCCCCCCCCACACACACACACATACACACACAAACACACACAAATTTTGTTATGAGGCCCGGCAATGTAATGTTCTGCCCCTGTTTGATATGCTACTTTCTACTATATGTAAACTCTCTAAGCTTGGATTAACATGAGAAGTCCACGTGCTGGAAGTCTACTTCTTGTAATTCACATTAACCCCATGCTAGTATGCTGGGGTGTTCATTCAATGTGAAATGATAAAGTTAATGAATTCAATCCTTCACTGATTTTTTTTCTGTCTTCTGTAGTAAATGAAAATGCACAAGTGTCAGGTAATGTTGGATCTGTGCACTGCATGCAGTGTTACTGATATGGTTGCATGGCAACCAGCAGAGGCTTCTCTGGAATGACCAGGGGGTCCAGATGGATTAACCCTTTCTTCTTATGGATTCTACAATTATGATCAAGAAACACCAGCTATGTTTGTTAGTAGTATGGCACAGTACTGCAATGATTAGCAATGTATGTAATGTATTACTAATGTACAATTACATGTAAAGCTCCAGTAATAAATACAATATCAGTTTATTGTCATGGTGAGATTATTATACAATTACTGCTAAGATTTGGACTGATTCTAAGAGAGTATAAACCTTTTTAGCAGCAGGTGAAAGTTATTTATACAATACAATAAAAGTCTAATGTGACGAATGCTGAAAGAGTATTTTCTATTGTCTGTATAAAAATTGCATTTTTTTCCCTATGAATGAAAAGTGCATATAATTAGTTTGTGGTACAACATATGTAATTATATATTATGGGCATGTGTGCTTATAAAGGGGTAAACTAAGGCAGCAGTCTCAAACTGTAGGTTTTTGATTAAGGAAAATGTTGACAATTGTTTTTGAAAAATTATCCATTTTCTGTCTGCAAATGTCCATATATATATATATATATATATATATATGTATATTGATACATTTAAATAATGATCCACATTGTATCGACGTGGAAGTCGCTCTAATTTATGCTCTCATTTATGGCTCCGCAAGGAACAAGTCATGGTTTTTTGTCCCATTGGATTATTGAAGAAAGAACAGGGTCCCCATGGATTTAAGTGAATAATAAATTGGTTAAAGAGGGATTTGGGGAATTTTTTCATGGTTTGCTGTTTTTAACAGTCTCTATCTGTGTGACTCTATGAGGCCCAGAGGGCCCTGGGTGCCAGGGACTACTGGTGCTTGTAGTTCTATAAGTGCCAACATACTATAGCAGCCATGGCTATGCTGGCATTTATAGTTCTACATACTCAGTTTATGATGTCAGGGTTTACTGGGAACAGTAGTACTAATTACTAATTAACAAGACACGGGCCCGCACTGCAGACTACTGATTTTTTTTGGGGCTTACTTTTTTGTTTTTATCTTTTTACGCCTGCTGGTCCAGGCGTAAAAGGGCAGTATGTGGGCAGAGGGGGACATGCGTATATAAAGCATGTGGGCAGAGGGGGACATGTGTGTATAAAGCATGTGGGCAGAGGGGGATGTGTGTGTAAAGCATGTGGGCAGAGGGGGACATGTGTGTAGAAAGCATGTGCGCAGAGGGGGAAATGTGTGTATAAAGCATGTGGGCAGAGGGGGACGTATGTGTAAAGCATGTGGCCAGAGGGGACATGTGTGTATAAAGCATGTGCGCAGAGGCTGACATGTGTGTGTAAAGCATGTGGACAGAAGGGGACGTGTGTGTAAAGCATGTGGGCAGAGGGGGACGTGTGTGTAAAGCATGTGGGCAGAGGGGGACATGTGTATATAAAGCATGTGCACAGAGGGGGACATGTGTGTGTATAAAGCATGTGGGCAGAGGGGGATGTGTGTGTAAAGCATGTGGACAGAAGGGGACGTGTGTGTAAAGCATGTGGGCAAAGAGGGACATGTGTGTATAAAGCATGTGGGCAAAGGGGGACATGTGTGTGTGTAAAGCATATGGGCAGAGGGGGACATGTGTGTGTAAAGCATGTGGGCAGAGGGGGACATGTGTGTGTAAAGCATGTGGACAGAAGGGGACGTGTGTGTAAAGCATGTGGGCAAATGGGGAATATGTGATTAAAGCTGCTTGGCATTTCTGTAATAACAGTGGTACAGGTCTCCTCCCTTAGACTACAGGAGCCCTGTAGCACCAAATTACTGTATCCTCTAATGAGGATATATTAAATTATATACATATAATGATGCACAGCCACAACCCCAATGGTATGGCCACACCTTCTGTGATGGCATGTCGGCGCAGCCATAGGGTTGCTGTACCAGGGCCCAAAATTATACTTTGAGGCCCGATATGCTGTTCGGTTTCCTCTTGTTGGGGTAAGTAGTGTCGGCTTTTACAGGTTCGTAAAAGTGACTACCACTGCTTTATTCACAGTTACTATAGTAACATCTTAAAAAATAGAATTAGTATTCTAAACTTGGCTGAATAAATACAAGTTCCGAGGTGAAGTCTCCTACCCTCAGTAATATACACATAATAAGAAAATAAATTAATAAACAGAGTATATTAATCTTTATATGTTAAAAAGTTGGATCCAAGCAGAATGTGCCTGGAGCCTCCATACAACCACATGAAGGTACTAGGCAGAAGTGGACACTGCATCTATTCAGCTTTCCCAACTGTGAATCTTCAACAATACTAGAATCATTGATTCCCATTTTATACATTGCCGTTCTGAAGTATCCCCATGCCTCACTGTATTTGTAAACACATTTTGCTGAATTAATCATTTACAAATAAAACTGAGACCACAGTGTTCAGTTTATTCTGCTGTGTGGTGGGGCTGGGGAAGGACTGGGAACAATTTAAGACAAAGAAAATTCCACCTGCAAAATGTACAAAATTTTATGTTCAAAACAAGTGAAATATTTTGTGGAACAGTTGTAAAATATTTTACTAATCTCCTCTCTCAGCCCTACAATAGTCAAGATAGAGAGATGAGTCCTGTGCTTGGTGCTACGATGTGTCACCACAGTGGTGTCAGCGAGTACACCCAGTACCTCTGCTGTTACAGGTAGGACAATGGAGCGGGTTGCAATAGTGTCTATTGAAATCCCTGTTGCTATGCCAATGCTGTATGTTCCCTTCCATATTATTTTTGGCACAACTATAGGAGAGACAGGGTGGCTCAGTGCTCTACGCTCAACTGTGGAAGCTTTGGGAGTAATCAGCATTAATATGAGATCAAGCTTATGTGCTACTGGTGTCACTAACCTCTGCTCTATTATCTGATGCATCGCTGGCATCCATCCTGGAATTTAAGTGATTTGTGCTAACTTAGCATGTGAAGCTACTGCTAATGTGTAGAGCTAATGGGTTGAAAGGCAAGCATTAGTTTATTTAGCAAAGTTAACATTTGTTTTGCCCCAATTAACCATCTCAAAGACTGAAATATGAAGAAGCATGAATGGGCATATTTGTGTCGTGTTACAAACATCTTACTTGCTTTCAATGGACCATTGTGACTTGTGAATTCAACAGTGGCTATGAGAAAGATTTTCTGACCCTAGGGGGTATATTTACTAAACTGCGGGTTTGAAAAAGTGGAGATGTTGCCTATAGCAACTAGTTAGATTCTAGCTGTCATTTTGTAGAAGGGACTAAATAAATGAAAGCTAGAATCTGATTGGTTGCTATAGGCAACATATCCACTTTTTCAAACCCGCAGTTTAGTAAATATACCCCTAGGACTGTCAAAGATTACAAAAGGAAAAGCATGCCTGTGTCTATATTTAATTAGCAAAATTAATTACAGCCAATGTCCAATTTTTGATCAAATCATTTACTTTAAGTTTTGTCCCAAACACTCACACCACTGAGGTTGGAGATAAAATGTCAAATTTTTCAAATTTTTTCTTTATTTACATTATTTCAGGTCGTGCTTGGAAACAATCAGTGCAGAGTACACACACTGCCTGCCTTTTTGACAAAAGTGGAGATGCAGGTTAATTAAGGATAATTATGAGAATCTGGCAGATATTTTATTTATCAATTTCTGAAACTAATGTACTAGCAAACAGCATTTTTACTGATAAATCATTCATTTTACATTTTAAGTTACAAAACAATGCAATATGATAGTATTTACTTATGGCACATCAAGATACTCTTTGTCAATTAAAACAGCAGTCACATGACACAAGTAGATGGGGGTTTTTTAACAGAAATCACTGTGGCAGGCTATAAGAAGAAGTTTGGTAATTACCATTTTCCTTGGTTTGTTTCTGCAGGTTCCTGTTAATGATTTATAATACTGCATATTTTCCACCATCTCTTGTGACCACTATGGTAACCACAGTCACATAGCACATAATGCAGTGAGCAGCAATGCTTTGGAATGCACTGTCTACACTGTAATATCCTTCACACCACCTGTGCCTTAACATTTCATGTTGGAAGTCTGAGTCTGTGTATGTGACTGGCAGGCATACTTGTCTGTCCTCCAGTGAGATTTTGAAAAGAAGATGATGATTAGAAGGGGGACAGATAAGAAAAATTACTGCATGCTTAACTTGGTACCTTAAAACTGACTATTTAAAGAAAGAAAGACAAATTATGTGGGATTGCTGCTTTAAAGGTTAATGAGTGGTAAAAATGTATACAAAATAAAGTTAAATGAATTAAAAAAAAATATTCCTAAACAGCTGTAGATATTATTATGGCCCAGAACATAGATCAAACCTCCAATAAGCTACACATATTGTACAATACACAAATAAAATTATTATATTAAAAAAAAAGTTGTTCCCAGCAAAACCAACACAACACAATTACACCAAAAATGCCATGGCCTCCTAAGGTGCAATTTTTACACAAACTCCTTCCAACGAGGGGGATAAGACAACTTGCAGGTGTCCTTCACTGTAGCCAAGGGGACCAGATAGTTCTCTTTTCTTCCAATGAAGTACTAATCTCTTAAAATAGACCAGATTCAATCTAGGCAAGTTAGAAATAAAGATGTGCAAAATGCAGAACAAGAGCTAACTCATTTCTAAAGAAGTGACTGGCCAGTAGGACCTAAGCCTAAAAGCTACACTTATTCATGGAGCTGAACTTTCTGGAAGAGACACCCGCCTTGCAATCCATATGGATTAGACCATTGGGCAAAGCAGAAATGTAAAATTGTTGCACATCCTATTAAGTCCTGTCAATTGATAGTTATCCAGTTTAGATTTCAAATGGGTATACGGTGGCAACCCTACAGTACATTTCTAGGCTATATTCATTATTTATTGTCTTGCATAGATAAAGATCTTGAATGTGTTAAATGCATGTATCCAGTGCCATTTTGCTGAAACTTCTACACAGCCAGCCCATACAACACATTGTAGTGCAAAGAGTTCATGTTGTGTGTTAAAGGTGTATGTGTTGCCCACTATGGGATGGTAAATATAATACTATATAGGGATGGATACAGACTTTGCTCAAATCCACATGTGAAATCTGAAAAACGCATTCCCATTTATTTCCTTATTGCTAGCAGGTAAAGCTCTGGGAACTCACTAGTCAGCCTTCGTTATGTGACTGCCAGGACTAAAGATCTGTATCTACACATGGAAATGCACAAGAACGCTTTGGCTTATTAAAAATATTTCTCTGTTTGTATTCATTACTCTGTTCCATAAATATTGTCTATTATCTCTTGTAGGTGTTCTCCTTGTTTTGGCACAAGCAGAGAAAAAAACATTTGCATTTAAGGAACTGATTCCAACCTCACCATCTTACCACTTTCTGGAGGAAACAAACACGAATGCAGCAATGGTAATGCCAAGCGTTAGCATTGGTCTTGTTCGGAAGTCTGCGAAGTCTGGCACTAGGCTGTCTGTAAAAGCTGCAGATGCGGTGCCTCGCTTTCACAGCGAAGGTGTTGATTACAATGACAGGCTTATGGCAATGTCACTTCTCAATATTCAGGATGTTACAAATTCAGGAAATGCACACATTAAAAGCAAAGCATTTGCAAACATGACAGATGTGGTCACTGGGTCTACAGAAACGTACCTCAAACCAGAGCTCCATCCAAGCTTTCCAATGAGGACTACATCCACCACTGACCATAGTAGCACTATTCTTGCGTTTCTTAAAGACACTTTGCAGAGCCTTTCCCCAGAGGAACAGACAGAAGTTTCACCTACCTTTACCAATGGTGTGTCAAAGAACACTGAATCAGTGTCAGTGCCTTTTAAGCCCTATCATTCTAAATTATGGGATGTATTAAATCGAAATGGCTCCTTGTTCTCTATAAGACGAGGTAAAAATGGAACTTCCTCAACAATTACAACAATGACAACATCACCCACATTTCTGCAGACTTCCATTGATTCTAAGAGCACTACATTCGTTTGGGGAACTACCAAGGACTCTGTTGTCAAGCCCCATACTATGTCAAACAGCGCTACCACATTAGACTTGATTTTGTCAACAGATGTCACCACCAGAAGTTCCATAACCATGTCCACAGCTGGCTCCACAGCAACTGGAAATTTTCTTAACAGGCTGGTGCCTGCTGGAACTTGGAAACCTGGGGTTCCTGGTAATATATCCCATGTAACAGAGGAGGGTAGCCAACCCCAACACAGAGAGACTATTTGTCTCAGCAAAATGGATATTGTTTGGATATTCTTGGCAATTAGCGTACCAATATCATCATGTTGTAAGTATATTTCTTTTGTTTTTTATTTTTGTTGTGAACGTCTTTTTAATTCGTATATATGATAACTGTTGACATAAATGCACTGTGGAGGTTAATTCCTAATATACATGCACAAGTTCAGTAGCCCAGAGCAACCAATCAGGCATTTGCTTTCATTAATAGAACTTGCACTATACCACTCACAGCTATATGTTGATTGGTTGCTATGTGCTACTTTGCTCACGGACTTTTGCACACAGAGAGTAAAAAACCTACTCAGTGTCATGTGACTGACTATATACATTCAGTCACAACCACGTCTCTATTATTCCCAACAACAATACATTCTGTTGAGTCCTTTGCTCAATTGGAAAGTACATCAATGATTTGTTAACAATGTGTTCATCTCGCAGTGCTTTTTTTTACACAATGGTGCCAGCACCTATTATATTGCTCTTCAGACCATGATGTGCCCGAATTCCACTGTAGACATATGTTTTAATGCATTAAACAGGATTCTATATCATCAAAAGTTTGATGTATTTTTTTTAAGTATTCAACAGAGGTCCAGTGAAATGGGGTCCTGCTGTATGTGTAAAAGCACATCATACACACCATCAAAAACATAGGGATTTTTGATCCCCTTTTTATGTGCTAAGCAGGACTTCATTGATTGGATAGAATGGAGTCCTGGAGGTGCCACCTTCCAGCACTATTCACATGGCATTAGCACACTGTAGCTCACAGATGCATATGTTTGTAATTAATAATTGTTTCTCATGTAGAATAGAGACTGGTTTCACTTAATTGGAAGGGAGTTAAATGTTACAATGGCAGTGCTGTTATAGTGTAACATCAAAGAACTATGGAATAACAGTAAATTGTTCATCTCTGGGCACAGATTTCCAGCACCAATCCTCTGTGATCCAGACTAGTGTGTATTTCCAGGACGGCTTCCCTAGAGTTTCTTCTGTCAAAATGACTCTTTGCAATGATTGATCTTTTGTAATTAAAACTTTAAAAAACTGTAAAAATTGCAGAATATTTGCCTCCTACACTTGTTTCAAAATGTTATATGTCTCACTGGTGGAATTTGGCCTTTAGTGTTCCTCCTTGTCCTTATAATAACCCCACCACACAGCATGATGAATTGACATAGTCATCCCAGATGTATTCATTGACTATAATTCAGCAAAATGTCATTTTACAAATACAGTGCACAATAGTGAAGCAAAAACTCAACTGAAAGATTTTATCACTAGAACTGTGCACCTCTGCACGACTTCATTCATAACAACCTGGGACAAAGGCTTAAAAGTTAGTACTTTCACTACATATTCTTATCAGGGTTACAGATAGCATTCTCGTCTCAGACAGTTCTGGACGGCAAATATAATAGTGAATGTGTAGTCAATTATAATGTAATAATTGTAACCATCCATCAGAACTTCCCCTAATCTGTCCTCTTTCAAACGAACATTAAAAACCCACCTTTTCCTTAAAGCCTTCCAGTCTCATGCCTAAACTCCCACCGGTCGGCTACCTCTCTTTCTCATCCCTTCTTCCCTTCTCCCCCTTCCTCCCGTCTCTCCGTCTCATCCATGTGTCTGTCTGTCTTCCCCTCCCTTTAGATTGTTCGCTCCTTTGAGCAGGGCTCTCCTACCTTCTGTTTCCATCACTTTTAACTGCGCTCTCCAGCTACTCAGCTCACCTCCTCTCAGTCCCTCTGCCCTCTGTCTCCTCTCGCTTCTCTCCGCTCCCCTCAGTAACTCTCAACCTGTCATCCGTGCCCACCCTCTTGGGCCATAGCTACCTGCCTGTACTCACTTTTCCCCTCCCTCCCTCTCTTTCATGCTGTGCCTGAGCCCCCAGAGTTATAGTGCTTACTGTTACTTGTACTGTGCTGTTTCACCTTGTACTGTGCCATTGTTTGTCCTTGTACGGCGCTACGGATACTTTGTGGCGCCCTATAAATAAAAATGAATAATAATAATAATAATCCATGAATTACATACATTCTTATGATCTAATTTAGCAGACTTCCTTATGGAATCACTCTTCTTTACTCTATGCCCCACTCTCTCTCTCTCTCTCTCTCTCTCTCTCTCTCTCTCTCTACTCTGCACACACTTCACTAGTTTCTTTCTGACCTTCTCTAGGAGATATTATTGAGACGACCACAGGTGAATCCTCACTGGTGGATAAATAAAGGATTAGCAAGTCATAGGAAGTGCTTTTTAAAGTTAGGTCTTTAGCATTTCAAAAAATGAAAATAAATTTCTCTGTGACCATAAACAATTGGTTCTTATTATACTTTCTGCAAGAGCTACTTGTGTAGATTACTGTAGAGAGTCTTCACTCAAATGATTGTTTATTTTGTTTTATAGGCTAGTGTGTTAACCCTAAATATGGGTTTATGTAATTGAATTTCATATCACGATATGTGCTGCCCAGAATTGTCTGAAGAAAGACACCTAACAATAATCGTAATAAGGACATTATGGCAAGTGAAGGTGTTCTCTTGCAAAGGCATCTTGAAAATGTGCAGCCATAGATATATATGCATATGCATAGATAGATAGAGAGATAGATAAATAGATAGATAGATAGATAGATAGATAGATAGATAGATAGATAGATAGATAGATACATGATAGGTTAATTGGCTGCTGACAAAACTGACCCTAGTTAGGGAATTTAGACTGAAAGCTCCACCAATTTGGGCAGGGATTGATGTGAATGACAAGTATTCTATGTACAGCACTGCGGATTGGTTGTGCTATATAAATAAATGGTGGTGATGATGGTATATATATATATATATATATATATATATATATATGTATATATACACACACACACACACACACACACACAGTATGTAACTATATATATATATATGGAGCATGTTTAAGTTAGACAAGATTGAGCTCTGTCGCATGGCGCAGTTCTCAGCTACCTGTGCCACACTGCCATTGGGGTACAGTGGGGTGGGCATGTTCAATACAGGGTGATCAAAGCCAAACTTTAATGTACTGCATCTGTATTTCTATATTGGGTCTGCATTTGAGCTGACATGTGTGACTGTCATTTGCTATTTGATATTATCATTTGTCACCTGGGATGTGAATAGAAATACATGCTGTAAGTCAGATTAACCTAATCATTGCCTTTGTAATGATGAAAAATATTATATACTAGTATAGTATATAAAAAGTATATTCAGAGGCTCCAGCCTGTATAGTCTACTGTTTGTACTGTGTACGGCGCTGCGGAACTCTTGTGGCGCCTAACAAATAAAGGATAATAATAATATACTAACGTAACAAAATAATCTGAGACTGAGCTAAGGATATTTATAGTGGAAATATATTTGGCTAGTTGTAACATACATAGCTTCATTTATTAAATGTGTTAATCTTAATATAGAAAAAAAACTTCCCACTTGTGATATTGATATTAATAACTTAGTACTTATCAACCTTTTATTATTAAGGCTGCAGCCAACTAAAGAATCTTGGCTGCCACCTACTGGGCATTACATTTATTGCTGCATTACAATGTAAATTTCAAGTTGTCTATTATAGTTATTTATAGGAGCTTGATTATTGGTTGTACACCTCATGTATTCAACAAATGGTGAAAATGTCAGAGCTATAAATTCCTATCGACTAACAAGCTTCACTTGTAAGCTGCAAATTGTAGCACCCTCTATGATTGATTGATGTTCTTAGTTTGACATCTACTATAGTTGAAGTATAAAGATTTCAATGCATATTAAACATGTACTGCATGCACAGAAGTAGCTATATTGTCTTGTCAATGAATTATAAATATATATTGTAATGCCCATTGATATACCAAGTGTGTATTATAAAACATTTTTTATGTCTCATTTGGGTAAAATATATTGATTAACATATATCTCATCTCATATGAACAATAATAGCTACTTTTAAGGAAGAAAAATGTTTGGCTAGAAGCCTAGAACACTAAATAAAGGGGGGTTTGTTTGTTTGTTTGTTTGTTTTAGGCCTGCAACTAAACATAGGTGGAAATATGAGCAAATTAGCAGTTAGTAGTAATTAGGAAATATCTTTGAACCAATATCTGTCACTCTAAAATTAGTCTTCATGTTATTTTATATGTACACTTGTTTGTGTAAATGTATAAACTGGACATTGCCACTTTAGGAGTATCTGACTAGTTCTTAAGATTATATTTTTAAATATTTGAATCATAGTTGATCTTCTTAGTATGGACTAACGGGGCTCCTTTGCCCACAGTGTATGTTACCTTTAAGTACAGAGGAGTCTGGGGACTCAATAACAGCAGGTCCAGAATATTGCCAGAGGTCCAGAGCCACAGGTTAAATAACAGTGCCCAGAACCAGATCATACGCCACAGAATGCAGCAACGTTCAATTCAGCTTTGAGCGCAAAGGACACTTACTACAGGCCACGATTTCAGGGAGGGAATAGGGCAGGGAAGGAACATTTGCCCGTAGTCAACGTACAGTAAGCGCGTGCCAATCTCGAACGCACACATCTCGTGCTTCAGCTTTATGTCACAACCATTAGGGAGAATATTAATGTGGAATAAATAGACATTTTATGAACATTAGATATCTGTCTCTATGCTAAGAAGGACAATTTATTACTATAAGATTCTTTATTCAAACGGTTGTTTTACTCTAGATACATGATAAAAAAAAAGCAATATTTTATTTCATTCCAAAACATCAATCACAAAAATATTATGATGTGTTTATATTATTAAAACTTATGGCATAAACACAGCATAGATATATATATATATATATATATATATATATATATATATATATATATACATACATATATATCCTATAGACACACACACACACAGGATCACGCTTCGATAGCAAACAGTCTCCTGTGCTTTCCTTAGATTTGGGACTAATCCAATGATTTTAGTGATAGAAAGTCATTTTAAACCTCAATGAAAATCCTTTACTCACTTAGGCAATCGGGCCATGCCTTCTGTCCTCCCTGTCGACTACAATCTACCATGTGGGACCCCTGGCATTCAAGGGGATACTTACCTCTGGCCCCTACCTTATGGGTTATTCTCCTCCATAGGAAGATGGAGAAATTTAAGTTTCAGCATTACAGACAACTTGCGTGTTAACAGCACTTACTGGACAGCTGCAATGGATATCGGTCCACTGCCATCCTGTGTCTTGCAAAGGGAGCAGATGTGCAATTAAATATTTGATATGGTTTAATTTATTTATTTTTAACGTCCAAGAGGCTTGTTCTCCCTTTAACTGTACTTGTTAACATATCTCAGATAACGAAAAACAAATGTACTTTAGTTCTTACCTCTAGGGGGGAGGAGGGAGGAGGATGAACACAGTCAGGGAGTTTTCATTTGATGGAAAGAGACAAGCTTTGTAGCTCATAGAAAAATAAGAGTAATTTAAATTGTTCAAATGGCTGCTCTCTGCGGCTGACATTATTACAAAAGGCATTGTAAGTCTTGCTGTTAGTTTATTAATGTATATATTTCTGATAATTGGTGAATGACATAACTACACAGTTGCAATTAAAGTGTTCCACTTTGATTGTGCAGACTGCCAGCTGCCACTCTCATTGTCTGACAAATAGAGGCGAAAAATGTACTAAGAAATGTCATGGTGCATTACATGTACTCTGCACAATAACATTTGATTGTACTTTTGTTGCCCTGTGTTAATGTACATGGCACTCTTGTTTTGAACACCAGCGTTAAATCATACCTCCCAACTTTGGAGCTCTGGGAATTGACACAGGGAACGTGCCTAACGTATTTTAAGCGTTAACCTGACCATTTCCATCCTCCCCTCTCCTCTAATTACCTATTAATTTCCGCATACTCTATCCTACAAATTCCTGACCCGTGGGAAAAAGCCTAAATTGGATCAATTGGGAGGTATGGTAAGTATTGGAAGCCAAGAGGGGTGCAGTCTTAATTATTCTATATTGTATACATCATTTTTAATAAGGCCTTTAAGAATTTTTTGGGGCGTGCCTTTAACTCAAGGTAAAAAATACAATTATTATTAATATTATTAGTAATGCTGTATGATAATTTGATTACACCGTCAACTATTGTCAAGTATTGATTATTATATTGTATTTAAACCTCACATACAATTTTTTAGTGCTATTTTAAGTTATTTAGTGAGATTTTATCTCCGTATTTCACAAATATCATCAAGTCGTTGAGATTTATCTCTGCTGTCACTTGGATAGCATGGAAACATTAAAATTCAGGACAGCATCAACATAGGGAAGGGGGGGGACGTAACTATAGCAACGTGATTGGAATAATGGAAAAAGTAAATAATAGAAAACTATGAGTCAGATGCACAGCAGCACATTTATTTCATTAGTTGTGCTGATGTCAGAAAACAGGCAACGTGCAGGGCATGCAGGCTGGGAAAACGTCAGCAAAACCCACAGAGAAAAAGCTTGCCCTAGAGTTGGCACTACTGATTAGTACTAGTGAAAAGTTATGCTTCAATAGCACTAATGATAAATACAGTTCTCTGCATACTGTACAGCGTGTGACAATATATGTTGCTTGTTAAAATAAAAGGACTCTGAAGCCAGCGTATAATTTATTTGAAAAGCTTTTTAGAAAACCTGACATTTAAAAGCAAATTGTAGTTTCCATTTAATGGATATATGGTCATAGACCATTTATGCACATGAGTATTTTTGTGTTATAATTAAATAATCGAACATGATCCCCTACACCATCTCTAAGTAGTATAACTGTAGGGCACACATGCCCGAAAATACTCACCTCCCATCATCCTCTAAGACATGAGGCATTTCGCGTGAGTCTCCCGGACTCCCGGGAGAGTGTGGCAAAATCCCTAATCTGCCCACTTCCCAGTGAAGTGGGCAGAATTCGGTTCAAACGTCGCGATTCACCGGGAATCGCGGCGTTTGAACTGCCCCCGCTGTAAAATGACACGTTTTGCGTCATTACGTCACGGGGCCAGGGCCAAAATATTGCGATTTTCAGCGCCCCGTCCCCCTTCGCGCCCACCTCCCCGGCAGGCTCCCGGAAAACATTTTCATAAAGTTGGTAAGTATGCTCTAAGACCATAGCCTGAAACAATTCAAGTACAAACAGTTCTGTGAAACTGAAAGCTGATTGTACAAGCTACAGCTTTAGTACTTGGATAGAGTACAGGCTGAAATAATATGTTTTCATAAAATGCCTTTAAGGGCACATATTACTTGTACGCAATGGAGCTATTATGAGGACTAAACCAATATTCTTGAGTACATAAACTATCCATTCACTTGGAACTCATGGAATAACTGAGACACTTGGATAAGGACAAAATGACTGACGTCACTGTGTGTTTGCACACAAAATGAGTAGCACGCCTTAATTTATTAATTCGACTATTATGCTTTCATTGGTGAGTAATGATTGCACAAATTACCAAGTTTACACAAATGGACAGAGAAATCCCCCTATGAAGGCATTAAATGTTGGATCAAAGGCTTGGAATTTGTCACTCATTTTATATGCAGTGTTTAGCTGTTTAATTACTTCTAGCGATGACATGAAATAGCATTTTAGTAAATTGTTGGCATTGGGTTACTTTTACCATAAAATGCCTGTGTGGTTTGTCTTGGTAATATCAGTGAGTGCACATGGCAGATGAGACATACAGCAGCTCTTGGCATTACTGTTTCCATTTTAAACTCTATTGAGTAGAGATTAATAGAGGTGTTGGGGTATATGTCAAAAGTTCTACCACGCCAGCGATGAAATGTTTTTTTCTGGATCTGTTTGTAGTTCTTTCATAGAGAATGACATTCAAAATATTTTGTCTACATGTGGAACAATGAGAGACTTGCTTTAGTTTAATCCCAGTGATAGCTGCATGTATCTGTAGACAATCACAAAACATTCCAGTGTTCTAACACCATGCAGAAAAGATTCACAAAGTTTAATAGGTACATTATAGCAGACATCATGATGGTACTGGGGTGGTATCAGTGGAGGGCTGAGCAGGTGGTGTCAGCAGGTAGGAAGGAGTAGCACTCATAGCCTCTGGTCCGTAGCTGGCTTGCTTGGTTATTGTTAGAAGTTCCACCAATCGCTGTCATTAACAACTACTAGATAGTTCCTCACCTTATCATTGCCTAATAGTGCAAGAAAGTTACTTATAGAGTGGAGTGTTAGAAAACTTATTTTACTGAAAAACTAATAGGAGTATATTCAGTTAGGTTTGGGCATTGCAGCTATGCGCGATTACGCATGTAAGCGTAGCTGCGATGCCCGCACCTAATTGAATATGCCCCATATATTCTTAGAACAAAGTTCTAGGAATTTAAACACTCTTGGGATAAACACAGGTGTGTCCAAAGAATAAACAATTAATAAATAGTACAGAGAGAGAAGATTAGCCTATGGCCTATATTTGCAGTCAACATGCTTTGCTGCAGTGTCTATAATTTTAAATTTTGTTTAGAACTCAATTAGTAGACAGAGAATGTGGAATTTACAAATCTCCTCCGAAATGAGATCTCATTCTCATGCAAGGAAATCATTTTCATTTGATTTCACTACACTAATGCTTGAAAAAGATACAACAGTATAAATATGTAAAAAAATCTAAGGCAACAGGCACTCATATGTAACCCTCTGTAAAACCAACTGTATTATATTCAATAATATTCAATAATATGATGAGTTATCCCTATGTTTTAGAATATTGGTTTGTTCAAGCTCTGTGTACAATCCTTCCAGAATGCACAATCGGAAAACACCTCATAACTGGCAACATGGAGCAGAATGAGAGCGAATAATTAATAAAAAATTAATAAAAAATAATTATAATAGTAATATCACAGTGTTGCTTTGAAATCTGGTGCACACTAGAGTAATAAAACAAAATGTGATTGTCCTTTATAGTTGTTTCTGCTATAATCAGTACTCAACATAGGCTAGTAGTAGTGGTATGCCATACGGACACTCTTCCTTCTGTCTTCATTGTAAAACTATCAATTTCCATTCACTTATATTTTCAATACCACCACTTCTAAATCTCCATACCTCAACTTCTAAATCTCCATACCTCAACTTCTAAATTTTCACTTCAACCACTGGTAATAATAATAATAATAATAATAATAATAATAATAATAATTGTTTTAACAATAGTTGCTTTTCCAGCTTTATCCTTCAATCAGCACATCTCTCTATTTGATCTAGCAGGTATGAATAAGATAGTAAAATATAACATTCCTACTTTAATATCTTTTTTGTATCTCCTTCATAGCGGTTTTATTGACTGTGTGTTGCATGAGGCGGAAGAAGAAAGCCTCAAACCCCGATAATAACTTAAGTTACTGGAATAATGCAATTACCATGGACTACTTCAACAAGCATGCTGTGGAGTTACCGCGGGAGATCCAGTCTCTGGAAACATCAGAGGTAATGTACTAGATAGGGCATACAACTCTTCACCAGATATTTGCTTCTATTTAATATCTGAATTTACCATTAGGCCAAGTGTCCTCAAACTTGGCAATACCTGGCAGAATGCATTGACCGGTCTCTCTTTACCATAAAACTTCTTCCATTTTGTTATTATTTTGTCCATGTTTTTTTCTATAACCCCAACTTCACATGTTAACCTGTAGATTATGAATTTTAAGCTCCTAGCAACAGAAACCTATAGAAAATTATTCATGAATTGTCAGCAGGATTTCAACAGGAGGATTCTATGTCTATACATACTCTACATATATGACATACAAGCAAACATCAAGTATAAGTCCTGCTCTGCAAACATACAAATATTCTGAAAGAGAAGCTTCTACAGCCAGGGCTGCCATCAGAAATTGTGAGGCCCATTACAAATGAAATCGGCAGTCAACCCCTCCCCTCCTTTCTCCTTGATCATCCCCACTCCCCTTGGTCCAGTGAACGCAGGTGTAGTGTGGAGCCATGAGACCTGGACCTCCCCACATGCACTTTACATGCCATTCAGACCTCCTCACAAGCCCCACAGACATCCCCACAAATCTCCCCACATACCTTTCACATACCCATCAGACCTTCCCACATGCCCCTTACATGCACCTCAGACTTCCCCACATGCTGCTTACATGCTCCTCAGACCTGCCCACTAACACACGGACCACCCCACATTCTCTACCACAGACAGAGAGACCCTGGTACTTTGATGAACACAGATACTGACAGGGGGAGAGAGATATCTTGTTTATTGCAATGACTGGAGGGAAGATTTTACTAGTTTTAGCCTAGGCAGCCCCCACATAACATTAATACCCACCCTTAATAACCACCCTAAATATTAAAAATATGTGGGGTGAGCATACAGGCTAGAGGAGGGGAAGTATGAGAAGATGGGATGACTGGTATAGGGAAAGAGGTGGAGGACAGGAGACAGGGGGATGTCTAGAAACAAAGGAAGCTAATGGGGGGCTAGTCCTTGGGGAGGAGCCAGCCAACAGGAAGTACAATAATGCAGTCCCCCTTATTCAAACCTGGGGCCCACTCAGAACAGATAATTGAAAAATAAAACTCTGGCCTTGCATGGGACCCCCCTGATCAGTCTGGTCCCCATACAGTGGAATTTCCTGTACCCCTCTAATGGCAGCCCTGTACACAGCACTAGTAATGGTAGTGCTAGGACTTCTATTGATCTTTTAATCAGCAACTTTAATGTTTAATCAGGCATTCTCAGCTTTTTTATCGTACTCCCCCATGATCTATGGGTTATCATTGTTTAGAATATATAGCAATTCAGTGCAGTATTTGCCATTCTAGTTCTAGCTGCATTCCAATAAACTTTTCAGCTCCTAACAGTGTTTATGGTTCATGCAGCATATGATCCGATAATACAACACTGTAACAGTGATACAAAGATGATAAAGTAATATACCATTATGTGTGTGTGTGTGTGTGTGTGTGTGTGTGTATGTACACATATATATATATATAATATCAGCAGTCGGTGCGCACAAGTCAAATGATATGGACAATAAATTCTTATCGTGCTTGTTGGTGAACAGTCTCCGTTTCACTATGTTTCAAACACCAGCAGGATGTGATCTGCGCGTCCTTCCCTTCTATCTCCTGATCTCCACAGGCAGGGTCGGACTGGCCCGCCGGGGGACCGGTCTATCCCCCGGTAGGCCCCGACCCTGATCGCTCCCCTCTTCGTTGGTGGGGGAGCGAGTAACTGAAGACAAAAAAAAACAAAAAAAACCTTGCGTGTCTGCGGCGCTGGCTCCGTGCGCACTGAATGCCGGGCGTGACGTCATCACGCCCGACATTCAGTGAGGAGCGCCGCAGACAGAAGACAGAAGACAGAAGAGAATAAAGAATCAGATAGAAAAGGTAAGTGAGGGAATGGAAGAAAGAAGAGAGCATGAAGGGGGAGCATGAAGGGGGAGCATGAAGGGGGAGCATGAAGGGGGAGCATGAAGGGGGAGCATGATGGCAGAGCATGAAGGGGGAGCATGAAGGCAGAGTGGAGGGGGAGCATGATGGCAGAGTATGAAGGCAGAATGAAGGGGGAGCATGAAGACAGAGTGGAGGGGTAGCATGAAGGGGGAGCATGAAGGCAGAGTATGATGGCAGAGTGGAGGGGGAGCATGAAGGCAGAGCATGAAGGCAGAGTGGAGGGGGAGCATGATGGCAGAGCATGAAGGGGGAGCATGATGGGAGAGCATGATGGCAGAGTGAAGGGGGAGCATGATGGCAGAGTGGAGGGGGAGCATGATGGCAGAGCATGAAGGGGGAGCATGATGGGAGAGCATGAAGGCAGAGTGAAGGGGGAGCATGATGGCAGAGTGGAGGGGGAGCGTGAAGGGGGAGCATGAAGGGGGAGCATGATGGCAGAGTGGAGGGGGAGCATGATGGCAGAGTGGAGGGGGAGCATGATGGCAGAGTGGAGGGGGAGCATGATGGCAGAGTGGAGGGGGAGCATGAAGGCAGAGTGGAGGGGGAGCATGAAGGCAGAGTGGAGGGGGAGCATGAAGGCAGAGTGGAGGGGGAGCATGAAGGCAGAGTGGAGGGGGAGCATGAAGGCAGAGTGGAGGGGGAGCATGAAGGCAGAGTGAAGGGGGAGCATGATGGCAGAGTTAAGGGGGGCCAGGAGAAGGGGGAAACAAAAGCAGCATGACACAGGGTGATGAAGGGGGGGCAAAAACAGCATGGAGGGCGCAGTCTGATCATAAGGAGGCCCAGCATGGTGATTAAGGGGCACAGTAATGTGTGTGTGATGGCACAGCGGGCTTGTGGCAATGTAATGTGTGTGTGGTAGGTGGTAGCTAAATAATGGGTGCTATTTTCTTTGTAGGGTGAAGGTGGGACAATTTAATTTAAGATGGGGTGGTTTGGGGGCTTTTAATTAAATGTGAATATGAATTATTTAATGGCAGTGACGGTTGCGGGAAATAGGTATATTTATTATACATAAATGCGATTTATTGCAGGGGCTGTCTGGGGGGAGGGAAATAGGTTTATTAAATGGGAATACTATAACTTTAATGTTGTGGCTGGAGGAAGGCCTAAGTATTAATTGTTGGTCCTATTGATTTAATGCCAGGGCTGGTTGGAATCTTCTAAATGTACCCATTATTTTTTCCAAATAGGGCCCTCAACATTCCAAGATCCAGACAAGCAGCAACTAAAGAAACCAGCAGCTGCAGGTGGTAAAAGTGACAACAACAGGTAGGACAGTCTGTCAAAAATTCTGAGTCTAGTGCAGGCTTGGCTAACCTGTGGCACTCCAGGTGTTGTGAAACTACAAGTCTCAGCACACCCTTCCAGCAATAAGCTGCTATATATTGGCAAAGCATGCTGGGGCTTGTAGTTTCACAACACCTGGAGTGCCACAGGTTAGCCAAGCCTGGTCTAGTGGGACAATACCGATTTATGGTGACTGTTCTGCCCAATCTAAGGGGCAGGTCAGACTGTGTACTCTTTATACACACACTGCATTCTTTATATACTACACTATGGTGCTAGCTGTCCTTCGTGGGCTGACCACTCCCCCTCTAGCGTCTAGTCTCGCCTCTATGATGACTGGCCACACCCCCTCTGGTGGGCCCCTAGCATTGCAGTTCCCCGGTGGGCCCTTCATGCCCCAGTCCGACACTGTCCACAGGGGAACAGCCAACACTCCTAAAATATCACAAAAGAAGGGGCGCTTCCATGGTGTATTATCCAAGTTTAAAAGTTTTATTTCAAACAGTAAAAATGCACGTACCAGATGGTAAAAATATTCAGACATAAATAGTATAACAGCTCAAATCTGATATCCATATACGAACGGCTCTATCTGCAGCAGCTCGAAATCAGAGAGTATCCATAGTCACCTCTACGCGTTTCATCCAATAGGACTTCATCATAAGTTAACCCGTGCATGATACTCATGCTTTCTAGTCAAATCAAGCTACTTAAGGTGTTAAAAAGGTTCTTGTCATGCATTTGGGCCTAGCCCAGGCCTCCTCAGGGGAAGAGCGTTACTTCCCGACGCAAACACCCTTTTTTAACGTGGTTTTGTCCACATGTCACCACCTCATCATTTTTCTCCATCACCTCATCCTTCATCTTTATCGCCACATCTATCCAGATGTCTATCCAGACACAGGGATCTCTCTCAGCGGTCCTGAGTATCACACTCCTCTCGCTCTGTCACCCCCGGCAACCACCAACCACTCCCAACTGTCACTTTTCCTTCAAGAAATATATATATATTTTTTTAAAATCTTTATAAACACTTTTAACAATTAACAAATTAAATTAACAAATTAAAAACATCTTAGTATACCAAATTTCATCCCTTTCTGAGTTTTTTTCCCCACACACACTAAGAATTTAGTAAGTCAGTGTATAACTCCGCCCAGCAGGCAGCGCTGCAGCAAATTTCATCCCTTTCTGAGTTTTTTTCCCACACACACTAAGAATTTAGTAGGTCAGTGTATAACTTCGCTCAGCAGGTGGCGCTGCAGCTTGTTTTGTTTTTTTTCACACACAGACACACGCCACTAGGCTTTTATATAGTAGATATATATATATATATATATATATATATATATATATATATATATATATACAAGTTAACCCGTGCATGATACTCATGCATTCTAGTCAAATCAAGCTACTTAAGGTGTTAAAAAGGTTCTTGTCATGCATTTGGGCCATAGCCCAGGCCTCAACCACCAACCACTCCCCACTGTCACCCCCGGCAACCACCAACCACTCCCAACTGTCACTTCTCCTTCAAGAAATATATATATATATATTTTAAATCTTTATAAACACTTTTAACAATTAACAAATTAAATTAACAAATTAAAAACATCTTAGTATACCAAATTTCAGCCCTTTCTGATTTTTTTTTTCCACACACACTAAGAATTTAGTAGGTCAGTGTATAACTCCGCCCAGCAGGTGGCGCTGCAGCTTGGTTTTATTTTTTCCACACACACACAGACAGACTAACACACGCCACTAAGCATTTATATTATAGATATATATATATATAATATTTACTTTTATTATGACTATGCTAGTTATAATACATAGGTATATTAGAAATTTAATAGCACTTTCAGTATTAGTCGCTATTGCTGTACAATACAGTACGTTTTTACTTTTTTATTGTTTCTAATCATAGAGAGTAGCTGTGACTAATATGCGCATAGAATTCAGTTGCCGAGCCCCATAGCAAATTTTTGGGGGGATGCTATTCAGTCCAATATGAAGGTATAGAAGCCCCGCTCTGCACTTCTGAGCGTGAGTGGGTCCATTGATGGGCCCCAATCTTCACTGTGCATGCTCAGTTGCTTCCACCATTGCTGGCAACACAATGCATACTTGTAGAGATAAGATAAAAACAGAAGATACAAGCAGTGTGCAACATATTGTAGACAGGGAACATGGCTTAGCCAAAGGAAATGGGAAAAGAGTGGGAGGAAGGGTCAGTAGTGGAGCATAATATTAAGTGACCTGTAAAATATTAAATGTACGATATTGAAATCTAGCAGTCGTTCAAACAAAATAGATAAACTGGAAGTAATGATGTTAAAAGAGACATTTCATAGAGTAGATATAACTGAGAGTTGTCAGGATGAAAATTACAAATGGGAAGTGAATTTTGAAGGATACAGCAGGAAGGGCGGAAAAGGGGAAGAAGTTGTATATATGTAAAAAGATTTTTAAGACCTGTCCAGTGGAGAAAATTATGACAATATAGAGTCCATATGGGTAGGTATATAAGTGGCAAAAAAGTACAGACGAGGGTTTGTTATAAACCATTTAGCATAAATGATTGTACTGAAATTAAATTATTATTATAAACTAGCTGAAGTACCTGGCGTTGCCCGGGTTTAAATCTTCAAGTTATTAAGTTATCAATGAGTTGGATGTAACTGTCAATATGTGAAAATAATTAGCAGCTAAGATGTCATCCAAATCCATCCAGTGGAAGGCCCAGAACAGGCTGCCCAAGTCAATGTTCTGCCCAGCGTACACCAACAGGAGCACCGACTGGGACCCCATTCACTTCATTAGGTATACCAGACCAACTGCCATCCCCTTTGTGAAGTTTCCAAATCCATTCAGTGAAAGGGCCAGAACAGGCACCACGGGCCAAAGTTCTGCCCAGCTTACACCAACAGGAGGTCAAACCTGGGCCTCAACCCCCTAGTATGTCTTCTGGGTTCCAATGTTACTCTCTGTGAAGTTTTCATCCAAATCCATCCAGTGGAAGGGCCAGAACAGGCTCCCTGGGTCAAAGTTCTGTCCAATATACAGGAACAGAAGGTCCAATTGGGATCCTAACCCCCTAAAACCTGGCCAGGATCCATTTGGACCACCTCACATTGGTGTCATCCCAATCTGTGCAGGGGTGTCCAAATGCCTAACCAGGCAGACAAACAAACAGGCCAATTATTTTTATTTGTAAGATTGAAAGGGCTGCAAAGAAAAATTTGGTGCTCCTCATGGGTGATTTTTAACTATCTAGGTATAGACTGAGAGAAGTCAAGAGGTAGATGATGAGGTATTGTTCTGTTTTGGTTCATAGCGGACTGCGAACATTAGTGTCACTAGTTGGCTTCAAAGGAGCCGCAGTGTTAGGAGACCACTAATCTCAATGGTTTAGCAAAAAGACAAAATGCAAACAGAGCTTCAAACTCTCAGAAGTTCCTTATAATCTATTATTTGACTCCAAAGGAAGCGAGGGATATGTTGATGATCCAGGGACAGTTTTTTGTCCAGGATGAAGCACGATTGGGGACATTCTACCCTGTGTTTATCTACTCACATTATTTTCAGAACAGCACCAGTTATATTTAATTCTGCAGTATAGAATACACATGATTAATGATAATAAGCTTTGTGCATGACACCCCAATGCCATTTGCTATGATGCATTGTGGTTTATGCCTTAAAGTTGTTACATGCAGCTTTATTAACCCATGCTCTCACAAACTGAATTCAGGCTTTAGCCTTACAGCACTGAAGGACAATACTTTTATTGGGACTTATTTGGTGGAAAAGCATGCAAATGCAACCTGTAATAAAACAATCCCCACTGTTTAAAACATAACTAATTTAAAGCATGCACATAGTAAAAACCAGCTACAGGCTAGTTAGTGCAGGATTGGTGTCTCTATGTGACCCACCATGTAAAAATAAGCCCCACGCTGAAAAGTCCCTAAGACCCCGGCCATCTATACCAAAAATAGCTAAAAAAAAAAGACAACGCAAAATATTTAACTTAAGTATAATTAAATAAAACACTCCTCAAAACTCTCATTCCCCACTTTATTAAATGAACAAAATTTTTGTCCTTGATCCGTCATAATTCAAATGGAAAATAAAGTCTTTTCTTTCTAAAAGCATAGTAGCCCAAATGGTGAGAAAAAGAGCAATAGCAAATGATTCACACGCACACTACGAATGATTGAAGTAAAATGATTAAAGTCAGGAGTAACTGTGCCCACACTTCAAAATCCAGCCATTACAACCATTTCCACACACTGGCCACTTGTGATTGGCTATTGGTGTAGCTGTACCAGCTATGATCACTTTGAGCTATTTGTAATGTGGAGGAGGGTTCCCTTTTGAACTACATCAGATCAAGAAAGAAGAAATTTGTTTTGTATATTGAAGTAGTGAATAAGTGTTTTGGGAGTTCAAGTCATTCGAACTTAATTTTAAAATTGTGTATGTGTCTTTTTTACTTTTTTGGTGCAATGTTAAATCTAGGATCTATGAAATCAAGATGGCAATTTCCTCTGACCTGCCAGCAACTAAGTTTGTTCCATTCTAGCCAATAAGTTCCTTGTAGGTTAACTAATTTTCAAATTAAATCTTCCTGGCTCCTGGGTTTAAGAATATCACCATGTGATTTCACTTGCATAGCAATCTATGCTTCAACCAGCCTGTAATCCACTGATGACAGAAGATATTTTTCTTTCACAAACTCTAGGTCACTCTGGTGAATTTTTCTGCCTTTGATCCCTTTTCACAGATGGACCATTTATAAACACCCATTCCTTAACGATAGTGGATGAAGAGCTCTACTAATTTATTTGCTTATAGGCTCCTTGATCAGTGCATAAAGCATTAGAAACATTGCCCTAGTTATAGACCTGAATCAAGTGTCAGCCTGCATGAATAGATCCAGGCAAACTGGAAGCTGGCTGCTAATTATTAATTGCCAGTTTACATGGAATATTTAAGTGATGCTAAGAGGGAAGATCTCCTATGACTCCTCACAGTCCCCAATCGTTCAAATAATAATATAATAAAAATAAATAAAGTAAAAAATTAAAATTCCTACTTACCTTTTCACCACATAGCTACATCAAATGGTATATAAAAGTACACGTATTTAGTATCCCTATACTCAGTAAAACTATCTAATTAATGTTTTGGACAAATTAATTGAATGGCACTATTTATGGAAAAGTAACATTCTTTAGAATATGAAAACATGATTTGTTCACTTTTTGCATGCAATTTTCTGTATATTGTGATAAAAATAAAAATATATTCATTTAAATATGCTACTAAAAGGACAACAATATAAAATTTGCTGGAATATAGTAAAAAAAAATAAAAAAAATTCCAAGTGGAGCAATGCATTGTAAATATAAAAGGGTAATAAGGGGAAGTCTGTGATTGCTTTGTGTTAGCACAGAGACTGAAAGTCCAACGGTGAAGTAAATATGCTAATGACCATTTAATAACTAGTGTCATTAATTACCACTTTAAAAAAGTAGTATCCAGTTTAAACTCAGCTCTATTTCAAGTTCTGCTCAATTTACTCTGATACACATAGTATAGTAAAGGGAAAAATGATAATGATATCAACAACGATTGCACACAAAGTCTCATTTAAGTAACCTGTATTCTTATTAACAATAGGTATTTTCAATAATAATCTTTGCATATATAACACAATGTAGAAAGCATAATATATTACATCAAAAACAATGCATTGCCTACTTCAACTGTTTTATCAATGTGAATATGAGTCAATGAATATGTGTATCTCAGATTTATGTTATTTAGATTGTTTGAGAAGTTCTATATATGATCGCAGCGATATCCTAGCATCACAAATGCAATGCAGATCACTTGCATCCAATATCACTGCTCACATATACTGTATATCTTGCTTAATATATTGCTGCCACTGCCAGTGTACAACTCCTATCAACTCCTATTGCCTAGTTAGTACAATAAACACTTCTCACTAAAACATCACTGCTTAGTAAAACTTATCTAACAGACAATAACTTGCCAATGCAACATCACTACTTAGTAAAACTCCTCAGTCGCAAACCTCACAGTGCAAGCCCATTATGATCAAAGAGTGTGTGTATGTCTGTGTCCAGAAAGTGTCTGCTAAAGGAAGTGACCAACAAAATGGCGGACTCAGAGTTGTCTTAAGAGGTGTAAATTAGAAAGGCCACTGTGGTTGGAGACCTGCCCATTCAATGGCCTCAGCAGGTCATAATTCTAAACCAGAAAAGCTGGTTTGCTAAAGGTGTGATTAGTATAAATTACTGAAGAGGGATTCCCTTTATTAGTAAACATTAAAATGTATTTAGTCTTCGAGGTAAAAATACATCCACATATTAAGGGGATAAGAAATACAGTATTTTTCACTATATTTTTTAGATATTTATTGGCCTAAACCAACAGTGGTCAACACCCTGTTAACATTTAGAATCAAAACACAAAAACAATCACAGTTAAAACAATAATTTGCATAAAAGTTGGACATTAGTGAAGTATCTGCTAAAACAGATGCAATATTGCTATATAACCTAAAGCTGAAATGTGTAATTGAATATATGTGGCACGCGTTCCATTGGATTAGCATTTGTCTCACCACAGGCATTTGATAAATGATCCACTTACGATACAGAAGAAGCAATGGTGTAAAGACTTCAAAATATAGCAAGACAAATTCATACAAAGATACCTACTGACAGTTCCAAGTTACAAGTTAGGACTTTAAACAATGTGCTTAGCCTCATCATAGGATACAACTAAAAATATGTCGCACATCAATAAAATCTTAAAATAAAATTTACACCAAAAGTGATAAAATGCTCATAGCTCATGCATTATTCCACAATGAAATACTGCACAGGACATTTTTTTATTACAGCTGTGTCCTTGTAAATTCTAGCATACCAAAACAGTACACCGTTAATCGCAGTTATATATAAGTTGTATATTTGCTGTTTATTTACATTGCTTTTTAGTATAACACTTTTGTACACTTATTTTTGAGGCATTACAAATAATAATAGTTAATATGTCTAAGAAAAAAACTATCCATATTCAGGGCTATAACTTAACTATTAAGTTTGCTCATAAGCAAAATTAATTCAGTTAAGACAGTGAATGAAGCTGACCTATCATACACTAAAGACACCATGGGCTAATCCTGGCATATAAGCTTCTTAAAAGAGTAAATATTCAGAGACACCTTTACTGTTTATCAAGCATTTGCTAGGAGAGAACTCAAACTGAAAATTGACCCTTTCGATATGGAGAGATTTCTGCCTGGTAACAAAATATTGCATTTATACAGTAACAAGTTACTTTGGCTCAATTGCATTCCATGTGTATATTCATTAAGGAATTAATGCAATGTTCACTTTCCTTTTCTCTTTTAATTATTTCAGTATACATCAACGTAACTCATCTTGGTTGATGTGGATTAATGGCCCTTTTACTGAGATAAATATTATTCTACTCACCACTTAATAACTCATCAGCCACATTTATAAAAAAAAAAAAATCTGAGGCAGCTGAGCCTACAATTTTATGATGTTAGCTTGTATCATTGTAAGTGATAGTTGTTCATTGTCATAGGCTTCTTATACAACTGACTAATTCTTCATATCTTTTGTGAATTCTCCAAGCAGACAACTGAACCACAGGTCACGGTGGGCTTCTCCCTCTTTCTACCTACTCTATAAACGCATTTCTTTTTGCTCTGATGTCAGCCAAATAGCATACTGGCAGGAAAAGGAGTTGCATCCAGTCAGCATTCTGCAGCTTATGGAGTTGAAACAGCAAATCAATCAGCTACAGTGAAGTGGAGAAATAGAGCAGGGATGGTACATGGCTTAATTAACATACCATTGTAATAGCCGATTGATGTATTTTATCTTTTATTATAATAATAATTATTATTGTGTGTTTTTTTACTTTTCGTCCCCCCTTAAGATTGCACAACATAGTACAAAAATGTAGGGTCATAACAGGTTGCTTATAAATGAGTTATTATTGCTTTGTAAATATCAACTCCCCAATTTGTATGTTCTTTCATACTGACATATTTATTTTCCTCTTAGGATCATCTTTCAGAGCCTCGCTCTCCAGCCAATGGTGACTACCGAAACAGTGGAATGGTTCTTGTCAATCCATTTTGTCAGGAAACACTTTTTTCAGGACATGAACAAGTTTCTGAAATATGAAGAACATGAAAGCAGGATGTGCCCATTATTGTACTTTATTTCTAGTCCAAAACAGAAACATAAACATCTTTAATAAAAAGGACAACTTACACCCAGACACTGAAGAAGGTATACGCTCTATCTATTGACTCACTGTAGAAACTGAATACCAAACAGTTTAATGTTTAGTTGGGTTTAGTTAACCTTACAGCCATCCCTCCAAAAAGCAGATCTGAGTAATAACTTAATAAACCTATATAGTATAAATATGCTTTGTGTACCCTCTTTTCCTCCCATGATTACAATGTTTTCAGCTTGTTTTCCTAAGATTTGTCATCTTTTTACAATTGTGGTAAGACTTTACAGAACAATCTGTGGCTTTATAAATAAAGTTATTGATATGTAAAAATGTTGTTTCTTTATTATATAATATTATTATTTATTAAAATCAGCATACAACAGCTATTTTTAGGTGTGTTTGACTAGGGTCAGAGCACTTAGAGCCTTGATAGACTCGTCTAAAGTTAGATTGAATCTCCGTCTTATAAGGCAGACGTAAATTGCTTCCAAAACAAAACAAAACACATTTTGCACAGGTAAGTTGAGCCAGACATGTCTAAGCTGATGGAAATCATTATCAATTTGGAACCTACACCAGTGGTCAAGCACCTGCTAGTTTTATGTCTTCTGACGGACGCTTGTGCCTCTGAGTCTCAGTCTACATAAGACACATTTGTTCAAACATACCTTTACATGCCTCCTCCTTTCCCTGTTCTGCCTCCTCAGTCTTAATGGGCAGGTGAGCAGGAGATGAAGTGCATTGGGTTAGAACAAACTTTAACCAATCAAATCATGAGAATCTTAACTGCAGTACAGATTATTTCAGTTCAGCCAATTCCTGCGTGTTCACATATGATCAAATTTGATGCAAGGTCCATGTCATACTGATATAAGAAGATCGTGGTGTCAAATGAATGTCTATAGAAAATACATAAATCCACCTGCAGCTACATCACAATTCTTTCTAAATATTGATATTCTGCAGCTATTCAAATCAAAAGAGGACCTGCGCTCAACTCCAAACGGCAAGAGCAGCAAGAATTCAGGAATCCCTTTCTGTGTACCAAGCAATGTATAACAAATAAATGCGCTCAAATTGTCTAGAACATATCTATAATGTAAATAGTAACTATTGGTAGAATAAGATAGTTGACATGAAATGGTGCAGAATTGCAAAAAACTGTGAATTTAATTGGCATAAATAAACATTCCAGAAAAAAGGGGAATGAGTATTATCAACAATAATTGGATATTGATAAATGAATACATACATGAAATGAAAATAAAAATAACAATAAGAGTAAAAATAAAAATAAAAATAAAATTAAAATAAAATAAAAATAAAAATAAAAAATCCGGAAAGTGCAAAAAATGCAGTCCAAATAGATGCACTAATAAAAGTCCTGGTAAAAAATGGCTCAAAATGACCTAAGAAAACAAACAGCAATAGTCCCAAACGGGGATGCAAAAACTGTCATTTGACACCACGATCTTCTTATATCAGTATGACATGGACCTTGCATCAAATTTGATCATATGTGAACACGCAGGAATTGGCTGAACTGAAATAATCTGTACTGCAGTTAAGATTAAGATATGTGCTGCGGTCATCCGGCAAATATCACGATGGTAGACAGGGTGAAATCAGGAAGGCTAGCGGTGGAGCTCACAGGAACCGATAATAACTGTGTCCCTAGCGATGCTGCAGTATGATGATGGAGAGCCTGGCGTGCGTTCCACAGTGGAACGCATGAACCGGATATCCTGATGACGTCACGAAAGTGGGCGTGGCCCAACGCGTTTCATCTGCAGGAGCAGATTTCTTCAGGGGATGTGGTATGAGTGGTGATCTAATGAGCTTCCTTATATATTGTCAATAAATGATTGTTTAATAAAGTGTAATTGAGGATTCATTACTAAGCCTAATCAGAAGGGCTTGATTGTCCATTGTAATAAAATCTAAACACCAACCAAGTCATATGAGTATACATGTAATAATACATCTATCATAAACAAAGTGGTAGTTATAAATGTAAAAAATGTAATTACATAACCAAAGAATAATGTAAGCTAATTGAAATCCCTAATAGTGATTGGTATAACAGATTATATTGGTAACATTAAGAAAAATAATAAACATATAAAGGCGACCACGGTCGTACCATAGGAAATAGTTCTAACATATAGTAAAATTCCATTTAATTCTGCATAAAACTGAAATGTTTAATTGGACTGATAACAAGTCAGAATGATACTAATAATTATTGTAAATGTAAGGCTAATACATACATGACTGATGCTTAAAAACCTCTATGACTAGCTAGCCTAAATGATGACAGTATTAACTGCTAAGATAATTTAAATGAATGGATGAACCGATTCTAATAAGTTTCTATGTTTATATACATGAGGCTAGGAATATCAAAAATAAGATGAGTGGCAATATTGGCCATAATTAAAACACATAAAGAGGCATCCTATCAAGGTAAGTATAAAATTGTAAAAGATTTCCTACATACTGGTTTAAGGAAACACTACATCATGGTAAGCGAGAGGTGGCGTGTCCTGCCACTAATTGTCACTATATTGGGATAGATCTACTACATGTCTACTACTGTACTGGATATTCCCGGGAGGTCTCCCATCCCAGTACTAAGCCAGCTCCAACCTGCTTGGCTTCCAAGGTCGGCAGGGATTGGGCATCACCAGGGTGGTGTGACCGTAGTTTGCATGGAGATACTTTACCCAAAGGGACAATAGGGCATAGACACTACATATCCACGACTTGCAACCAATATAGATATGGTGTTTCTAATAATAAAGACATATTCTATATTGAAATGTCGAATTCCATATTCAGTCCTCGTGGTGTTAAAGTGTCAAAATAGAGGATCAATTTACTTTCTTCTCTATTAATGTTTTTAATGGGGTCCCCTCCTCGCCAGTTATTGTATATAATAACTGTAATACAATATAATCTGTTATACCAATCACTATTAGGGATTTCAATTAGCTTACATTATTCTTTGGTTATGTAATTACATTTTTTACATTTATAACTACCACTTTGTTTATGATAGATGTATTATTACATGTATACTCATATGACTTGGTTGGTGTTTAGATTTTATTACAATGGACAATCAAGCCCTTCTGATTAGGCTTAGTAATGAATCCTCAATTACACTTTATTAAACAATCATTTATTGACAATATATAAGGAAGCTCATTAGATCACCACTCATACCACATCCCCTGATGAAATCTGCTCCTGCAGATGAAACGCGTTGGGCCACGCCCACTTTCGTGACGTCATCAGGATATCCGGTTCATGCGTTCCACTGTGGAACGCACGCCAGGCTCTCCATCATCATACTGCAGCATCGCTAGGGACACAGTTATTATCGGTTCCTGTGAGCTCCACCGCTAGCCTTCCTGATTTCCCCCTGTCTACCATCGTGATATTTGCCGGATGACCGCAGCACATATCGGGTATCTGGACAGTTTTTGCATCCCCGTTTGGAACTATTGCGGTTTGTTTTATTAGGTCATTTTGAGCCATTTTTTACCAGGACTTTTATTAGTGCATCTATTTGGACTGCATTTTTTGCACTTTCCGGATTTTTTATTTTTATTTTTATTTTATTTTAATTTTATTTTTATTTTTATTTTTATTTTTATACTCTTATTGTTATTTTTATTTTCATTTCATGTATGTATTCATTTATCAATATCCAATTATTGTTGATAATACTCATTCCCCTTTTTTCTGGAATGTTTATTTATGCCAATTAAATTCACCGTTTTTTGCAATTCTGCACCATTTCATGTCAACTATCTTATTCTACCAATAGTTACTATTTACATTATAGATATGTTCTAGGCAATTTGAGCGCATTTATTTGTTATACATATTCTGCAGCTGCCTGTGCCCAGAACACACAGATGCACCCGGACAGCATGAAAAATGAGTAGCCAAGTAATCATCAAGTAGAGACAAGACACCCACAGGCTAAATGATTCACAAATAAGGAGGAGCTTGATTAGTAATATATATTTATTGAGCTTTAGTCAAGCACAATGTTCAGGTTAAAATGATATCCACCTACCCTGGGAACATCGTATTTCTGCAGTAAAAGAACCCTGATGGTATTTAACGCTGACACCCTCAGTATCATCCCAGTGACCTTATTAGGTTTCAATGACCCAGCACAAATAATTTGTGAAAGACATAATGGAGTGCAAGGTTGACGGCTCGCACTGTAGGTGGTGTCCCCAAACGCCTGTGTCCTTATATCTGTAATTATGTTTATCTTAATTTTTATTGTACAATAGTACCAAATTACTACATAAGGTCTAAAGTTTTTAGAGTAGTGTGACAGGTTATAGGGTTATAGGGACAGTTACAGAGCAGAGAAAACTATTGTCTCTTTTTAAATGGATTGAATACAATCCTGTTTTAATAACCATCAAGTAAATAGCTAATTTGGCAAAATAACAGCAGTACTTTAAGGGATCGGTAAACACAAAAAAATTTAGTTTTCATTTAAATATGAAAATATCTATCCTTCCTGCTCTTGCACATGGCTTCACTAGGAAGCCTTGCTGGGAAAACACCCTTTCCTCATAGGAAACCAAAGGCCTCCTTCATAGAACACTGTAACGCCAGCCTTCCAATTTCTAAAGCAGAGGGAGCTGAGTGAGCACACTATGACACTGCTCTCCCCATACATTCCTATGGCAGAGTATAACTGGATTGATACTTCACTGTTAATTATCAGGCTAGTTTACAGAACAATCAAGAGAGATTGTGCTTGTTTCAAAGCTCTATAACCTGATTTAACACTTTTTTTTCACAATCCTTTTTCACTAATGCATTTCAAAGGGCCTATTTGGCTGATTTTACATTGCCTTTTCCCACATTTGACATCTTTTACACATATACAGTATTCTGTACAGTAGTTATTTATGTATTACTGTGTATTACAGTCTAGTATGAGTCATATTTTAGTAAGGCAAAAGCTCATAATACTGTGCATTCAGTAGAAAGCACTAGATATATTTGCTGAAAGATGGACAAAAGTTAACTTTTTATTTTATTGCGCAGATGTCATTTTTCATGGAAAGTCCAGTATGTAAAGACATTTTGCACGGTGAACAAAATATTTATCACAATATGTAATGCCCCCTGGTGGCCTATGACTCAGTGACACCCAAAATAGGAGAAGCTGAAAGAGTTCTGCAGCTGAGCGAGGAACAAGAGATGTAAGATGGAGACATGTGTGAGCTTCCAGAAGGAGGGTTCGGAATAAAAGTGCCAAGAGACACAGAGAAAAGTATGAGGTTCCAGAGTTCAAAATAGTGACGCAGAGAGATGTCTATTATAGCATGTTTCTTGTAATAGATAAGAGAAATAGATATGGAGATTTGAAGTGAATAGCCGGAGAGCTGGGATTAAGGCCCTTAGCTGTTTTAAGGATTTTGAAAATTGATATTGATTTTAGATGCTTTTTAACACTATATAATATAATATAAAGCATATTAAATTATGCAAAGTTATCTGTCCTATGTCCTCACCTATACTGTGTCCCTCCAGCTGTCACTCATATCTCCTGTATACTTCACCTCTCCCTTCTGTCTTTCCCATGTACATTCTGCGTTCCCTTATCTATTTCTTTTTGTGTCTACTATATCAATGTGCCCCTATGGAATGTTATGCAATGGCCAAGTCAATCACCTGACCTGAATCCGATTGAGCATGCATTTCACTTGATGAAGACAAAACTGAAGGGAAAATGCCCCAAGAACAAGCAGGAATTGAAGACATTTGCAGTAGAGGCCTGGCAGAGCATCACCAGGGATGAAACCCAGCATCTGGTGATGTCTATGCCTTCCAGACTTCAGGCTGTAATTGACTGCAAAGGATTTGCAACAAAGTATTAAAAAGTGAAAGTTTGATGTAGGATTGTTTAATTTGTCACATTACTTTTGGTCCCTTAAAAAGTGGGAGGCACATATAGAAACCGTTCACCTAATTTAGATGTAAATTCCCTCAAATTAAAGCTGAAAGTCTGCAGTTAAAGCACATCTTGTTTGTTTAATTTCAAATCGATTGTGGTGGTGTATAGAGCCCAAAATATGAGAATTGTGTCGATGTCCCAATATTTATGGACTTGACTGTATATCTGTCATGTAAATTGACCAATGACAGATGGACCTTCTGAAGTATAAGTCTTTATGTTATCATATGGTTCCAGAAAGGCTTCCAAGTACAGTATATTTACAGACAACTATCTTCTACTACTATACTTTAAACTCATACTTTTGTCATGTAAATTGACCAATAGTAGAATTCCCTTGTGAGGTATAAGTATTTACGTCATAAGTTTCCAGCAAAGCTGCCTAGTACTTTATCCTTATAGACTTCACAATGATCTTCTACTATTGTACATGAAACACAGATTACACTCATGTAAATTGACTAATGACACAATTTCCTGGTGAAGTAAAAGTCTTCTGGACATCATATGATTCTTGTAAAGCTGCCAAGCATAGTATGCTTACACACCACACAACTATCTGTCATGTAAATTGAACAGTTACATATTTTCCTCGTGAGTAATAAGTCTTTATGACTTCATATGATTACAGCAAAGCTTCCAAGTACAGCATGATTGTAGACTGCATAACTGTCTTCTACTGCTCTGCTTTAAACTCATGTTTCTGTCATGTAAATGGACCAATGGCAGAATTCCCTTGTGAAGTATAAGTATTTATGACATCATATGGTTCCAGAAAAGATGCCAAGTACAGTATCAGCTTCACAACTATCTTCTACTTTTCTACTACTATACTTAAAACACAGATTAATGTCATGTAAATTGACCAATGGCAGAATTCCCTTGTGAAGTATAAGTTTTTATGACATCATTTGTTCCAGAAACAATACCAGATAAAGAATTATTATAGACTTCACAACTATCTTTTACAACTATAGTTTAAACTCATATCTCTGTCATGTAAATTGACCAATAACAGAAAACCCTTGTGGTATAAGCTTTTACAACATCATATGATACCAGCAAAGCTGCGAATTACAGTGTGCTTATAGACTGCACAACTGTCTTCTACTACTCTATTATAAACTCATATTTCTGTCATGTATATTGACCAAAGGCAGAATTGTTTTGTGAGGTATAAGTCTACATGACATCATATGGTTATACAAAAGATGCCAAGTATGTAAGCTTATAGACTGCACAACTATCTTCTTCTACTTTAAACTCAGATTTTAGGCATGTAAAACCACCAATGACAGAATTCACTTGTGAGCTAGAAATCTTTAATACATTATATGGTTCCAGCAAAGCTCCCATAAACAGTTTGCTTATAGACTTCACAACTGTCTTCTGCGACTCTAAAATCATATTTGGTCATGTAAATTGACCAATGGCAGAATTCTCTTGTGAGGTATATGTCTTTATGAACTATATGTTTCCAGCATGTACAGTATGCCTACAGCCTTCACAAATATATTGTACATGAAATACACATTTCTGTCATGAAATTTGACCAATGATAGACTTTCATTGTGAGGTATAAGTCTTTATGATATCAAATGGTTCCTGAATGTTACGCACCAGGTCTCAGATCCTGTTACTTACCCCTTCACAGCAATAGGGTTTCTGGGATCCGTCTCTGGACCCTTGGGATTAGCTGTGGCAGGAGTGTAGAGGAAACTGGGAGGCCGGATGAATGTCTTGCTCATAGAGCTTGATCTAATCCTGTACTGGATGTTAGGAGGAGGAATGCTGGACTGGACTCCGTACTGGAATAAAAGACTGGAATCTGGACCTGATGGACTGGAACCTGGACATAGGAAGAGGGAGGACCTGAACCCACGACCAGAGACTCATTACCTCCAAGAGCTCAGAGACTCAGACAAATATAGTACCACAACTGGGACTGGAAAGACTCAGAACTCAGGCAGAGGATATACAGGGGTGGAAACCTTCTGAACAGAATAAGCCTGGAACTGGACAACTCAGAACTCAGAACCTGGGTTAGGCCTGGACCTGGTAGTCTTTAACCCGAGACACAGAGATGGCTCCAGAAAGTGTATGACTCAGAACAACAACCTACTGCCCCAGATAGCCAGTAGGAGAGACAGGAATAGATTGGTGAAAGGAACGTCAACACAGAAGGTAACAGCTGGAATCTGTACTCGGGCAGATAGAATGAAGGTGAATCCACACGAGGAATAAATAAGCAAAGTCTTTATTTCAGCAGGCAGAATTAAGCTGAATTCACACAAGGGGTTAATGGTAAAAGTCCATATAACAGCAAATAGGATGAAGCTGAATTCACACGAAGGGTTGATGGTTGAAATCTGTATACAGCAGGCAGATTGAAGCAGCAAACAAACAGGAAGGTAATCGGGAACCAGAAACTAGGAAAGTGTTGCACTGGCAATTTGCTGAGTGTAGGAGGAGACTCTTATAGTCTGCAGATGAAGCTAATTGGTGGATGAGATCCGGTGTTCAAACTTAGCAGGATGTTTAGCAAATGTCTCAGCCAAGATGGCAGCCTCCGGTACTGCAGACAAAAGTCATGCATGTCCCAGGATAGAAGGCTGCATAAGACCAAAAGGGAGATGTACAGTGATATGGTACCACCGAGTGGGTTAAACAGGACTGTGAGGAAATGGGGTGCTACTGGACTGAGAACTTTGTATTCATCACCCGTTTCTCATGGTTTTTTACACTTTTTAATCCTTGGCCCAGTCTAAACAGGGCCATCTTTTCCATTGGGCACGATGGGCAGCTGCCCGGGGGCCCCACGGGCAAGGGGACCCCATAGGCATGGCTCTTAATGAGAATAAATAATCCTGCAAAAGAAAAAAACCTGCAAAAAAAACCTACAAGGGTCACTGAGCAAGTACATCTATCTCTCTATTTCTCTATATATCTATATCTGTATCTGTATACATCTATATAGCTATATCTAGGGGCCCCGATGCACTGCTTTGCCCGGGGGCCCATAATGTTGTTAAGATGGCCCTGAGTCTAAGTATATACACCAGAGCATCGGTGTATTATGTGTATTATTATTTCATGTAATTAGATACATTTTGCCCTTGCTATTACCTGCAATATTGTATGTACTATAAATATAAAGGAAATTGCCATACTGTGTGAAAATAACTGAACAGCAGCAGTGATTTTCCTTGTGTTAGCTAATGTAATTACCATTTGTCTCAAGTGTCCATTGTTATGAGGTGCAGCTTAGATTTGGTTTGTAATCAGAAAAATGTCTGAGTTAACTAGCTGGAAGTCCATGATAATTAGCTAGGTCAACAGGTAATCTAAGAGGTAATGAGGTTAGAACTTCTAAATGATATGCAAAGTGCCTCCACAGTAATATATTGACTGAAATAGCATTGGGAAATATATCAATATGTATCAATATAAATGTTATTGTATCAAAATGTATCACAGATTCAGATGGCGTAATACTGCAGTGTCATTCAGGGGCGGACCCAGACATTTGTCCTACCTCGGGCGATTTTAGGGGGGGGGGCGATTTAGGCCCCGCCCCCTTTCTGTGTTCTAAGGCTGCCGGGCGGCTGCACAGTATGTGCAGGTCCGTTCAGCAGTGAAAGTGTGCTGTCCCGCTGCTCTGATTGTGTTTAAAACACAATCAGAGCAGCCGGGCAGCATACTGTCACTGCTGAACGGACCTGCACAGTGTGCAGCTGTCGGCAGCAAGCCCCTGGATCCGCCACTGGTGTCATTCCCTGCTGTAATATTGTAACCCCATGTTTAGTGTATCCAGCCAAAATAGCTAATTGAGTCAAGCCATTCCATTGTATAATCAAGGTAGCAGAAACTGTATGTCTAACAGCTAAAGTGTCCACTGAGAGACCCCTGCTGTAAGGGGGAGGTTTGAGATATTTAATCTTACTTCCTGTGTATACAGCGAAGAATATAGGGATAGGATAATGCAAGGGGAGCTATTGTAGCTTGGAGGATCCTGGTGTACAGGAGATCAGCGAAAAGGACTCTGGGCCAGGCATCATGGTGCCGCTGGAGAAAACCCTACCAGGACAGGATCTGTGTGAGCCAGTTAACCAGGCTGGGCGACACTGTAACTGTTTTGCTAATCGGTAGTGCTAATATTGCGGGAGGATAAGACTCTGTGTGAAGATATCAGCTGTATCTGGCCCAATGCTACCCACTTCACGCTGGCTGGCCACCCACGGGTGCCTTCCTATGCCAGGGAAGTCTACCCAGTACCTTCTAGGATTCGTATAGTCACTCAGGCAAAATGCAGTTATAAAAATACAACAGTATATTTATTGTCTTACAAACAACACTAGAATATTATGTACACACAGTAAATAAATGCCAGGCAGATTTACCACATTATCTGTCCCTTACCCCAATAACTTAAGGAGATATAGTCACCTGCTGTCCAGACTTCACGACCCATGGATCCCTCTCAGCTGCATATATAGACGCTAGTTAGGAAACGACAATTCAAAACTAGATGCACCTTCATGAATGAAATCCCAGCATGAACACCCTTCCCCCCTGGAGTCGCTCCTTATATCTCAGGTCTAATTTCCACAGTCTTTCTCCTCCCTATGCAACCCCCTTGGTCTATTCTTCTAAACCATTGGTCAGTGCTGGACAAGGGGGGGTTGGAGAGGGCAGTGAAGATGAGTTGTCCTTCCAGAGAACCTCCCCTGTTAGAAGGCCTGTCTGTACTAGCCTGGTGTGAACAATGGACACTAATTAGTTTTCATGGCAACCTAATCCCTACCCATAATCCCCCTGGCTTTACTTTTAAGACAATGAATAGCCACCTTACTGCAAGTCATCAATATACAATACACAATATACATATGTACACTGAACTACAATGTCCCCTTAGCCACATGTAATTGGACAATGCAGTTATAGTCTGGTGAGCTGGGGAACAAACGCATGGGCTATAAAAAGTACATGCAATAATCCACATTATGTGAGAAATGAGAAACTGAATGCTTACAGGGTTATCACACTCATTTCGTCACACTCTGAAAGAGACTGAAATTATTACTTTGGAGTGCTGACTGCAAGAGGCTGCTGGAGGATACATGCTACCATTTACCCTGTAACTTGTCAACGTCTTGTGGTGTTGTGCTGTTGTAATAAAGTCTTATTTTGGATATATTCTAGTCTACCCGAGTGAGTTGAATCCCACAGAGGGTAACTGCCATCCCATCTAAGGGTGGTATCCTCACAAGGACTAAGACCTCGTTTTGTGACACTTTCTAAACTGTCCCTGTACCATTCCTCAGGCTCTGCTGATGTCAGATTTCTCTGCAGGATATTGCCCAGTGTATCTTCACTCTAGAGATCCTTTCAAAACCAGTACATGGGCACTTCCATCTTGGATCCCGTCACTTGCTCTCCCTCAGCCAATCAGAGTACTGCTTCAGCTCAGCTGCCTGCAGCTTCCAATCAAGGGATAGCAGTCTCCATTTCAGGGTTCCCTTCAATACCAGTTCCTGGGTGCTGCCATCTTGGATCTAGTCACCTGATCGATCTCAGCCAGTCAGAGTGCTGCTTCAACCCAGATGACCGCAGTCTCCAATCAGCTAATAACAGTTAGCATAAAAGGACTTCCTGGAGACCTTACCTGCTGCCAGTGCAAAATTGATTTAACAGACACCAACCTGGTTCCAAGCAGTCTGCATTCTTCTCATTTGTTTCTACTCAGACAGTGCAACCTGCATTCTGGTTCCATTCCAGTTCCAGCACTCCGGTTCCAGTCCGGTTCCAGCACGCCAGTTCCAGTCCGTTCCCAATCCGGTCCAGCACTCTAGTCCCAGTCCGGTCCAGCACTCCGGTCCAGTCCGGTCCCAACCTGGTTTCCTCTGCTTAATTTGATCTCTGTTTTGCTATTCTTCACTTCTTGCCAGTCTCCATAGACATTCATAGTCAGTAGCTTCCTGAACCCTTAGCAACTACCACCAGCACTTGTTCTTTTCCTCTCATGCGAAGAAACATTATCAGGCCATCCAAGTTTTTATCACACAGCCACCCGTGCAGCTTCAGACACACAACCCAGTCTGGGTACAGACAAATCCCCAGGTATGACACAGAAATGGTGCCAAGTACAGCATGCTTTGATAGTGCACAACTATCTTCTACTACTATACTTGAAATACAGATTTCTGTCATGTATATTGAACAATGACAGATGTACCTTTTGTTGTATAAGTCTTTATGACATCATATGGTTTCAGCAAAGATGCCATATACAATATGTGTACAGACTGCACAACTATCTTCTACTACTATACTAGTACCATTTACTCTCTCCTTTTCCACTGGCATGTGGCCTATAGGGAGTGTGTAACATTCAATACCCATGATTTTGCACATAAGCTGAATGGCATCCCCAGTAAAATGTGTACCCCGATCACATTCAATGATTTTGGGGATACCAAACCTACAAAAAAATTTGAGAACGATTTTCTTAGCAGTAAAAGCAGCAGTATTAGAAGCAGTATTAGAAGCCTCTACTCAGTTAGAGAAAACATAGATACATACTATTACATACTTGAGATTCCTGCAGGGTGGTAATTGGATGAAGTCGGTTGATATGACCTGGAAAGATCCATCTGTAGAAGGAATATGGGATGGCTCTGTCGTAATCGCTCTTCCAGTATTCTTTCTCAGACAAGTAAGACAAGACATTGTTTTCTTACTAGCCTGTGAAGAGAAGCCCAGTGCACACCAGTATAAACTTACCAATTTGTACATACCCTCCTTACTCAGGTGAGTCAGACCTTGTGCTGCCTCTGCTAAACTTGGAAGATATGTATTAGGAGCCACTGGCCTACCTTGTCCATCTTTCCAGAGTCCGGATGACTCTTTACCACATTGCTTTAACTTCCAGACAGCTTTCTGCTGTAGGGGACACAAATCCTGCATTTCTATTAATTTCTGTACACTGCGAGCTTCAAAAATCATTAATTTGGCTACATTAGTTCTTACGAGTGAGCCTGCTGTTCTTTTAGCAGCCTTATCTGCTCTATCATTACCAAGTGATATGGGGTCCCTGTCGTATGTGTGTGCTTTACACTTGATAACGGCTACTTGCTTAGGTAGTTGTATCGCTAGAAAAAGAAAAGTATCACCACACCAGCTCATCCCATCCCCGATTCTTAGTGCAATTATATTCATCTCATATATGTTTGATATTTTCAGTCGGATCATGCACCAAGAACAACAAAGAATACTGTTACAAAAATTCAAAAGAAGAAAAAGGATGTTCTCTATGGGGCACACTGTGATCTAACTAATCACACCATTAAAATGTAATCCTTTGTTGGTATCATTAAAAAACACATTCCCTTTTAATCCAGATTGTAGGCTTGTAGTGAAATATTAAAAACTAAAGAAGTGAAAAGAATGAAAAACAATGATTAATAAAATGGTAGATTTACTACCTTGCTATGTGATCATAAATCTTATGTTCTCTTATCAATTAAGTCTTTGATCATTTTAAGAAATTTTATATGAAATTACCTTTGTGTCTTGTCTCAATGATTGTTATTAATGTTTTCCAATGAGTGGATCCAATGAATATTCAATTCACTAGTTTCACATGTAAGATAAATCAATTTATGTTACATTTATTCATTTAATATTTAAATAAATATTTCTGTACATTATAACTAACTGAGTAAGAGCAGACTAGTATCACTTATTGTGTGATTAAATGATAATTCTAATCTATATGTTAGTATATGTTAGCCAATAGGGTGATAGTATCATTAGCTTATGCTTTATCAAATATCATGCTATTGATAGAATAAAGATATTTAGTATCTATATCTGCTGGGTGTAATTCTATAGTATCTCTAATAACTGGAACTTTTTTCTCTGCACAATGGATATTAGTGCTTACTAGCTTGTGGGAGAGTTTTATTGATGTCTGTAGCAGAAAATGAGGGTGGGACAGTATCCCCCCTCCCTAATCTCTGAAAACCTTCTGATAACTGTAATGTATGAGCTTTTGCAGAGATTAAAACAAGCTCATCACCATCGCCTTTACTAAAATTAATACAAGCACTTTTCCCAAAACAGGAGATAATTTACAGGGTTCACTGTTTTCCCTGGCTGCACTTTTGTTACTATCCACATAAGGTGGTGAAGGCTCTGTTGCATACTCAGGTTTGGAACAGTGTTTCTTTATCCACCTGCGCTTGCTCTAATTTTGCCCTCATACTGCCAGAAATTTAAACGTGATATTTTTAAGTCGCAATTTTCTTGAACCTAAAATACAAATTTGAGCTTTAACTGTATTAAATATCTCAGGAACAATATGTTATGTACGTCTAGTCGCTATCCAGTGACGATTGTCCACTTCAAATTGTGTGGTTCCAAAGCACAATGCAAGTTAATATCAAAAAGCAGCAGAGTAATAATTCAATAATATAAGTCCAGTCGATTACATACGCAGACGCCTTGGATCCAGCATACAGTCATTCAGTCCTGAAGTCTGTGGTTGACAAGAGTTTCTGCTGGGCCCAGAGCTCATGCTTATATACAGTCAGTGATACAGAGAAAACAATACAAATGATTTGGCATGTTCTATAGGTTCTGGCTTCAGGACAATCCAGTGTAATGCAGGTCATTGGCCAGTTCAAATGACACCCTCCAAGGGTGGGGGTCAGCTCTCCAAAAGATGCATACTAATCTTCCCGCCGAAAGCTGGTTCACACTGGTCTAATTACATTACACACACTATACAATTCTGATAATTTATTCCCTATAATTCATAACTTGCATACGCAAGGAGCGATATCTTAGCCAATAGAACTGGACGTCTGCGAATAAATAGGGAATTAGAATGATACCAAACAATATGTGTTTCCTGTAACCTGAACCTTAGATATCAATGAAGTGTATATAACATTATAACGTTTAACTATAACTCTGCTACATTTCATTATAAATAACTATGTGTTGCAACTATTTTTAATATGAACTAATTACAAGTGTTTGTGTTCATTTAAATGTGTGTATAAGTGCTCACACGTGTTGTGGTTAATGACGCTCCTCCACGCTGTAGCGTACTATTCACATAATTTCAGACATAGACAATTAGATTGATAGATATTAATTTGAAATGACCATATCCAATTATTTGACTAAAAGCTACCAACATTAGGAAAAATTTGCACACATTCAGCGGTTATTTTTTACACTTCTCACAGTACACAGTGGCATTCATACCATATTTCATGCTCATAATATATATTGCAGACCCTTGGGGTTCTGCTATTTTTGTAGCAGGCCCTTGTGTTTCTGACATTTATAATATGGCCCCTTGTCGTGTCTCAGAAATATACAAAGGTGGGGTCCGCGCTTCTAAACCTATGTTTGAGCAGCCATTGGGATGTGTATGGGGCTAGTCCTAATCCCCAAGGGTACAGTAGATAGAAATGAGGATCCCCGGCGCTTATTGAATTGAAATGATGTAGTGAGTTCTTGGCAATCGGCTAGGAGCCTGATTTATTAAACACAATTGATAACCTGTGTAATGATATGCCAGCACTTTTAAAACAGTAACAGTTAAGTCAATCAATACACAATCCTACAATAACCTTTAAGTGTTAGAAGACAGTGCTGTATTACTGCCGTCAGAGATAGCTGAACAAATATAACTGAACAGTAGAGGCTCAAAAATCTACATGTGCCAGAGTATTGGCAGTAAAGAGTCCATATAAGTCCAGTGCTATGCGCTAATAAGTCCAGCAATCCTTAAAGTTGTAAGGAAAATGATAATCACAAGGGTTAATACTCCTGAAAAGTGTGCACTGCCAATGCAGCTAAAGAAACACTGAGTGTGGTCATGGTGATTGAGTTCATACACATAGTGTGAGATGGTAAACTGGAAACTAAAACCGAACAGTCACTGACCTAGATCCGGAGGTATTGCCCAGAACGATCCTGGTCCGGTATTCAGGTTTCCACGTGTGGCTGGAAGGCTCTTCCGGGTCTTGCAACAGAGCAGTGAGAAGTTCCCGGCCGGCCGCCCCTCCTCTCTGTGCAGCTGGATGTCTGCGTCTCTGGTGGTTGCCACAAGTGATGCGCAGTGGCGCGATATCGATGTTAGAAAAAAATATAAAAAATGATGCTCATGAGCTGATAGTAGATACTATGTATTGGTCCTGTATAAATCCTACTCGTTTCGCCCTCGTGGGGCTTCGTCAGGGAGAGTAGAAGTGTATTCCTAGCTCCCATGTCTGTAAACCTTCAGAACTCTTAGGGTAGGTCAAGAGAATAACGATTCCTATTTATAGGAACCCCAGATGTGGTCTCCTTTGGTACAAACAATACAGGCATGTACCCACGATAGTGTATCTGTGGAGCTAGACGTTTCTAAAGTGACATACCCTCACTGTTGCCACTGGCCTTAACGCTTTTCTTCCATTACTGGCCTTAACGCTTTTCTTCCATTGAGGACTTTTTAATGATTTAATTGCTTGGCTAGACGGTCCAGTTAACCATCCACATTGCATACCAAAACAGACTAATCTCTTCGCTTCATCCCACACATACACACACTATCACAAACACACTTTGTTAGTAAAATTTTCTATTGTTAGCTGCCATCTATAGTAGATATATTTAACAATGTACTTTACTATACTATAGCAAAATAGAATGTAATATATAGCTCCATATTTCAATTCTGTGGCAGTATATATATATATATATATATATATATATATATATATACACAAGTTAACCCGTGCATGATACTCATGCATTCTAGTCAAATCAAGCTACTTAAGGTGTTAAAAAGGTTCTTGTCATGCATTTGGGCCTAGCCCAGGCCTCAACCACCAACCACTCCCCACTGTCACCCCCGACAACCACCAACCACTCCCAACTGTCACTTCTCCTTCAAGAAATATATATATATTTTTTTTAAAAAAATCTTTATAAACACTTTTAACAATTAACAAATTAAATTAACAAATTAAAAACATCTTAGTATACCAAATTTCAGCCCTTAACCCGTGCATGATACTCATGCATTCTAGTCAAATCAAGCTACTTAAGGTCTTAAAAAGGTTCTTGTCATGCATTTGGGCCTAGCCCAGGCCTCCTCAGGGGAAGAGCGTTACTTCCCGACGCAAGCGGCTTTTTTAATGTGTGTTCATGAGGTAAAATTACCTCACGAAAATGAGTTTGACCCCTCAACTCGTAAATTTAACCTTTACTACCCCTCCCACGGGGGGAAGGGGGGATGATGGAAGTTAACTGACTTGACTATTCTAATTTTTTTGTCAAATAATGTCAGTATACCAAATTTCAGGTCAATTGGATGAGCCCTTTCTGAGAAAATAGTTTTTACCACACACACACACACACACACACTAACGCACGCCTCTACACATGTGTGTTCATGAGGTAAAATTACCTCACGAAAATTAGTTTGAGCCCTACCAAATTTCAGCCCTTTTTGAAAAAATTTTCCCACACACACTAAGAATTTAGTAGGTCAGTGTATAACTCCGCCCAGCAGGTGGCGCTGCAACTTGGTTTTTTTTTTTTCACACACAGACAGACGCCACTAAGCATTTATATATTAGATATATATATTGACATATATATATCATAGATATATATATATATATATATATATATATATATCTATGATATATATATATACAGTCAAGTCCATAAATATTGGGACATCGACACAAATCTCATATTTTGGGCTCTATACACCACCACAATGGATTTGAAATGAAACAAACAAGATGTGCTTTAACTGCAGACTTTCAGCTTTAATTTGAGGGAATTTACATCTAAATTAGGTGAACAGTGTGGGAATTACAACGGTTTCTATATGTACCTCCCACTTTTTAAGGGACCAAAAGTAATGGGACAAATTAAACAATCCTACATCAAACTTTCACTTTTTAATACTTTGTTGCAAATCCTTTGCAGTCAATTACAGCCTGAAGTCTGTAAGGCATAGACATCACCAGACACTGGGTTTCATCCCTAGTGATGCTCTGCCAGGCCTCTACTGCAAATGTCTTTAGTGCCTTCTTGTTCTTGGGGCATTTTCCCTTCAGTTTTGTCTTCATCAAGTGAAATGCATGCTCAATCGGATTCAGGTCAGGTGATTGACTTGGCCATTGCATAACATTCCACTTGTTAGCCTTAAAAAACTCTTTGGTTGCTTTTGCAGTATGCTTCTGGTCATTGTCCATCTGCACTGTGAAGCGCCGTCCAATGAGTTCTGAAGCATTTGACTGAATATGAGCAGATAATATTGCCCAAAACACTTCAGAATTCATCCTGCTGCTTTTGTCAGCAGTCACATCATCAATAAATACAAGCGAACCAGTTCCATTGGCAGCCATACATGCCCACGCCATGACACTACCACCACCATGCTTTACTGATGAGGTGGTATGTTTTGGATCATGAGCAGTTCCTTTCCTTCTCCATACTCCTAATGTTTTTGATATCTCTTTGATGGGTTTGTTTTGATTTTTCAACCTAATGATGGCTTGCTTCACTGATCGTGACAGCTCTTTGGATCTCATATTGAAAGTCGACAGCAACAAATTCCAAATGCAAATGTCACACCTAGAGTCAACTCCAGACTTTTTACCTGCTTAATTGATGATAAAATAATGAGTGAATAGCCCACACATGTCCATGAAATAGTTTTGAGTCGATTGTCACATTACGTTTGGTCCATTAAAACGTGTGAGGCACATATAGAAACCGTTGTAATTCCTACACCATTCACCTGATTTGGATGTAAATCCCCTCAAATTAAAGCTGAAAGTCTGCAGTTAAAGCACATCTTGTTATTTTCACTTCAAATCCATTGTGGTGGTGTATAGAGCCCAAAATATGAGAATTGTGTCAATGTCCCAATATTTATGGACTTGACTGTGTATATATATATATATATAAATATATATATATATATATATATATATATATATATATATATATATACTGCCACCTAATTGAAATATATTTATATATTTATATATTTATATCTGCAAATATCATAAGATTTGGCATCCCTGGTATAGATCACAATTTGTTAATCATGGAGAGGATTATGGCGTGAGAGGAGTAAGTTGAAAGCCAGTTATGATAACCACTTTCTATGTTTCCTCATGTAATTCTTATTGAATATGTCAGTCCTGCCCGGCAATATGCAGCAATATGGCACTATGATGCTGACATGCAGGCTTTCTATGATGTCACTGTGCTGAATATTATTAAATTATAGATATATTGAGTTTACATATATGTATGGAACGACTTTTGTTTGCTTATAGCTTTTAAGTCCTATTGTATAAACAAGTTCTCACAGCCTGAATATGTCTTAATCAGATACACTATCATTAGTTAGATTCAAAATGTACATATTGTATTGTTATGTATTTCTAAAACCAATAAAAATACTTTATCAAAAATAAATAAATCTTTGGCCATATAGAAACATAATATACACTATTTAAGCAAACAAACGCTATGTATAGCAATCGCAAAGATAGGACTATGTAAAACAATATTACCTGTATCCCTCCAGGTTCACTACAGCACCTCTGAAAAACCAAATTTCTGCTTTGAGAGTTTATCGACACAAGATGTACAATAGAAGTATAGAGTGAAATTCGTTCTTACCTTATGTGATGCATCTTCCACCCTTTGTTGAGAAACCGAAATCCATAGGTCTGCAACCCCTAGAGTAGTGTGGAGTCCGTTGACGAGCCCCCAAATCCATCAGCAGCAGCAGCAGAAGCTATTTATATAGCGCTTCTAATTCCTCAGTGCTGTACAGAGAACTCTTTCACATGACTCCCTGCCCCATTGGAGCTTACAGTCTAAATTCCCTGACATACACACACACAGACAGACAGAGAGAGAGAGAGACTAGGGTCAATTTGTTAGCAGACAATTAACCTACCAGTATGTTTTTGGAGTGTGGAAGGAAACTAAAGCTCCCGGGGAAAACCCACGCAAATGCGGGGAGAGCATATAAACTCCACACAGATAAGGCCATGGAGGGAATCGACATATGTATGATATGCAATAAAGATTCTTCTGTGGTTCCAAAGCACAAACGTTTTAGTCGCAAAATAGATTACAGGGCAAAGTATCGCGTACATAAACTTGCGCAGTTGGCATCAACACAGGCTTCTATAAGAACGCTCTGGTTTCCAAAGCCAGAAGTGAACAATTTATACACTGTACAGTCATAAAAAACAGTGACATCACAAAGATACGAAGTTACAGTGTTAAGGTCCACATTCATAGGTCAATGGGTCATGACCTCCCAAGTACTCAACTCCCTATTAGTCAATTACTCTGGTCATTGTTAGTTCAGTTGGGGGTCATCTTTCCATGTATGGCCAGGTGTCCTATCCACAGGCTCCCGCCCCTAAACCTGTATAAACTGGTTCTTTTATGACATCTCTGGAGTTGCTATTTGGTGTATAAAAGTAATATTAGTTATAACTAGCGTTCGCAATGTGTGAATGTTACATAAACAATACCAGAAATGTTCTCATGCAATTGCAAACAGAATGAGACCAAACTCGAACTGGAAATACATTAAACTTATTTAAATGTTGCTATCATAATGAATGAGTTGCATATTAATCTCATCGCAACTGATTGTAGTGTACAGAAATTACCGATTACCCCCTTCATCCAATTATTAAACTTCAATAGTCCACCCTTTGAGAGTGTATCCAACACTCTCACCCTTTCAAGATTCAAAGAGGTCAAGAAAAGTATGCTTATGGAATGCACAACTATCTTCTACTACTATATGTTAAACTCAGATTCTGTCATGTAATTTGACCAATGACAGAAATCTTCTGTGAGGTATAACATTTTTATTACATTATATGGTTCAAGCAAAGCTGCCAAGTATGTATGGTTATAGTCCGCACACCTAACTTCTTCTACTATAATTTAAACTCATTTATGTCATGTAAATTGACCAATAGCAGAATTCTCTTGTGAGATATAAGTCTTTATGACATCATATGTTTCCAGCAATACTGCCACGTACAGTATGCCTATAGACTGCACAACTATATTATATTACTGTACATGAAACACACATTTCTGTCATGAAAATTGACCAATGACCATTGTGTGGTATTAGTCTTTATGACATCATATGGTTCTTGAAAAGATGTCAGGAAAAGTATGCTTATAGACTGTGCAACTATCTTCTACTACTTTACTTTAAACTTATATTTCTTCATGTAAATTGACCAATTTCATAATTTCCTTGTGAGGAATTAGTCTTTATGACATCATATGATTCCAGCAAAGCTTCAAAGTACAGTGTGCTTATAGACTTCACAACTATATTCTACTATTGTATTTTAAACTCATATTTCTGTCATGTAATTTTTATTCTTTTTTGCAATACTTGTACTTGATGAATTTTCTTATGTGTCTGATGTCAATACATCTCCCATGGAAGAGCCATTCTGTAAGTTTATATAAACATAAAAGAGAAAGAAAATAGAAAATATAGACAATATATACAGTCTGTTTGCAAATAGCAGCAGCAAAAGGTTCACACAGAATCCACTAATATGGGCGATCATCCCCAACTTGTTGTCCCCCAATGTCAGGCTACTCACAAGACAGTAGTAAAATATGGGCCTTAGAAACAGTTCTTTAAGCTTCTTTAAGCTTAAGTTTGTTGCAATACCACATAGTCATGACATGACATCCAATATAATCTCCAATAGACATCATTCATAAAATAAAACAAAAAAGGGGGTATCTAGCGTAATACCATTTAATATATCAAATCATATAAAATCACATATAATGCACTCACATGATCCTAAAAATTAATAAGCATATAAATATTCAATCAACATATACACTCCTACCGGAGATGATGCGGGTATATAGCAGTGTACAAGGATATAGTCACATGGGCCCCTGGATAAGTCCAAGTCACTGGAAGCTCCTCACACCTATGATGGCATACAGGCAGGATGTGTCACACAGTAAGTATGGATAAGGTTAATGTACTTTCCTTAATGACTCAGGCCCTATAAATGGTTGAAGTTTATGGTTACCATAAGAGTGTGAAGGGTGCCCCTTGTGGCCTAAGGTGCAACTACATACAGTCCTTGTTATCCCAAGCAACTAATAGACCAAAGGACCTCCACATGAGTGTTTAACACAGTTATGATATGGATTAGACACTTGTGTGTGTGTGTGTGTGTGTGTGTGTGTGTGTGTGTGTGTGTGTGTGTGTGTGTGTGGGGCAGTACAGACGAAATTGAGCATCAAGCCATCTCTGTTTGAAACAGGAAACAAACTCCTCAAGCACGGAAAAGCACAATGGTTGCAGAATTTACAGATTTAAACGCTTAAAGTAGATGGTAATACTTTATCTTCATCTCTTCACACTCCTGCACAATACTTAGAAACTAACAGCATGTTACATAACAGCTGCTGCTGTTAGGAGCAGTAGTTCCACAAGCACAGACCACAGGTGTAACACACTCTCAGACCACAAGTGGAACCAATCTCCAGGGACATTCTCCTTGTGTAAGGCACAATATCCCCTCATGCAGGTACTCCTCTGCCATGCAGTCTTCTCCTCCCTTACAGCCGCACTCCCAACTAACAGGGCTGCACCTTGCAGTGACCTCATGGTTTGGGTGTGAAGGGGCTGCTGCCTGAGGTACCTGTAGGAAGGGGCTCTCAGACTCTCACTGCCACTTTTTATTATAGTGTCCACCTGTGTCTGCTGTGGTGGTGTAATTTCTGGGGTACCCCTTGCAGCCATTAAGTGGGTGATGGGGCTCTAACCCCATCTTTCCCTCACTGGACCCTCAATGCGCCACCATACACTTGTTTTCAATATATTGGGGCACACCATGCCATGGGGAACTTCTATTGGTGCCTCCTGTTTGTTGTGGGGTCAGAAATCACCCCTCAGCACTAAACATCCCCATGTGACCTTATCTGCTGCTGTCAATGGGGGAGGGGATGCTAAGTATGTAAGTCTTTTAGGGGTCCACCAGCACCTGCCACCTGATGCTGGAGAAAGTTATTCACCTCACCCATTTTTAAATACTTGAGGCTAATCTGATTGCACAGATTATTTGGAGTGCTGTCTAAGCGTTCTGATCAGAAGTCTGTCAGACCCACAATCCAGTGTTCAGAGAGGTTGTATATTCACTTCCTGTCTGCGCAGCAAGGAGTGTGCATTGGAGCAGCAGAATGGCTGTCACATCTACACTTAACAAAATGGAAGGAATTCTATCGCACAGATTATTAGAAGTCTACCTTTTGTTAAACTCTTTGCAAGTCTCCTCTAATAAGAGAAATTAGGGGTGCAACCAAGGACAACTAAGAACAGCATTCTAAAATGAAAAACTAAAAAGTTGTATCTGAATAAGGTGCACTTGAACTCCTAAGAGCAATGGAATGCAGTCAATATGGTACCATGAACAAGAATATTAAAACATAACTTTTATTTTGTTATATAAATAAAATAAAATATAACATTAGCGAAATGTCAAAAGGTGAATAAAGTGAAACTAAAATTCACTGGAAGCACTATCTATCCAAGATGATAATGCATTTGCAGGTAAATTAATCTATGAAAGTGAAGCCAAATTGGGGAACCCATATAATAGTAGGCCCCAAATAGCAATAAATGTGCTCCTATATAACAATTAGCTCCCCATATGGATTCCTCAAGAAGCAGTAAACGGATACGTGCTATCAATAAAGCAACTAATCAAATGCATAAAGCTCAGTCTTGGCAAAACTCAGGGGGGTATAGGTCTACCAGATATTTTATCTTTCACTACGGTGGCAAAATTTCTGTACATTTTGTTTCTAGAGCAGGAACATTTTTATTAAATATACCTTAGAGAGGGAACTTTTTATCCCTATTCTGCATCTCTCAGTGGCTTCAATCCCATTACAATTTTGCTTCCTTTTTTGGGATACATACAGAGCTTGGACTTGCATCAATGATAATTTCAACAGGTATTATAGATATTCTAAGTACATACCAAATTGGAGGAATCCAGAGTTCACTGCAAGTTTAGATAATGCCACTTTCATGAGTTGGAGAAGCAAGTGCATATCTGCCATAAATGATGTGGGAGCAATAGATTTACTTTTGAACAACTTTGGGTGGAATTAGAAATTTGTAACGCTTATTTCTAAATGTTCCTACAGTTGCAACATTATATTATCTCATTACTTGCAACCGGCTCAATGCCAAATCCTACTGATAAATTAGATTGTTTACTTCTCTTTCTGAAATCTAATACATTTCGGATACATTACTTAGGAGCAGATCTCATACATGCAGACGTGACTGTGGTTTAGGCTGGGACACAAAGCACCTGGCAGAAAATGTTTCAAACCCAGAATTACCCTTAACTGGGCTTAAAGCATTTTGAATCCACTTGGAAGTATTGTGAGGACACCAGAGTTGGAACTGAAGCTCACTAGATACCCGGTTACCTCCCCAGCACAAAGTCCTAGCAGGCACAAAGTCCCGGCAATAACAGTCCACAGAAGATAGTCGAAGTGGGCCAGGGGTTCTGGTCTGTAGGTAAATTAAAGGTTCCTGGTCACTCGGCCAACTCTCCACCAGCTTGGTGGGACCCTGGTTATTAGTCTCCCTGCCAGTGCAGGCTCACTAATTCCCCAGAATTTACGAATGTCTCCAGATTGAGGAATGACAGAATTAGTCCTAGAGGTGCATTCTGCGCTGCCTGAAGAAGCTCCTGCTATAGCAATACTTTCTGGCCCTGAGAAAATATGATTACTCTCTATCAGTCCAAGTCATTGCTCTCTTAAGATTCTCCAATAACAACCCTCTCCCTTTCCCGGGCATCCCTTTTTATCCCTTTTCAAAAGACACCTGATCCTTGTCCCCTCCCTGGGTCAGTTATCGCTCATTGTCCCCTTGTGATTGGTGATGTGAAGAGTTTGGGTGGTAACAGGGGTGGAGGTAGAGCATGACATTTGTGGTATCCCACCTGCTATGTCCATGCCATCCAGTTTGGGTTGAAGAGGTGCTGGAACAATAAATAGCAAATAGGCAGAGTTCACCTCCTGATTTTAGATAGGGTCCTGACCTTCTTGTTTTAACCTATTCCACTCTTTTTGATGTCACAGGTTCCACAGCTCTTTCACACTTCCTGTGAGCTACCTCCCCCTTCTTCTCTGGACACCACAGTAAACAGATCTGGCCACTGGTTGGCATGTAATAACAGATTGGTGCTTGGTTGTTCAATTGGCCTACTGATGACAGACCGGGCTGGCAGGATCTGGCCAATGTAAAGCCTGGGTCTGTCATAAGTATCTCACCTAATCTAAGGACCAAGAGGTCCACTTTAAGTCCCTTAACAGAGCCTACATTACCTAGTCTCATCGTCGTCATATGGTTAAGGAGGAGACAGGAATGTTTCCAAAAGTAAGACACAGTAAACAGACTTTATACAGAATTTCTGAAGTTATCATAAGATTGCTAAATTTTGGAATAAAATTGTCACTTTTATATATTAATGTCATCTTTAATGTCCATGTTACCTAAGATATAGAGGCCCTTTTAAATCATCACTATGTTGAAAACTGATTTGATAGACATACTGCATTTGGATATGAGGGCTACCCTTCCTGACATAGAAAAATAAGTGCAAAGGTTCCAAAAGAAATGGGATAGCTATTTGGATTCATGAGATGTAACGGTACAAGCTAATGGTCTGAAGCTGTTTGAATCATCTTAATGTTTTTACTCAGTCAATAGTTATAGATATGATCTTGCTTCTAATTATATTTGTTTCAGATCTCTTTTTTTCATGGTTTTCCCATGTAGCAGGATTTTAATTAAATATTTTATTTTACGTATTTTTTTCTTTTAATTTACCTTTGATTTCCATACATAACAATGTACACATTTTGTTTGTCCTGTTTCTCAACTTGTATACAATCCTATATACAACCTTTCTGTCTTACTATAATATGCTACACTGTATTTAAATGAATATTGTACCAAATCTATTTTTTGCATGATTTGTATGTATAATGTACATTTTTATGCTTCATACCCATGTTGTTACTTTCTTTTATGTTTTCTTCAAAAAAATACAAAGAGTTTTTTAAAAAAAATGGGATAAACCTCTTTTTGTATGGTGCCAAAATACAAACTGACAGGTATAAATTGTGCACTTTTTCTCTTTCTCTGCTTTCTATTTGACATTTATTTACAACAAACAGATTATTCCTGAAATGAACTGCTGAGGCAGTGAATGCCATGAAACAATGAAAAAGAATTCTCCATGGGAAACAGTACAAACATGTTGTTCTAGAAATGCATATGACAAGTTGTAATCCCAAAAATGCAACAACAAAAAAACCAAAAACTAAAATAACATTGAGAAGGGAATTCAAACTGTTTGAGAGCAGGGACAGTGTGGTGAGATTCTCCTGCAGCAATGCCTTTACCAAGGCGTAGATCATCTATCTTGGGGCAACAGACCCCTTTGGCCTCTGGAGAGTGTTCTGGGATTACCACCCATAGGGTCATCATTGGCAGCACCAGTAACCTACCCAGGCCCCCTGGGGTTTATGTAGGCAGTGCCCCAACTGGGGGTGTAAGCAGCCTTGGTACTCGTGTATCTCGACGTGCGTTGGGCATCAGCAGTGTTTTTATGCAGGGACTACGCAGCTCTGGACCACCTGTTCCTGTAGCCCAAGGTTTGGGGAGAGGAAGAGCTCCCACTTTTGAATCTTTGAATGGCTGCCTAGTAGAGTACATAGATAAAGTGAGATCTTTAGAACAGGTGAACCGTGAGCTGGAAGAACACATCAGGGTATATCTGGACAAAAAAGTATCAACTGTAAGCAGCTGGGGATCGCTCAGGGACAACTGGGAGAATATATACCATCAGGTAAGTGTTGTCATAAGTGGTTGTTGAAATTCTGTAGTACCAACGAACATCAGTGTACTAAATATAGAGTTATATATGAAATAGGCATAGTATTTTGTGCTTTAAAATTGTGGTTCTCTGTGCTATAAAAGCACTAGTTCCAATGATTCTTGCAATTATTCTATACACACACAATATAGAAGTATGATAATTAAATTCACAGTCACTTTTCCCACCCCCTCTGCTATTTAAATATAAAATCCTTAACTAATGACTGTTTGACTTGCTTTACATTTTTCAAATGTTTATTCAGTTTTGATAATCATATCTGGCATTACATTATAATTTTCTGCACTGGATAAAAATGTTAGGCTAGGGGAAATATGGTGGCTACACTGCCATGTACCTAAGTGAAGCTTTGCATAAATAGCACTATGATTTAGACTAAGTTTTAAAATGGAAGTCCCACTTACATAGACAATTATAATAAGGATTTTTTCCAATTAGTTAGAAGTTTATATTTACAAAAGGGGCAAAAAAGGGTTGACAACACAGCTACCTCTGTTGCTTTATTGTTTATTGTCATCAAACCACAGCTAACAGAGGGAGCTTGGGGTTCCCTGCTCAGATATACATTGTCTCCATAAACACCACAAATTCTTTCAGATAGGAAAAAGGGGAATGAAGTAAGCATTAAAAAAAAAGAAAACAACTTAAAAAAAAGCACATGTTTAACAGGCGACTAAGCAATTTAAATTTCCTATAGCAAATCACACTGATTCCTAAAGTTTGCCTGGTTTTCTAGTCTCAGTTTATGAAATGAGTGCTTTATACAAAGATTGAAATAAACAAATTGAGCTGTTAGATAAACACAGCATTCTCAAGACGCCTGGCTGAATGTTAATAATCCAAGAAAAATGTATTATCAGTGGCGCACGCAGGGGGGGTTTCTGAGTCTCTAGAAACCCCCCCCCCTGCGCTAACTATGTGGCCACTATTCTATACAGCAGCCGCGGCGCTGTCAAAGAAGCGTCCGCGGCGGTGCTGCATTGTATACAGCAGCTCTCTCTGGGGTTTTTTGGGGGGGTTTTTTTTGGGGTCGGCGACAATCCTCCGTGCGCCGCTGATTATGATCCTATACTGTGATCAAATTATCCTCTTGCCAGTAACATGCACCTGCAAAGGGCAAGCTCTCTCTAGAAATGCTGCTATGTTAGCACTGAAACTTATTAATTCGATGATGCTATGTGTTATCATACGGAGCACCAAGGCTACAGCTTCACTGCAATGTTTTTTGCCTATTTTAGGTTTCACCCTTAATAGACTTTCCTGAGGATTCATTTATAATTTTAGGCTGCCTACTTTGGCAAAATAAATAATAAAAACATTAGAAGCTATTTTTAGAGAGAGGATAATGCCCACATGGATGTATATAAATGAGACACATAAGACACTAATAATTTGTAGGAGAAAGAGGGAGCAGGTCATACTAGGTGGGTGACTATACTTTATGCCATCTGAATAACATTTGCTGAAGAAGTGTGCTGGGCACATGAATGTGTTTTATAGTAAACACTATGCAAATGCAGGATACTACACTTACCAGCACAGTACAATCAGAATCTGGATTTATGCATTTTTTTTGCAAATTTTATTTATCTAATAAGTACACCGCAGTTGACAAAGATAAAATACCAGTTTTCTTTGTTATAATGGGGAACATAAATAACATAAAAAAGGGAATAAGGGAAAGATATAGCATATCTGTGGAGTCTCTATAGGCTTCACTGCAACAGAATGTGTAATTACTGTATCCTCTATATGTAGCCGAACCAAGTAGCGGTGAATTCTGCTTTTCTGTCCAATGCGGCCAAATTGATATCCTCCACAGACACATAAAAAGTGAGTCTATTAATCATCTCCTGGTATCTTTTGAGAGTTTTGTATCACCTTTGTCCAGAATGGTTGGAGTGTGGCATTTTAAATATTGTATTGTACAGTTGGCCAATAGTAAAAATTGCTTCAGTGTAGTTGGAAGCTATGGGTGTAACTTTGGATGATTGACCTGTGCTGTGGAAAGGCTTTGCACCATTCCTGAATCCCATTACAAATTGTAACACAGGACACAGTCAATTCCTGCCCCAGTATATAGGTCTTATAAATTCTGGTCAAACTAGGTTGTACATTGTTAGAGATTTATAGATTTTATAAGAAGTATTACATAAAAAAACAATTTTGGTTTAATTAACTAAAATTAATATAACTTAACACACCCCTATTCCACAATTTTATGTAACTAAGAACAGTAATCATAACACATATTTTGTGTCTGCAAAAGAAAAGGAATTAGTTAGGTCATCTGTTTTATCTTTACCACCAGATGAGATTTACTCCTAAGAAACATTAGACCTGAAAAAAATCATCTGATATATTGTACTGTATGAATGGGAGGGAGAGCTGTGCTGCATTGCTTATGTTTGGGTGATAGAACAGATCTGTTCTATTATTGGTGAGACACCATCATGGCAGCCCCAATAAGAAATGTGTAAGATTGTAAAACTGCTGTAAGTCAATATAAAATGCATTTATTTAATTCTGTTTCTGTAAATTGATATCTCTTATATTGTGATTTTACTAAGTTTTGTGTTTAATTCCACTTTAAGAATCCTTTTGGCACCCTCAGTTTTTTTTTTAACTGATTTTTTTTTTATTGAGTTTTATAAAACTTTTAATGAGGGGGTACAGAAAAAATAAAAGGAAGGGAGGTAGACATTAATTTGGGAAAAGGGAAGGAGGGGGTAAATGAAGGAGGATTGAACACAACATTAGGTCATAAAAAAGCAAAATTTTAGCATAGACATGTAATAACAACACTGTAGTAGTTTAGTACGGTCATAACAATAGACAATTCTTCTTGTTGTATGCTCGTTTACACAACATCTGAACATAACCTTGGAGCTCTCTTGGCTTACTAATGTCTAGAAACTCAGGGAGCATCATTAATGCTTAGTTGTGAGGTTCTCATTCAAGCTCCCTCTCCCTCGTTCATATAAATATTTATTTATTTATATATATTTATTTATTTTTGAGATAATCAGTTTTGGAGGAAGTGGTTGTTTCCATGCTTGAGCAATTACAGTCCTGGTTGCACACCTGGCCCAACACATATCTGTCCAATTGTGGGATTGAGGGTGGGTAATGATGCAGAAGGGCAAACTCTGGAGAGGGGTGAACCGGGTGCCTTAAGATATCCCCTAGCAAATTGAATACTTCATTCCACAGAGGCCGTATTATTAGTCATGACCAAAAAATGTGAAAGATATCTCCTCTTTCTGTCTGGCATCTGCCTGCATAGATACATTTGCTGTGGGAAGTGTAAATCCCTCGATACCACTACAAAGTCGATAACATACCATTAAGGCATCTCTAGTAAAAACAGACAGGCTGTGGTTTGTGGGTCTCCAATCCTTAGGAGCCCATAGGAGATCTACCAGGGGATAGTCTGTATTACATGCTAACTCTAAATCTAGCACCCTCAGTTTTGAAGGCTGGTATGTGTAATATAGGCTTCAAGAGAATACAGTTTGAAAGCTGGAATCGTAGCTCCATTTTCAAGCCTGTCTATCAGGAACACAGGTTTATTACAATCCGTGTGGAGTTTGAAAGTGCTAGTTTTTTTATCCTTAGTCTACATATCATACCTCACAACATTTTAAAAAACAAACTCAGTACAATATAAGTCCCACCTACCATGCGACCAAATCACACCTAAATGTGCACAAATGAAATCAAACCACACCCATATTTACGCAAAGCCTAACCTATATTCTGATAGGAATGATCACCTTTTGAGGGGTCCAAGAACCAGGACTCTACTACTAAAATTGGAACTACTGGGAAGTATTTCAGATACCTTGGGCCTGATATATGTGTGGACGTATGTTTGTTTGGATAGCATATCTTGCGTGATTATGCAAAGCACAAGCCCAGAATCAAACTGTGCTAATGAGCGCATTTGTCAGAAGCAGGTGGACATGAGTTGCCTGCACTTACTACCCTTAAAACCAGGGGCGGGCAGGCCCGGGGGGGCAGACGGCTAATAGGGCCGGGGGGTATAGGGCCCCCCCGATGCAAAATACATAATTTCCCTCCGCGGCCGCATCTGATGATATCAGATGCGACCGCGTCATCGCACAGGCGGCCGCATCACATGACAGGGGATGCGGCCGCGTCATCGCACAGGCGGCCGCATCACGTGACAGGGGATGCGGCCGCGTCATCAATGATGCGGCCGCATCCCCTGTCATGTGATGTGGCCACCTGTCTGCCCCCCGGCTATCCCTCTCCCCTCTCCCTGGGCGGAACAGGGGAGGGATGGTGTGGACTAACATTGGCTATGTATAGTAAGTGTGTGTTAAAGCAGATTTGGTCGATTCAAGTCCTGTGTTTATCGTAAGTATGCTAATTGTCAGTAATATTTTTTTAAACCTGCTACAGGGCAGGTGTATATGATTTCTTCACATGGCTATATATTGTGCAAATTGTGGTGTTCCAAGTAGAATGGGGGATGACTACACTAATGTTCCAACTCCTGCACACAAATGGAATAGAATCATGTAATTTTCTTCAGTGGTTGGAGAATGAGCATGTTTTTCCAAATTAGTGATTCACAGAGTCTTTTTAGCCAAGCAAAACAGGCAAAATGTTTACAGTCTCGCAGGAGGCGGTAATTGGACCTCAACCCTACTTTTATTTGGATTCCTTTTTACATCTTTTAGGTATATCTCATCATGGAAGCACACTAATATACACATAAAGCTTTGTAATAAAAAAAAAAATCAAAATGTAATGTTGTGAAACGTAAAATAAAGGTAACCCAATGTCCCCTTTGTCACGGGCACTAGGAGTCTTTACCCAGGGATCACCAGGTGATGGACTTACCAGAGCAGTATAGATGGTAATATGGTGCTTTGGTACCGGGGTGATCACGGAACAGGAGACAGCAGATGGTAGAGAATGCTCGTGAAAGTCTATGACTAGCAGCACTGGTAATATATAGGTAGTAGTACACGAGGAACTGAATGGACAAAGGAAACGTGAGGGTAGTCAGTGGTCTGCGGTAGCAAGTTGTACCACTGCTATAGTGAGGAGGAATGTCCAGAAGCAATGAGAGCTACTCACGTGACTCTTTTGTTTGACCAGGTTCTATAGCCCCAAGTATCACATCTATTGACCTCTACATCCAGCAGCACATAAATACGCGTTAAAATGCATACTGTTGATACATTCATCTACTGCACCCAACCTCTCCAATTGTTAACTCTTAAATTATTACCTATAGAAAGAACGACAGAGACAACTTCTTGAAATTGGAAATTTAGCTCACAGTTTATTGAATTGGCGGTGAGAGCAAATTCCAAGTCAGCTAACAACTAATAGCAAAACCAACAGTGTACGGCCACAAGCACAACCACTGGTACCAGAACAAAGTCCCTTACGATTGGCTGATGCTAAATCTGGCGTCATCATGACTGCTTCACCTCTGGACTCACAATGACGAGCTCTCACAAAGCAGGTCAAGGGGTCCTTTTCACAGAGGGACCTAGTGCCAAGGTGCTTCGAAGGGGGCAGTAACGTGTGGCCAATCAGCCATAGCACCGTATGGAATTAGTCGCTGGCTGCAAGAGCTCTCCTGCCAAACTGTACATCCTATGTAAAATGAAAAGAATAGTGTACATATTAATACATTAGTCAGGGAGCGAGGAAGGGGATACATGAAGTACAAGAGATCCCACCCAAACTGTACGGAGAATATATGCCTTTGGATTGACCCTGTCCCAATCAAAACTTTCCTTGAAAGCCACTGCCGTTTTAAATCTGCTCTGCAAAGTTGCCAAATATCAGGGATTTGCAGAATCCGCTGCTTAATATATTTACACCCAGGGGTTAAATAAACAGTATTGCAGAGTTAGGTTTAATGTATTACAGTATAGCGATTATATTGAACAGTGTAGCAGGCGCAGATATAAAACAGTGTGCAGTGTAGCTGGGTTAAATATTACAGGGTTAGTTTGCAGGGTTAAATAATATATAGTTTGCAGAGTTAACAAAGGTATCTGGAATATGCAGAGTGCTAAAGGCATCCTGTAATGCACTGGCCTGGTCTTATATAGCCCAGGCCCCATTGTCTCAGCCTGCCCTTCAACCAGGTGGGGACAGTAGGGGTGATTCGTACCTAGCTCTGTGCAAGTGCCGTCAGGAGCATTCTCAGGGCATAGGTAGCACTGTGCACGCACAGACCACAGTTTGATTCCCATGGATGTTTCTGGTGCACCTTTACAGTGACATTTATAGTTTGGCCAGCATGAACATTTCGTCACAAGCTTTGCACAAACATCAACACCTGGATTGAGGCACGCTCCTATTTATGTGTATAACAGGCAAGTCAGCACAATTGCACATAAAGAATGTGCTGCATCTGCAAAATTTCTGGTTCATAAATTGCCACAATGGCTAAAAACGTTATGGCACGATAATTTGACAAAATGAGAAATGAGAGATTTAATTTGTACCTCAACAAGACATTTTCCACTCACAAAAAAATACAGATTTACTGAGAAATAAGGTTTTTATTGTAGAGCTCGTATGTTTTCCTGAAAAAATTTAAGTGAAATAAGCCCTTCTTATAGAGTTTCAATATGTTTAGTCACAAGATGGCAGCAGATACACAAGGTATTGTCTATGCTAATACAGCTTTATATGCATGTTTGTGGCTTGCATGTTATTTGATTGCAAGCTTTAAATACTAATGTAACATTTGAATCCTGGGAGCCTCTATAATAGCTGATCTGGTTATAGAATACAGGGTACAAAAATAAACAGTCTATTTCTCAACAAATCTCTCATAGATAAGGGGGTAAATGTATGAACATGCGGAAGTTTCCCTTTACAATGCAGCGCCGCTTGAAATTTAATCGCCGAACACGCTGAACACGCGGGTGTTTAAGAACCCGCATGTTCATACATTTACCCCAAGGTCTACTCAAATGCACAACAGGGAGAAAACAACACCAGTGGTGAATAAAGATGACCTAGGTCTCTGGGCTATACATATACCATGGGCCCCCACCCCACACGTAAATCTCAACTACATGTCAAACGTACATTGTGCCTCACGCCACAAAAAATTTTTCTAGCATTCTCCTTGTAGTTCCAGAAAGCAATAGGTGAAGGCCCCTAGGTACAAGGTACTTTGGGAGCCCCTGTCCATCAACCACTCCTGAACAGCCTCTGGGAAGATTGACGCCTGGAGTTCCATAACAGCCCTGCAAGCTGTTAAGAAAGGCTAAGACTTGTAGTTCTGCAATATCTGTGAGATTCAGTTTTACTACATACCTGCCAACTTTACTCCTCTCCCGCGGTGCAAAGTGGCAATCACATCATCCACTCACAGGGGCTGGACCAAAATAATGCAATTCAATTGTGTCATCAAGGCCACCTCTCACCCACTTCAATAGGAAGTGGGCAGGATGTGGGAGGATGACCTGCTCTTTCGGAAGTTCCAGGAGAAATACTCAAAATTTGTGAGACCGCCGGACATTCCAGGAGTGTGGGCAAGTATAGTTTACTATTAACTAGACTAGCTAATAGTACACCTAGAGGAGAGTTTTTGGGGGAACTTTAAGTCCCAACCTGGTAGCTTGTGGCCACCTGGAAGGACATGCTAACACTTGTAATTCCAGCTAAATAGTCTCTTGCTATTAGAGCTACCAGTTTTTTGCAATTACAACTCACTCTGGGTGCAGGGTAGACTGACTCTTGTAGTTCATGAGACCTGTTTTGGAAGTATCAATCTGTCAGCTTACCCTGCTAGACCTTTCAGCTGCTAGGATAGGCTACAATTTATAATTCCACAAAAGTTAGTAGTAATTTGCATAAGCCTTAAATGTACTAGTAATTAGCATAGTTAGTAGGCAACATGAAACTCTCCAAAAGTCTCAAACTGTCCTGCCAGCCTCTGAGAGCAATCCCAGGGTAGGATGTACCTTTTGTGCCCTACTAGCTATATATTAACTTTTACTTTTTATTTTTCAGCTGGGAGTAGTAATTCATTGTTAGTCACGCAGTGCCTCCCTCGTGAATAGTGAAGGTGTGGACAAGTCCATACACATAGAAGCACAGACAACAGTTTTGTAGACACCCCACCACCATGCGCCTAGTGCTGGATATTGCCACCAATGCAGCAGCCTCCAGCCCCCTCCACCCACACACACACACACACACACACACACACTGCTGTGAATGCTGTCTAGTGTTGTGTGACCGTAAAGTCTAGGTATGTATGACTGCTCTGACCAGCAAGAAGCTACAAGCTCTCTGCTATTTTTTATATATTTTTTTTATGCATAGTCATCCATAGCCTCCCATGTATGGCCACTTAATGGGCCTAATCCTTTTTGGATGTACTATTTAATTATGATTTAAAAATAATGATCTGGCTTACATGTAAATAAAAATTGCAGGACTATAGCAGAAAGCATAGAAAAAAAGTATTTAATTATTGTATCCTGTTAATAACATAGTCATTCATGAAAAAAACAGTAAAACAATAAATAAATATTTAATGAAATTCATTCATGAGGAGGTTATTAATGTCTACTGTACATAAAATGCATTTTTACAGTTGCTCATGATCTAGCATACATACGTAACCGTCATCACTGTCAATCGGCACTTACACATAAACTGTAGCTGGTGCAAGTGATACAAGTGATACAACAAAATACCTACATACCTTAGAGATGCCCAAAGCTTGAACCAGACACTGCTACGTGTACTTGAGCTTGGCACGCCTTTACTGTACATTTACTACGTGCATACACCCCTTCTACTCCCCATCCCGCCCCTGAAATCATAGGCTGTTGTAAGTGTCCTTTGCATTTGATCATTAATTGTATGTTCTTGCTTTCACTGGTGTATAGTTTGTTTCTGGACATGCACAATGCAATTTAACGCAAAATACAGTAAGTATCAACATTTATGTTCCTTAATAAATCAGGTCCTGACTCCATAGAGTGAAATCTCCCTATGGTACTCAAGGCACCTTAGGGATCTTGCTTAGTTCTCCTTAGAGTTCCTCAAGCTTTATTTTAGGTTAATCTACTTTGACAGCTTCAGAGCTACTCTACTTATAACCTAGCAATAACCCAATGTGTAAATTGAATTCCCTGCCATTTATCTCATACTTGCCAACTTTTTGAACCTCTGCTCCGGGAGATCCTGGAGCAGAGGTCATGTGACAGAGGTAGGAGGGGACGTGGCAACGCTACTGCGTAGTCCTGTCCCCTGCTAAGAAATGCTAAAATACATGGCATTTCAAAGCAGGGGACGAGATACAATCGTGTCATTAAGCCCTGTTCCCATCACATTCAGGACAATGCCTGCTCTCCCTGGAGTCAGAGGTCGGCTGGGCTGGGTGGCAGGGGGGCATATGCTCCCCGGTCGGTACCATTGTAGGCTACCTTGGGTTGGGTCACTGGGCCACCTGCATTTTTTTTCCCATTAAAATAGGCTGTTGAGTCGAGTTTTGTCCCCCGGGCTAAAATTTGCCAGCCCTCCCCTGCCTGGAATCCAGGCAAGTATGATCTATCTCCCATAGCGTTCTCTGCTAGAAGCTAGTGTTTCCTGAAAAGGAAAACACATCAAGAGGGATCATGATGCACTTGGCTGCTTTTTTAAAAATTCAACAGGGAGCAATGCCTATAAAATTGACACTTTGCATGGTGACTTAGTAAGTACAGTTGTCCCACAAGAGGGAGCCCCCCAATTCAGAGGTCCACACTTTTCAAATCTTGCAGGGAAACTGTTTAATTTCAACATATTTGTTTTGTCTACAAAATAAATACATCCATAGGTAGCAATTTAGAAAGCAGTATTACGGTTCAGCATGTTACCGTACATTGATTCATACAGAAATAAAAGAAATATAAAAGACCATGGCAGATTATACTTTTTACATATAATAACAATTTTCACTGACCACAAAAACCTTCAGTATATTCAGGCCGCCAAAACTCTAAATCCTCGACAGGCCCGCTGGGCTTTGTTTTTCACCCGGTTCAACTTTCTCATCACTTACCGTCCAGGATCAAATAATACCAAGGCTGGTTCTCTGTCTCGAAGCTTTATGGCATGCCATCCTCAGCCTCCTGACCCGCAACCTATAATTCTGTCGACCTCCATTCATATCGGTCTAACTCAGGATCTTGGGGCCACACTTCGCCAGTTCCAGAAAATTGCTCCAGCTCAGACACCCGTTAATAAATTGTTTGTCTCGGTTTATCTAAGGAAGTCTGTTCTCATCGAATGCCATGACAATCACTCAGCAGGTCATCCTGGAATCCATAGAACCATTTAAATACTCTCCCGCTGGCTTTGGTGGCCCACCTTATCTTCTGACATGGAAAAGTTGTGTCTCCTAGCCTCAACCAGCCTTCTTCTAACAGGCCTTGGCCTTTGCTTGTGGACGGAAACTGTGAGTTCATCATAAAAAACATCCTTGACTCAAGAAATGTTCAAAGCCAAGTCCAGTTCCTTGTACATTGGAAGGGGTATGGCCCTGAGGAGCGATGTTGGATACCGCAGAGGAGTCTCCACGCTGAGAGACTCGTTAAGGAATTTTTTAAGAGATTTCCTACAAAGCCTGGATGTCGGGGTTCGTTGACCCCTCCTCAAGGGGGGTACTGTCAGGAGCTGTGACGGTCGTGGGCACCGCCGCAACTCCCCGTCCTTGCTCTCTGGCATCCTGGCCATCGCTATGACAACCGGGACATCACTTCCGGTCTCCTCTTCCTGGTTGCCTAGGCAACAACCGGGACACCTGCATCTCCCTGCCGCCGCGCCTGGCCAGTTGTCAAACAGCCGGGCGCGCGAGCACATGGTTAGTTAGGTCAGCCTCCTAGGGCTGATTGGAGGGCTATTATTGTTGCAGCCTTCTGGCTGATTACTATACAACTGGACACTGCAATGGCTGGCAGGGTCATTCATTAATTAAGTTTAACCTGGGGGTGCTTTTCAGGGCTCTGCTCTGATTGGCTCTTAGCATTATTTAAGGCAGTCAGAACTGAGCCTCACTGCCGGTTATAGCGTTCTGTTCCAGCACTGCTGCCTGCTCCTGTTCCTGTTTGGTGTTGAAATCTTAGATTGATTTACCCGTATATGACCTCTGCCTGTCCCTGGACCTTGAACCATTGCCTGTGACTCTGATCTTTTGCCTGTACCCTGACGTTGAACCATTGCCTGTGACCCAGACCTTTTGCCTGTCCCCAGAATCCGAACCATTGCATGTGACTCTGACCCTGCTGGTACCTGACATCTCCTCCGATGCTCTGTCCAGTCCGCAGATCTCTGACCTGCCTCTGCTCCGTGTACTAGCAGAGCTTAAATATGCATTGCTGCGATTTGCAGCGATCCATATTTAGTTGTATCGCCTCTTCATCATCATCATCATCACCATTTATTTATATAAGAAATCTTATTGATGCATAGACCTGTCACGGACAACCCATCCTGTCTCAGATACAGCAATCTGAACAGCTGGTCATGACTGGTGTTACCTTAATCACAAAGGATTTATTATGGTGTCCTTATGTTCACCAGAACCTTAATAATATTTCACACCTAAATCACATACACATGAGCCTCCCTGGGCTTTGTAAGTTCACAAAGAATCATGGAGAACACACTATATTAAATTTATTTAATCTGAAAAATGTTTCCAAGGCTTATTTACAAAAATTAATATCAAACACATACAATATGTTGCACAAATGATTTTCAGAAATTAAAATAGGAAATAAACACCGGAGTTCCTACTTACAAGTTCAGGAATTGGTGTGTGAGGAGTACACATTGAGAAGAATAGCACATTTCAGTCGTGATAGACCCCTTCAAAGAAATGAACACTGTACTACTGATACAAGGGATTTTTAAACCATTTTTCTTGGTCCTTCATCCCCCACCTTAGGAATTTAATTTTCACCTAAGTTAGATGGATGCCCAAAATGACACAGGGCTTTCGAAGTAAATTATGGATGTCCGGAGACCTGGCATTTCACAAGACCTGAATTCTCACCTCTGCTCATTTGGCCTGGCTAAGTCTAACTCTGCTGCATACACAAACTACTCATAGATCTTATCTATCTCTGGGTCTGGCTACTTTCACAAGACCATTGATACTTGCCTAGGTCAGACTCAGGTCAGTTAACAAAATACACTTTGAAAGGTTACATAAAATATTCAGAGTGTTATACATAAATTCAACAGAAAATAACAATCAGTCATTAGATATACAACATTTTGTCACAAGAACCCTTAGAGCTAAAAATAAATTCAGCTAGACAGTGCAATTTTGCTCCTTGGTAAAAACTATGTTGAGTTGTAGGGGGTGGGGACCAATTTAAAATGTATGGATTTAGAGTGGGAGTGTTAAAATAAAGCTGCTCAGCATTTGTGTGCTACATGAAAAAGTAGGGAGCGTTTTCCTTACATGCAAAAAGAAAATAATTATTTTGTCCAGGTCAAAATTTGCATCCTAAATTAATAATTCAGAGCAATGCTTTAGTAAAGGTCATAGACAGAGCATTTAGGACTGTAGTGGATACAAGATACACCTATTTATACAGTTAGGTATGCTGTCGGGTTCATCCATTGTAGATTTTCCCAGACTACCACTTTCCCACCTATCATCAGTGCCTGTCTTGGATAAACTTCAACGAAAAGTATCACCACAATTTGAATTTCATGTGACAATTGCATTACTAAAGCCTGTTTTGTGCATAAAATCACTTGCAGATAGTGGGCAATAATTAGGTCAAACTGCAGGTGAGTCACTAATTTTTAGAATTATCTTTTTTTTTTAGTCTTCCCAAGTGAATGTTTGATATTGTTATTTTCAGGAACTGATAAAGAAGCATGTTTGAATAAATGTATGTAAAATACACTTTTCTATTAAATTGTTTGTGTCCTTGTGCTGGATTCAAACCTGTCATTGACAGGAGCACACCATCAATACTGCATGGTGTGAGAGCTGTCTACTCACAGCCACAATGCAGACAGGCCTTTGGCAGTTTTAAGATATCTTGACATGCAACAATGTAGTCAGATAAGAAAAGTAGCAGATTAGATTGTTAGAGGTGACAGTTTTTATTGTAAACTCACGTATTAGAGAGCAAAGAAAGTGGCATCTGTGGGTGTTCTAATAGGAGGAGCTGTGCAGATTCCTTGCTAGATGTAGACTAAGTACACTTATGTGCCTCATATGTGTTAAGGAATGAGAGTTTTAGATGTGATACAAAGGATGGAGAGATTGTCTTTTTTTGAGTATTTTCCCAGGTTTATGGAAACTGCAGAGATTTTTTCCCCCCCAAACAACAGGATTTGAGTTTTAAACGTTGTTTGGACTCCATCCTATACTTACTTTTGCACCTTCTAGGTGTATGTGATGCACCCAAACCCTAATATAATAAAACAGGTAAAATTTACAAATTTTATTTATTTAAAACTTAATTGAGGCTTGATAGAGCAGTATTAACAAGAAAGGAACTTTAAAGCAACGTTTTAACCATTTCCCCCATGCACATCTCCATCTTGCATCAAAAACTTGCCACAGAAGGCATTTGCTCAAATGTTCTTTATCAAATCGTGGTACCTTGGTATGTGTGAGGTATGGGCACATTTGTGCAAAATGAAAGGTTCTGTGCATTATCAGTGGTAAAAGAACTGTATCTGCTTATTTGAAATATATGTAGTTACCAGTAGATCACACGGCATTATGCATTATGTCTCAGTGATGTCACTACTTCCTATTAAATTCAGTCACTTCATTCTTTTACCCGGCAACAGTTCTTTTTTTCCCGGGACTGTCCTGACATTCCAGGCAGCCTATAAAGTGGCCTGCTGGGAAAATGGTGTGTGGTTTGCCTGAAATGAGCATGGCGCAGGCAGATTAAGGGGATTTTTAAGTGGATTGAGGCATGGCCTAAATTTTCTAAATTTAATCAGGAAAGTCATGAGGTTTGTATTCTTATGAATATTAGGGCAGCCCACAAAATGAATGCCTCTACTCTGTGTAGGCAATCGGTGCACTTTAAACATGTGGTGAGTAGTTAATTTCATGTGCTCTGAAACTTGTAATTATAAGACATGCCTTTAAATAATTGATAAATCAAGAAACAATATTGTATATATCAATAGTTTAATTAACTCCGTATATTATGTAGTAATCTAATTTCTATCTGTTAATTATGTTAAAAAAATAGAACTCAGTGACACTATTTAGATATTATTTAAAACAAGGTGCATGAACAATAGCACTTAGTTATTACAGGGATTTATGAGTTTCAGATGACATTTTCATATATGCTATAATTAGAGCACCAATCATACTTGTTTCACTGAAAGGTCCTTTTTCTATAAACAAAGAGCTGTTAGTGACAAGTTCCCACTTGCCTGCCGCTGGGACAAGAAATGCAGCTTACACAAGAAGTAATTGTACATGATTGCAATCACACAATTTCATCTGGAAGACTCGCTGGCCTTTTCATATATAGCTTTAAAAAAAACTGGGATAATGAGGCTAAACACAAACTATAATACAGAGTTTATAAAAAGAAACATTTGACGTATTATGCTTTAGCAGTGTAAGTTACTCTAAATATATATAAAATTATACAACATGCAAGCAAATTATCTTGCATTTAGATTTTTATTTTAAAAATATCAAAAAGCTGTTACTATAGTTACTATACATAAGCTTGTTGCTCCACTCTTTGAGAGTTTTTATTTTACATTTGGAACTAAAAATTTGCAGATTATTAGTTTAGTAATGTGCAAATGTTCATATTTACAATAACTGCATGTAGATATCTATGTCTTTGTCCCCTTTGGGTCATGAAATAGACTATATGATGGGAGAAGAGGAGTAGATAGGAATAATTACTGATGTGCTTGCTCTGCCCCAGGACACTCCTTCAAAAAAATGTATGGAAGCTGTACCAATCTCATATTTAAAATATCTAACAAGACTAAGCATATTTGAAGTTGTTTCTTTGTGGCTGCAGAGCATGCATGTTGGACAAGTGGTGTGATACATATGTTCGACCGTTACACAATCAACATTTATATGGTCGACACCATAACATAGACAGGGATGGAAAGTTGACAATAATAACATAAATAGTATTATTAGTTTGACAATTCAAATGTATGCCGTATTTTTAGGTCAACAATTGAAATGTAGACAGTATTATTAGGTCAACAATAATATCCCTAACCCTAAGTCTAACCCTAGCCCTCATCCTAACTAGATAATATTGTCGACATTTCAATTGTCAACCTAATAATACTGTCTACATTTCAATTGCCGGCCTATCGTTGTTAACTTTCTGTATGGCAACCAAATAAATGTCTAGCCCTCGACCGCATACCAGGATGGGTAATTGCAGTATTTTCTCCTTACAGAATGTTTTTGCATGCCTGTTTCTATAAGGTGTAAACTGATGTATGGGCACAATGCAAGTTATATGCAGACATTCACAGAGAGAAGGCATTATGCTTACATTTAAATATAGACATAGAAAAGAAGATAAAATAATGCCTTGTGACCATACACATTGTTCAATTGCAAAAATTTTTATACACGCCCACTGTTAAATAAAAGCATGTGCTAGTTAGTAATACTCCAGAATGAAAACCAAGAGTAGACACAGATAATAAGTAGATAAGCGTGTCACTGTGGGAAAAAAACAGTCTTGTTTCAAATATACAAAGTTTTAAAAATTATACAGATATATATTGTACACTAAGCAAAAATGACGACATGTCAGTCTTGGCACATTCTCTAGACTCGCTTAAGGACTTGTTCACACATTCGCTGGTAAAATGGGCAAAAGCATTTTCATCAATGCGATCATTTATATCATTACCTTGGCCAAACAATGTATATTTCAGATAAGGTTTTCTGTGCTAAGTCACAGCACAACTACCATAACATATCATAGAGAATACTTTAGTCACCTTTTATCGCTGTCTCATCTTTACAGGTGGGAGATGCTGTTTTGGAGAATGCTCGACTTATGCTTCAGACAGAGAATATACAAGCATGTGCAGAAGACTTCAAAGAAAGGTATAGTAATAAATACTGCAGATAACTAATTTTATACATAATTGCATATACAGAATTCTGTACTGCCAGGTGTTTAGCTGTTGTGCAGATACCCTTAGGGTTCTACAGATTCAAGGGGTACACCTTTGGAATGTAACTCAACAGCTCAAAGTGTTGTAAGTGTTAGTAAATGATTACACTTATATGAAGAAAAATCATAGAGTTTCACGTTAAACATTTGCAGACATAAAGGAGTATGTTCTGAAATGTTACACACATTGGGGCTTATTTAGATTTGGACATAAAAGAATTCCCTTTTCCTGTATTTGGAATAAGATGCTTCTTACGATAAGAGCAAACAAAATACCAATGCAACTGAAAAGGTTGATCTCTGTCTCCAACCCCCTATGACGCTCCCCGTGTACGTGAATGTCTGGTCTTGCTATATAACACAGGGGGCCGCAAGTGTCAGATACAGAACAGTGTCACAAATATTGCATAAGATGAATAATTATGACAGGGAAATGCACTTTTGTCCAACACTACAGCAACCCCATCATATGGATCGTTAGATCAAGGCTAAGCAATTTATGGGATCCAGATGTTGAACTTCAATTGACTTGATTCTCAAACTGTTTGTGTACTAAATAAAATGTATGTGTTATATTTAGCAAGGCCAGACAAGTAATGACCTTAGTACATTAACACTGACTTTTAATACATTTTACCAAAATACTGTCCTTTATTAACCCAACCTTACTGCTTGAGTTTTCATCATAGTTATGTCATGATAGGAGTATTGAAGAGAGCATATTTGCACATAATAAGCCAAATAATCATATTTGCACAGTAAGATCCTTTCTTAAGACATACTCACTGTACATAACTGCAGGACTAAAATCACACCTAAAGGAGTAAACTGATTGGTAAGATAAATATTTCAAATTTTTTTAGATTTTCCTTCCTATGTAAATACTTAGCATAATTCTATGAAGTCACAGAAAGCCACAAACAAAATCGTACTCTTATTTGGTATTCATTCTACGCCTGTTGACACATGAATGTGCTCTTTTGCAAGTATGGTAATATGTAAAGAAATAACACACCTATCAATATAGACCATTCACGCTCACAGGAAAGTAACAGAAAAATCATTATTCCAGATCAGAGCCTCTTTGTGCTGAGAAACAAGGAAGCTTTTCTCTTTTACAAAATTCCATCTCTAAGCTGGAATTTACCAGGTAACTTATACTACAAACACAGGATCTATTACACCAAAACATACTAATGTCTATATTTAATTAAAGGTCTGTTAATGATTCCATCAGGCTTGGAACAACTGTGTTTTTTAGCTTTCAATCATGAAGGAAATGCATGAAAGAAATGTACAGACAACAATTTCTCTTAAAAATTACACATATGACTAATTATCTGTATAATATAATTTTCACACATACAGAGTAGAATAGCTGTGTGGATGTCAAGTTTCAGAATAGCAATGTGCTCACCCAGCCTTGATATAGATCAAGTAAAGAGACTAAAAATACTGTCTTTATTTTCCAAGCTTCAGAAAAATAAGTCTGTCATAGGCCAACCAGACTAGAGGGGCTAGAGTTACTAAACTGCGGGTTTGAAAAAGTGGAGATGTTGGCTATAGCAACCAATCAGATTCTAGTTATGATTACTTAGTACATTCTACTAAATGGCAGCTAGAATCTGATTGGTTGCCATAGGCAACATCTCCACTTTTTGAAACCCGCAGTTTAGCAAATATACCCTTAGGACTTGTACAATCAACTTGATTTGATCAGCTATGTCTGGTTATTTTGAGCCACACACACAGACAGCAATTTCATAATCATTTTAGCCTACAATAACCAAATTGATAATGGATTTTGGCATAAATGTGAAAGACTGCTCAAAAACATAATACGTGCACATTTCCTGTGGAAGTGCCCATAATTTAACACCCCCCACCATAGTGCTCACTGAATTAAAAATTGTAACAACTTACCAGCAAATAAATGTCTTAAAAAGGAAAAAAAAATAGAATGCTGAATAGTATTTTAAGCTAGTAAATACAGTGATTGGTCCAGTCACGGTATTACTGTTTCTGTCCATTGGATCTCATAAACAAATCCATCAAAATATAGATTTACTGAAAAATATACTGTATTGTATTCATTTGCCCCAAATATAAATGTTTCACTATAGCAATGTTCTGTTCAAATGTAGTGTCAGACAGTTGCTTTGAATTCTAGGGTTTTTCCAGTCAGGAATGCGTTAACATTAATAGCTCTCAAATCACTGTGGTGGGGGCACATTGAAGTAAATAGGAAACGCTCATCCTCTGCCATATGGCAGCGATTGTGCTGAATATGCTGCATGAAACATTTTCTGGATGCCCGTCTGTCACCACTCTCAGAAATCTATAAAACACTTACCAGTGTAAAATAATAAAATAGTAAAAAAATAATAAAAAAACATAATAAAAAAATAATAAAAAACATAATAATAAAATTATAAAAAACAATTTCTGTAGCTGCACTATTGTGCTCGTTGTCAATCTCCATACAAACACATAAAGTATCAAAAATGTAATAAGTAGCTAAGTTGAAGCATAACAATTCAACTATTTATTAAAAACACAAAATATTTTTAATGAATTAACTTAATGTATTAACTGTGGTTGTTTCTATAAAATTGATGAAAAGCTACACCTCTGCTTTCAGTAAGTAAATTAATATGAAAAGAAAACTTAATTTATTTTCATTTCATTTATATTGCAAAGTTGTTAGTATCATGATTTAACAAATATTATCATTAATTCCTGCTGCCTTGCTGGAAACATATGCATGTAATAAATATGTTTCCTAACTCCTTAAATGTAAGCTGTACATTTTAGCCAGCATGTATGATGTTTATTGTGTTGCCGAGGAGCTTAAATATTGGGATGGTATATAAACAACAACAGAATCATAAATGGCCATGCAAATTATCTTACTATTTAGAAATATATAAAAAAAAAAAAATTAAAATAAAACAAATTGACATTTCTTCTTTAGGGAGATTTCAGAAACATTTTGTTTTATCCATATACTGGCAGTGGACAAAGTGGGGGTGTATACGGGGGTATGTCATATCGCCACTTCTCCTACTGCCTTCATTGTAAAACTATTAAATTTCATTCCCTTACATTTTTCATACCCTCACTTCTAAATTTCCACCTCGAATACAGAATATTAGTATTTTGAATTTAAATGATTGTATTAAAAAATCTATTATCAAACAAATCTGGGTATGTTTATGTTCCTTAATATAAGATTATTTTTTTATCGCATAAGTGTCCCCATCTGAAAGAAGGCAGTAAGCAATGTTTGTGTGCAATTTATCAAATGTATAACAATAATAACACAAGTAGCCAATAAGCACCTGCTATAATGCTATCATCATCACCATTTAGTTATATAGCGCCATTAATTACTAAGCACTGTACAGAGAACTCACATCAGTCCCTGTCCCATTTGGGCTTACAGTCTAAATTCCATAACACACAAACAGACAGACATATAGGCTAGGGTAAATTTGTTAGCAGCCAGTTAACCTACAACTATGTTTTTGGAGTGTGGGAGGAAACCCACGCAAACATTGGGAGAACGAACAAACTCTACACAGATAAGGCCATGGTCGGGAATTGAACTTATGAGCCCAGTGCTGTGAGGCAGAAGTACTAACCACTGAACCACTGTGTTGCTCAATATCCCACCCTATCGTTATTTGTGGCACAGTGGCTGTAATTAACTGTCACACTTTATGAAGCATTGTAAAGTAAAATGATCTGTCACAAGAGTTCACATGATATTTGGAAGCAACTTAATTTTGGAATCATTACTTAAATGTATATAATAAAATCCATATGACATTTCTATCTCGTTCAATTTATAATTAAACTAATCTGTATAAAGAACTTAGTATATTTTGTTTTGTGAATATTCAGCACAACATGAACATTATGATAACTAGTGTTGTTATCATAGTATAAAATAGCAAAATAGTTAAACAGCAGAGAATGACCTATTACCTTACAGTGAAATACAATATTGTTGTTTTTTTTTACATATTCTTTCTTATGGAAACAAAGTGTCAATTCAATTGCAGATATGAGAATGAGCAGCCTTTTAGAAAAGCAGTGGATGAGGAGATACGATCCTTGTACAAAGTGATTGATGATGCAAACTTGACAAAAATGGATTTGGAAAGTCAGATAGAGAGTATGAAGGAGGAACTTGCTTTACTGTCAAAGAACCATGAAGAGGTAAAATAATATTTGATTTATATATTTTTTTTCATGTGTTTCAATTATGGGTGAAATAGTTGAATGGGACTGTAGAGATAGGTGGGTTAAATCAGCTGTAGGTTCACATAAAGGTAATTTTCTATCCTATATCTAATATAGGCCATTTTTATGCACCAAAAAGTGTCTCACAGCAGTTATTTCCACTATCTGTCTAGCATGGGTCCTATTTAGATTTTCAGCTGGGAATAGTCTATCTCACCTTTGTGCTTACTAGGCTAGTGACATATGCCATGTATGTGAAGGAGAGTCTGCATCTAGAGTAGGTTGTGTAAAGGCTAAACCTGATACTACCACAAGAGATACGGGGACTGATTCATTAAGACACACAAAATGAACATAGGGCCTGATTCATTAAGGTAAGGAAAGCAAAAAAAAAAAAAAAGAGTAACTTTGCACCTTGGCACAACCATGTTGCATTGGAAGGGGAGCTAAATTTAAAATGTGGAAACAGATTTATAGTTGGGTAAGGCATGTCCTAGATCAACTTTAAATTTTCAGTGTAAAAATAAAGCTATCAAGTATTTGTGTGCTACATGAAAAATAGACAGTATTTAATTAACTTATGTTAACATGGTTTGTCCAGGAGAAAACTTACACATTTTTTGCCTTACTTTTCTTACTGAATCAGGCCCAAAGTGCGTTTTTTTTTTTTGTTTTTTTTAAATGTGCGTAAATTGGGCATATGCACATCCTTATTCAACTACGGATCTGAAGAAACATCTCTTGTAGAATACAGATGTTGGTACACTCTGCTTATAGGGCACTTCCCGTATTGAGACAGACACAATACACTGCAGGATATGTACAATATACATGTGCAATATAAAGCACCAGGAGAATGCACAGAAAACAAAAAAATTTTTTTTATTATTTTAAGGGGTATTTATTAAACTGCAGGTTTGAAAAAGTGGAGATGTTGCCTATAACAACCAATCAGATTCTAGCTGTTATTTTGTAGACTGTACTCAATAAATGATAACTAGAATCTGATTGGTTGCTATAGGCAACATCTCCACTTTTTCAAACCCTCAGTTTAGTAAATATACCCCAAAGTGTCTCACATATGCCCCTCGGACATTTAAGGGGATTAAATAATACATTTACTGAGAAACATACTTGCTAGAGTTACAGCCTGTTCTGACATCAAACTATTAGTGCAATATATTTACGCAATATGAGCAGCAGGTTAAAGCATGATTGCCTGTAAAATGTTTGTGTCTGGTGACAGGATTACCATTCAGCCCAATCAAAATCATTTCCATTTGAATTAGATTTTTATTATTTATATAAAATAATAAAATTGGCTTTCTCCCGCAACTGTGAGGGGATTGGAAGATGCTCACCTTACAATACCCCAGCTCCTCAGATCCTTGGTCTAACAGTCAGCGTTACAAAGGACAATTTACAGTGTAATCCTGTCGGAAATTTGTCCTGTGTTGATATGCTATTTAAAATTAGTAAGAAGTTTGTTAATCCATGCACAAAAATGACAATGTGGATCTTTAGGACGTGAAGACACTATACATGCAGCTGGCAGGATCTCAGCTGGAAGAAGTGGACACTCGAATTGGTACAGGACTTGATGATATATTAGAGACCATTAGAATCCACTGGGAGAAAGACATTGAGAAGAATAGAGCTGAAGCTGGTGCTCTTCTTCAAGCTAAAGTAAGTGAACTTTTACACTTCGATGTAACAATAAATCAATGCAGTATTTTGCAGCATACAGTACCCAGTCCTATCTACAAGCATGATAGCCCCATGTATGTAAAATATAGGACTATCAGTGTGTGATAACATATGTAACTAGCATTACGGAACGCTAGAGTAGTTAAGGGATATTCTAGAGGAAGAATGCTGCATGTGGGAGTTGTGTCTGCTGTGTTCCAAGAAACAGTTCCAGACATTCAATCTCTAGGGACATAAACAAAAATTCAGCAGTCACATGGACCTGATCATTCTTGTGACTTGGCTGTAAATCCAACGTCAGCAACATCTAACTTGTAACTGTTTGCTTGGTTATATAGTTATATATTTATCTTTATTTATATAGAGCCTGCATATTATGCAGCACTTTACAGAAAACATTCCATCATTTACATCTGTCCCTGCCCCACAGGAGCTTACAATCTAAAATATCTACCACACAAAAAATACACTCTAAGGTTAATTTTGTCAGAAGCCAATTAACTATACTTGTCTACTCACGTGGAAAGTCTGGAGACTCCTGAATTTCATGTATTTATCCAGAACTCCCGGCAACCCTACCGCATCCTACCTACTTCCTAAAGAAGTGGATGGAATGGGGGGTCTCAATGAAGTGATTTGCGGTGAATTTCGTAATTTTATTTCTGTCCCCAATGTCATGATGATGCTATTGTGCGGACAGGGCCAAAATAGCACGAATCGCTGTGTCATGCCCCCCTCCCACCACTGCAGTTGCCACTAGACCTCCACTCTGAGATATCGTGAAGAGGAGTTATATGAAGTTAGCTAATAGGCAATCAAATTAACAGTTTGATTTTGAACTGTGACTGAAAACCAAAGCACCTGGAGGAAGCAAACATGGGGAGAACATACAAACTCCACAAAGATAGTGCCCTGGTCAGAATTGAACCCATAGCTCCATTGCTATGAGAAGCCAATGCTAATCACAGTGTCACCATGCTGCCCAGTATACTGTGTCATCTATAATGACCTTTTAACAAATTCAAGAGCAGTGTCTGTTGTAAAAGAAAATAACTGGTGAAAAATATATATAACATTATTAAAGTTAATGACAGTAATTTGTAATTACTCTCTCTGCAGCAAGCTAAAATAATGGGACAATAAGAAGATTGAAAGGCATTACACTATTCAGTACTATGCCCCTTTGTGGAAAGGATCCAATTAGAAGTAGTAACCTTTTTATGATATATAGCTTCCAAAATTCCATTGAGGGAACGTGGGACAAAAGATGGCCGTGCTTCCAATTCACCCAGCCATTACCTCGATCTGCCCAGCCACACAACCATTTATCTTAGACTGGAGCCACTGAGAGTAATCCCTGGTGTGCCTGTTTTTTGGGTACGAGCTGATTTAACAGCTTTGGCCTGTGCTGCACCTAAGAAGAGTGTGACTAAAGCTGGGTACACACTACAGTCATTTTATGCAATTATGGTGCAGATCACACAATAAACGACCATTTGGTCAGATAATGCATTAGTGTGTACTCTCCCATGATCATGTTTTATCGCACCAAGGACATATTGTTTGATTTGGTTTTCTTAACTTCTTAAAAATCACAATCAACAATGGAACGATGTCAGGCAAATGTGGAAGTATGTTCGTACTCAGGACCAGCAGTCTAGGCAGATCTCTATCTGGGGTAAAATTATCAAGCTGCAGGTTTGAAAAAGTGGAGATGTTGCCTATAGCAACCAATCAGATTCTATTGTCATTTTGTAGAATGTACTAAATAAATGATAACTAGAATCTGATTGGTTGTTATAGGCAACATCTCCACTTTTTCAAACTCGCAGCTTGATTAATTTACCCCATGATCTTTTCAGTAGATAGTTATGAGAGATGAAGAGCACAGATCTGAAGGTAAATTGTGTAGGTGTGTACACATAAATCTGCATGCTCATCTGAACTTTCAGTCATTGGTAAAATCGCTACAGAAATCGCATCTGCAGTAATTGTCTGTAGTGTGTACCTAGCTTTAGACCAAACTCCTAAATCAGAAGACCCCCACACATTTTAATGCCTAAAATTAAGGCTATCTTATGAAAATAAAGAGGCGTTGATGGAGTATGATTATTGCACATTGCCAGGTCCAAATTTCTACCACAAAGGCCACATAACCAGTATTCTGTTTTGTTCATAAATGTTAACTATCCCTGACTTCTGACATGCATCTGTTTAGCAGATAGTAAATAAGTTAAACATATGTTGATGTCCTTTGCAGGGCCAGATTTAGTGTTAAGAACAGCAAACATATGAATTGCCGAACCAGAGGTTAAAATGGCAGCTTTCTCAGCACAGTGCATGTGTCAGATCTGTTTTGCATCAGTAAAGAGAGATGAACTGAGAGATTGTGAAAAATCCACTGCTGTGAGCTTAACTGAGTAGGGTAAATGCCGCAATATACTGCTCTATGATAAGAGCTGTAAAAGATTAATGGCTATTGGATAGTACAGGACTTAGAGCACTAAGGGCTCTGTGTCTAGAGACTTTAATAATAATGTAAGACCAGTCCCACTGCTTGGCAAAATCACTATTAAGGGTTTAAAAATGGAGACAATATTGCATGACATAATGCATATCAGCAATGTTTGATTTATGTTTATACTTATATAACTAGTTATTATGCATCATCATGGAGCAATTTCCATCAAAAGCTCATCACAAAACTTACATGAAGGAAACAGGGTTCTTCCAAAATAGTAGTTCATTCAACACCTCTGATGCTAACAGTGGTGAATTATTAAGATTACCATTGCCCCTGCACTGTAACCCAAAAGTGCCCCCCACTGCTTCCTGTGTCAAACCTACCTGTATACATAAATCAACTTTATTATTTGTGGGACAGCAAAATAAAATGGTAGAGATACACCTAGCATATAAAGATAAGTGATAATGTGCAGACGACCCTACTCACAATAAGAAAGACTGAGATTTACAGTCAGGGGCAGAACTCTGCATCGCTGGGCCCCATAGCAAAATTTGTATGGGTCCAGTGATGCAGCTCTAACCCCCTGAGCCCCCTGCTCTGCTCTGAAAATATCAGAAAACGAGCCACTTCTGAGTATACGCCCTCTGCTTAGGCACTGCTCAGAAGAAGGCTCTGCTCTTCTCAGAACAGAGTGGATGCCTCAGGGTGTAATATGGGGGTCATGGAGGTGCAGGGGTCTCCTGTGTTGGCCACAGAGGGATAGGGGCTCCAGGATTACTCTGACCCCTGCACCTTTGGGCCACATAGCAGTCGCACCACCAGCATCCAGGGTAGTTCAGCCACTGTGTACAGTCAACAAATACAAAAAAAATTAGCAATCTTTGGAAACTGGTTGCCCAAGCTAGGTAAGCACAGGGCTGTCTAAAGGGACCTCAAGCTCTGCTATTTGTCTGCACTGTAATCTGCTCCATGTTGTTTAATCTAGTTCTGTACAAATGGGGCCAGAGATGTCGGGCCCCCTACTACTCTGGGTTACAGGTGGCCACTTCATATGCTCTTAAAATAATCCACTACTAGGTGTTAGGAGTTTGGTTCTGACAGCATGCTATCCATGTGATTAGTATAGAGATATGTATTATTATATGATTACTGCTCTAAATCATTCAGATGTTTCCTGGTATAAATCATATGGCGTTAGCATTGTAACCTGTAATTATTCTGTCCATATAATAAGCTTTCAAATAAAATATGTTTTTCAGAAAGTTGTACTTATTACTAGGGAAAGGCATTTTGGCTCACACAACATATATTCGACTATCTCCCACCCTATCATGCTCCTGTAATCACTAAAATTATCTTGCATCAGTGAATTCTGACTAGAACTTGTATTAATAGTTTGATGCTGACTTGTCCGGTTAGTGTACAACTCATCTGAATGTGCAAATAATCTTCATTCACCAGTAGCAGTAGCTTCAACTCCTATCTCCAGTTCAGTAACCCAAACAAACGTCTATTTTAGACCCTGATTCCCCTGTCTCACTTTCATTACAAAAGTGACCTTCTTTTCTGCCTGATTTTGTCACGAACGCACAGCCTGTCCCAGATACAGCAATCTGAACAGATGGCCGTGACTGGCGTCACTTAGCAATTAATACACCTTTTCTGCCACCACAAAGGATTTATTATGGTGTCCTTACGTTCACCAAAACCAATTGTTAATATTTCACACTTAAATCACATTCACATTTAGTATGAGCAACCCTGGGCTTCGTAAATTCACAAAGAATCACGGAGAATACACTAGATTAAATTTATTTAATCTGAAAAAAGTTTCCAAGACTTATTTACACAAATTAATAATAAGACATACAATAAATTTGCTCAAATAAGTTTCAGAAAATAAATTAGGAAATAAAATCAGACTTACTACTTACTAGTTAAAACCTGGTGTGTGAGGGAACACAATTGAGGGCAATGGCACATTTCAGTCTTCATAGACTCCCTCATGAAAATGCACAATCTGATGTCATAAGCAGAAGATTTAAAACCTTTTATCCACAAAGCCCTCACCCCCCCAACTTTGGAATTTAGCTGTCAATAAAGACAAATTGATCTCCCAAATGTCCCAGGGCTTTTGAAGTGAGCTAGGGATGTCCTGAGATCGGAATGTTCACAGGGCCTTGAGTTCTCACCTCTGCTCCTTCACCTTGGCTAGATGGTTACAACTTTGGGCTTCAAACTCCTCCAAGATCCTTATCTATCCTTGGTCTGGCTAATTTCAACAAATATTGACACTTGCATAGGTTTCAGACTTATGTCATTTAGCAAAGCACACATTGAGATTAAATTACAAGGTTACATAAAATATTCACATTGTTACACATGAATTAAACAGAAAATAACAATCAGTCATTAGATATACTACATAATCATCACAGATGTATTTAGCTGAATGGATAAACTCCACCATTGGCTCCAAATGTTTAACAATGTAGTATATTTTTAACTGTGTTTCAACAATGTTATGGTATTGTGTAAAATATGTAGTGTGATATGCAGTGTATTATGATTATATGTGTCCTGAAGACAACCACAAAAAAGTACTATATGTCCATTCAAGATGCTGGTAACCAGGCTATACTGCATACAATGCCCATGGGGATTTGGTGTTGAGTAGGTTCAGCTATAAGTTTTGCACAAGTTTATGCAGATGTAGAACTGTACATTTACCTTACATTTTAAATTATGTAAAGAATAATTACCAAGCAGTAGGGATAATAACAACAACAGAAAAGTAAAGGGTCAGATTTTCATCACCTGTAATTGGTGACAACTATTGTATGGTATTGAAATTATTACTCTATTTTCACACTAACAGCAATCAGTAGCTCTGCCAGCATTACAAAGACAGGATGAAGAAGTTGTTGAGAGTCTGAGAGACGAGTTCCATGATACAGCATGCAAAATCCAGAGCCTGCAGGCCGAGACGGAGTCCCTGAGGACACTGGTATGTATAGCTGTTGTACTGTTACATTAGAAATTCTAAGGAAATGGGGCTAAAGAAATCTGGACACATACTGTTGCACAGTTTGACGACCATTTTCAGTGGTGTGCCATTTGTATGTCCTATACACACAATATGCACTAGGATCACACTTAGGCTCAAATAAATGAATGCATTTAATAATATAAACTCCTCTTTTATTGTATATATGTATATATATATATATATATATATATATATATATATATATATATATATATTTATTATGTGAGAGTAAATCGGTACTCTTCGCGGACAATATGCTACTCATGATCTCTGATCCCAATAGATCTGTGCCCACTATCATTCATACTATTCACGGATCTAGTTTTTTTGCAGGCTACAAAATAAATTTTGATAAATGTGAACTGATGCTGTTATCGGGAATTCAAGATATTACGTGTAGTGTGGGACTCACCTCTAAGTTCTTATTATCTCCCACTAAAATCAAATATTTAGGAATTTACATTTCTGCTAAATTATATAATCTATATGTCTTTAACTACCCACCTATTATCAAACACATATTATCACTTATGCTTAATTGGCAAAATCTCCCACTATCCCTCTTGGGCTGCAATGCTACCATTAAAAGCATCTTTTTTCCAAATTATCTTATCCACTTCAAATACTCCCAACAGGCCTAACTAAGTCTGATGTACACCACATTATTTTCTAAATTTTTATGGCAATCCACGAAACCACGTATAGCCAGACACAAACTGATCCTTGGAAAGCCCCAAGGAGATTTAGGATTGCCAGAAATACTTTCCTTTACATGAGCTTCCTTGTTCCGCTACGCTTTAGATTGCCTCCTACAACATGAACATTTTACAAACCAAGGACTGGAAAACACATTATTCCACCCATATTCCACAGCGGCTTTACTACACAGTTTCATCATAATATCCTATGCAAAGATAAATCTTGGATTCACATTAATAAGAAATATAACAGAGACTTCAAAAAAACTAGATTCCGTCCAATTTGGGGCAATCCACATTTCCTCTATGTCTAGAAAATGCATATTTTTTAGTGTTGTGGGTGAAAGGGATAATAGCAATCAAAGATGTAATTGACTTGGGAGGCAAACTCTATACTTTCCAACAATTGCAAGAAAAACTGGTATACTCAATACAATTACCGATAATATCACCTGAAAACCCTGACAGTTTAGATACCTTACTCTTCTTTATAAAATCACCACCCTTAGGATTCAATACCTATACACTGATCTCATCCATACAGACCAAGCAGCCACCTAGAAACGCAACGTTTGAGGCATGGCAAAAAGATATTACTTTGAATCCAAATGGAAATGCCTAACCTCAACTTGTCTTCTAACCTAAAAACATTTCATTGAGCTTACATTCATCAGTCTAGATGTGTCCCCAATCCCTCCAACCTTGGGTGAACTCTAGACAGCCTTATTAGACATTATCTATCTAGACAGAAAAGCTACACTCCCTAATATCGAAAAAGGGGTAATAAAGTTTCACAAAAAATGGGGATTGTACATCGAATCATTAGCATCTCCTATTCAACAAAATATTTTTGAACTCACTACGTGGTATCTTCTGAGGCAACTGGGCAGAAGCTAGATACACCTTTGCCTCCCAACAATTGACCCCCTACAATCTATAACTGCTATAATTAGATTCATCTTTTGTTACCACCCTTCATATCCCTCCCCCATATGTATATACGCTTTTTACCTAAATATTTCCTTACCATTAGAATTTATTCCTGCTTTACCGTAGACAATTATCGTTCCTTCAATTCCCCTATTTCTATCCTCTCAATCCCAATTATCCCTATTTGACTTCTTTTCTTTTTCTCAGATATTCTTTATTCTTATACATTATAATATTATATTTATACACATAAAATACTTATTTTGTTTGATATGCTCAAACAATTCCAAAGCTGGATTTCCCCTTTCACAAGTTAACACATCTATTGTTTATGGTATCATTATCAATATATCATTATATGTTTATCTTTATAAGTTGTGTATATATTTATTGTCCTTATTATTGTTTTTTCCCCTTTTAAAAACAATAAAAAGTTGTAAACTAATAACACAAACAAGCAGTTCCCTGAAAATAATCAGAAAAGGTCAAATTTAATGACATCTTACCTTCTGGAGCTACTTAACTCCTCCCCAGAGCCCCGGGGGACTGTTTTTCCAGGGGTTCTGTGTGTTATCTCACAGGACTGTCTGAATACTGGGGCAGTGTGAAGATATGGAGTGGGGTTTGAGCTTTAACAGTATCTAAATACAACCCATTATTACCTGACAGTACCCCAGCAATATTGAACATATTTTATCAACATTCAAATATTCTTTTGGCTTGAGCAACTGACTGACTTCTAGCAATGTACTAAAGTACACTATGCTAGGGGAAGGATGTAGATGAATCTTCTTATTGTGGTAATGGGGATAGATCAGCTTCAAGTTATATTATTTATAAACCTATGCATATAATGTTGAACATTGTAATCTTAAGTCTGGAATTCCACCGAGAGTCAATTAAAATTTGCCATGATTCCAACAATTTCTTCTTGACACTCTCTTTTTAGCAGTTGCCAATTTAAAAAAAGGCACAATATGACACTGCCAGGTGTTGTCAGCTCCAATTTGTGGCTTGGAAAACAGGAGGGGTAGGTAAATGTATGGGGACAGGGGCTGGGGCTTAAAGTAAATTATGATAAAAGTGATATCTGATCAAAGTTTATACTTTACAAAGTTACTTACATTATGTACATAACAATGTTTTTATATACTTCCAGAAAAGAGGTTTGGAGAACTCTTTGTATGATGCTAAACACTGGCATGATATTGAGCTCCAGAATTTGGGCTCTGTGATCACTAAGTTGGAAGCAGAACTAGAGGAAATTAAAGGTGAAACTGAGCAGCATCAAAGGGATCGGGAGCATTTGCTGTCCCACAAGTTGCAACTTGAGAAGGAAATAACAGCATATCACTCTATCCTGGATGGAGAGGAAAGCAGGTAGGTACACAAAATGCCAAGAGTGTCTCAAGATAGTTTTATGAAAGTACTACAGCCTGCTTTCTATTAGGTGGTGCTGGTGGCAGTGTCTTAACAAACTGTAACTACTGAGTTAAAGACGTGTCAGGCTTACCTCAGGCGTACAAGTGAATATACTCAAATCCTATATTAGTGTAAAGAAGTGGCATTACAGTGGTAAAATTAAATTTGTACTCAGTATAATGTAATGAAGTGTCATATACACAAGACATGTACTGTGTTATTAATAAATTCAAAAGTTGAATTTTACATATAAAATTTAATAATAAAGACACATATACCTGTCTTTTAGCACTTTAAAAATGGCAATCTTCTTTCCTGCAGTAGTGCAACTGGAAACAATAAACACGTAATCTGATTAGATGGTCGAGACTTGATGCAATATTTGTACAATGCTAATGAATTAGCCAAAGAGATCAATGCGCAAGCAGCCAACCAGAAGAGGCTAGATCAGGGCGCGAGGTTTTTTGTGGGCTGCAGAATTATTGGGGGTAGAAAATTGTGACATATATGTAGACTACTTATGCCACTAGCAATTGGCACTGGCTAAACCCAGTCCTTTACAGGGACCCCTGCAAGAGAGTGATTTAATTCATCACAGAAAACCCTCAGTTTGAGGCCCCCAGGCTTGTCTCACTAGGTGACTGCTGCCAGACAGGAGAATGGGAGATATCAGCCAAGGTCAGGGTTGGCAGCTAAGGTGCAAATCAGAGCACAATCTAAGGTCAAGGGCAGGCAGTATCAGCGGCATGATACTGAAGGCATGCACCAACACCCCGTGATGCACCTAATTAGTAGTGCAATAAATTGTGTGTCATCTCGGGTATGCGCACAGGACCATGCATGTGATTAGGACCGCACGGAATGCAAGTGAACCCAACCAAAGTGTCTGAAGTACATGGACAGATTAATGACACAAAGGGGCTGATGGAGAGTCAGCGCTACACCAGTTTGTGTGACATATCTTGCATGAAATTGCTTTACATATGCCCAGGAAAATTGACGCACGCTTATATGCCTATGCAGATTTACGTGATTCTGTGACTTATGCCAACCTGCGTCTAGAGAGGCTGGACAGATCAGGGCAGGACATTCTAAAGTAGACCGAGTACTGTAAGAGCATGTTTGCGCAATTGCAACCTGGAAAAAAGGAACATATACGCCATATTATTTGTGTTTATGCACAAGACAGGGATATGTTTCTGCTATATTAGACAGTTTTTTTTCAGTTTTATTGATAACTATAGCGAATGAGTTTGTTGAACATAAAACAAATAGATAAAGACATGAGCGCAAGTGGGACCTAAGTGTCTCTGACACATATCTGGCGTAAACCATGCGCATATGCTGCTGATGCTGGACTGCTCAGCTGCGTGTAATACACAGTATACACTGTCTTTACGTACAGCTTTTTATGGCATAAGCTACACCTTGGATCAGGCTCCAAGTTTACAAGCCTTTCAGTAAATCTTTGTCTTTTCTGTTATGTAAGTCCAAACAGGCAACCTCCTGCATAAAGCTGAAAGAGAGTATAACGGAGACTTGTTTAGTTAAGTATAAAGCCTATTTCAGTAATATTATTCAGCTCAGTAATACATTCTAATTTCAAATGTTGGTTTTACTTTTTAAAGGTATATTAAATAATAAAATTATATTAATGAACACATCCTTCAAAGAGTTCTCTACAGCTTCTGTTGTTATATTTCTAAAATGAATGCAATCTCATTGGCCTTTCGTTTTTCACGAGGTCATTGCAAATTCTGTGACTTCTTTTATGTACATTTCCAATTGTACTTACCGATCGGTAGTTCCCATCTGCAGGGACTTTTATCAGTGGTTTTTCAAGCAATTAGATAGGTGGAAGAAGACACAAGGGTGTACCCTTACGGGTGAGAACTATTTAAATTTAAGTCCATCTGATCCCTCATACTTTTCTGTCCCCTTTCTTGTTATCTACTTTGATATCTGACTGATCTAGAAACCTGTAGAAAAAATATCAGACAGATAGGTAGGTGGGAGAAGAATTATTAACTGGGACCCTGGTGCCCTCAAAATAGTGTATAATCTTATATCATTGTAACATCATCTATGTAATAGCATACTACTACTATGTAAATTTACTCACTATTTGTTCTATTTTATTTGTAGATGATGTTTCAGAAAACACTCCAATGATGACAGTGCTCACAGACATGACAAAGATTAAGTCACATCAACTCTGCCATGGAATGATTCAGTGCTATATTTGGATGTACCACTATAGGCCTGGTTTTTATTTTGTTTGTTTTGTGTGCATTCCAGATGAAATAGCTTGCAGACTGAAAACATGGTTTTGAATAATTTAGAAAAAGGAAAGTGAATCTGCATATTACCCTCTAATATTTTCACACTGTTCAAATCTGATTCTAATAATAAAGCAAAAACAAACACAGCATATTCTAGGATTGTTCATTTGAAGAGCGATCTTTGTACTGCTAGCTCAATAGTGATTAGAAATGCAAAGTCCACATCCATTTAAATGTCACTTCTGGGTATATCAATGTCTGAAGGCATTTTTAATACATTGTGATACACAGGTAAAATGGATATTCAGCCTACAGATCAAACAGATACCTGAAGAAAGAATATACAAGTTATTCCTGACAACAGACCTGAATTTTCAAGGACTATCAAGCCCAGGGACTGCGACTCAGTTCAGCAGCCTATTAGGAACATTATAAAGGAAAAATATGCAGGTAGCCCACAATAGGACCAGCCCGTGGGGCAGTTGTTCATCTGACCCCCAGCCTCTGGTCAAACCTGTATTTTTGAAAAGGGCACATAGTCCTGGGCCTAGGGAGACATAGTTACAAGGGCGCACTTTGTTCACTATGCACATCATTGGTTTTCTTTTCTAAATTCTGTTTAATTTAGAATTTACATATTATAAACATTTAATCAATGCCTTTGTTTGGGCTGAATTGTTTCAATGTATTTATTGTATCTAAAAAGAAGGCAGTGAAGGAAAGAATCATGGAGAAATGTGGGCATGGGGTGGTGACAGAGTCACTGAAAATAAATCTGGATCTGGTTCCTGAGACTGATCAGATGTGGGGCAATTTAAACAGTTTGTGCTGAAATCAATGTGTGTGGGGCCAAAGCAGTCGTTGACATTTCTTTTATTGAAGTGGCCAACAATATCCTTTGCCTGGTGTGGGGTCATAGGTTGGCTGCACTGCATGAGGTCTCTAGTCATTTGGCTTAACTACAGAGCTTTCGGATCTGGCCATTAAATAATGGGGTAGAACAATTGGAATTATCTATTTGTAGCCAGCTTGATTACTCCATGCCTCCAACATTAATATACTATAATAATGTACTACCATGCTGTTGTGAAGCCACTAAGATGAGGATGGGATGCTGTTTCACATGTGCTCTCTACACATTGGTCGTAGCAGGCATCATATGCAAATATCTGACATCAAAATAGATTACATTAGTCAATTCAGCCATCAGGTGTGTCTATTTCAGTGTAGGCAGTAAATAGTAGTGACATTTGTTGCATGAGCATCCTTTTTTTAAACCTAATAATGATCCTGCCCACCAACTTGTTGTTTGTGATAACAGATCCAACCCTTGATGAAGATAGAGTGGATGTAAAAGGAGAATGCAAATCATTCAGAGCAATAAAGAAATAACCCAAGATGATGATGGGGAGGATAAGAATTGTTCAATAAATTGCTGGGGTGGTCTAGGGAGATGATAGATTACAGTAAAATTCAGAGTGAAGGGGGTCACAATCCAGATCGCATGTATTTCAAAAAGATGGGAAGGAATATTTAGAAGAGCTTTGAATGTGCAAAACAGGCAAAGCAGTACAATCCCACCGCCTTGTCTACTGCCAGGCTTGGAGGTGTGGGTGAAGTGCAGGCTACCATGTGGCATGGCTGAAGGTGAGACAGTGTCTGCTTGGGTGAGTCATGTTTCTGTTATTGTGAGGAGGTTAAGGTCATGGATGCAGATTAATTTCTTACAGACAGAGCATGCATTCCATAGGGCACATTTAAAGGATCTTGTAAGTGATGGGAGACAGGTGATATGTGACAGATGAGAATTGTTTGATTTCTAGAATAATGTGTATTGGAGATGTGGAGGGGGACTTGGATTTGATGATATGTCACTCGCTACTATATGCAGAAGTATTGCAAGGTAGAGAAGATGAACGTAAGGTTTAAAAAGTTTTATTTTGCACAGACATGTTGAGAATAGTGCGTTAAGTAACAAAGATAGCAAAGTTCATGAGTGATAATTTTAGGGCAGTACAGTTGTGAGGGGTTAATATGAATAAAGGGATGTCATACATGGGTTATTAAGAATATTGTAATTCTAAGGCTAATGCAATAGAGGGATGGTAAGATAGACAGTTTGTTAACACTGAGGGATTTGATAGGCATTTGAGAGTTAGCTGCAAGGGGTCGAAGGCAAATAAACAAAAGGAAGTAGTGAGAAATAAAAGCAAGTTATATTATTCAGGACACTAAGGGGTAAATTTATCAAGCTGCAAGTTTCTGGCGGGTTTGAAAAGTGGAGATGTTGCCCTTAGCAACCAATCAGATTCTAGAATCTGATTGGCTGATATAGGCAACTTCTCCACTTTTCAAACCCGCCGGAAACAAGCAGCTTGATAAATTTATCCCTTAGAGTGTGAATGCAGTTTTTTATGTAAAACATTTAGAATTGCAGCTTGTGGTCCTCAGATGTTCAATGTTTGTTCAGCGGTCTTGTTTAACTGTAAATTCTCATCACTGTTTAAGTGAATCACTTAGAAAGGGAGTGACAAATGCATCCCCTTACTGATAAGTGCAGGATACATTAAATCAATTCATGCTGACACCAACAGACATCAGAAAATCTTCCGTGGTTAAAATAGTTAAATAAATAAATACATACATTCATTAAACTAAAAACACCCTCTGTTTGTGCCTTAAATCCTTATATAAGTCTTCTGCGTGAATATTTATAAATCAAGCACAACAATGTTGCTTACTGTTCTGCTTTCAATCACGAAAATATACAGAGTTTACACATTGTTAATAATGAATTAAAAGCTATATAATGTTCAAAGTATACCGCAAACAAGTGAATGCAAGTCTTGCACATATTAATAATGTACAACAGTACATTATAATGTAAAGTAAACAATATCAAATAAATCTGATAGACAAAACACAAAATGACGTGTTGCAGAACTCAAAATCCTCTATCCTTAACTTTCTCCCCAAACCTTTGGAATGTTAAGCATCTATCAAATCACCTTGGTTACTCTTCCTTCTACTGGGCTTTCGAAAAAGCAAACACACTTGTAATCAATAAGGATGACTAAAGATTTCTTATGTACTGGCAAAATTCATTGACAACCTAATTAGTGATGTTGTATATAAGGCAGCTGGTAGCCGAGCTCATTGTAATCTTGTGTCTTTTTTGCATAACCGAAAAAAGAGAAAAGAAATGTAAAAGACTGCCTTGGCTCCAAGAATGCTAAAAAAAAAAACCCTGAGCTAACAGAAAATGGTAAATGTCTTTGTATTAAATGGGAACTGTCAGCATGAATTAAGCTCTACTAAATAAATACAATTGAAAAAACAATATTTAATCAAGCTAGTTATTTTTCCACAATGCTTAACTTGTATATGTTTAATATTATTAATACTACTTCTTTGGTAAGTTATTTGTTTAACCCCTTGATGACCACTTACATTTTTGTGATTTTGAGCTGTGTTTGCTTCGCCTAGAATAACTTATTTTCCTCAAAGTTTAAGTAAGCAAATTTAAAAAAAAATTCCAGGCATGATAGGGCTTATATTTGGAATTATACTGAATTAACTGTATTTGTTTTATGGCCATTTTTTTTTCCAGTGAGGATCTTTAGCAGTCAGTAGAGATTCACCCCTATTTTCTGCATTAATATCACCAAGGCATATTAGATGTAAAAGTAACTATTACAGTAATTATTTATAAACCTGTTTTGCATGGATCTATTATACCCCTTTCATACTGCCTGAAAAATCCGGGTTTTTGCCCCAAAGCCCAGTCGACCAGGATTTAGGCGCAGTATGAATGGTGTTAGTGAAAAATCCCAGGTCTGAAGACCCGGGATTTAGACCCGGGACTTTTGGTGGGGTAATTCCCGTGTCGGCCCTGGTTAGCCTGCAGTATGAATGGTGAGACCCGGGTTTTTCAACCTGGGTATCACATAAAGAAGCTGTTTGGGTGTCTGGGACGCTGGCCCTGAGAAAAACTTTCCTCCTGTGCATATACAAACACCGAGTATTCTCCCTCTGTTCCAGAAATTGCTCCTTTCACCCCCTGAAATGACACTGTGCAGCTGCATCAAGCTTACATTTGCTGTATAAAACAGCAAATAAATGCAATAAAACAGGAACTCTGGTCTACCCAATAGTGACTCGTCGGCCTTGATTAAAGCAATGCTGTGAACAGTCACCACCCACTTGGACCTCATCTTTGTGTGCAAAAAAACTATTCCCCTTTAAATGACCTCAGAATTTTTCAGGCAATGAAAGCTCCTCTTGTGATGACTCACACTTATTGCCAGAGCAGACCCATGTTCAGTATGAATGGGGTCGACCAGGCAAATTCCCGTGTCCAAGGTGCAGTGTGAACAGGATTTCTAAGCTGGGGACGCTCTGTGCCTTGGCAAAAACTCGGCTTGAAAAACCTGGGAAATTGCAGGGGCGGTAGTATGAAAGCGGCATTAGTAATGCTTTAGATTAGAGGCCCAATTCAGGTTTACCAAGCTCTTGACAGTGCCTTTCTGCCGTACCAGGAAATTACTGTGACATCACATGAGGATGTCTCAGGGTTTCCTGTTACAAATGCAGAAGTTCACAAACAGCGTTCAGTTTGAGTACTATGAGTAATAATCATTTATGGTTCTTTCATGTTGCCACCACTGGCCAGTTTAGCTGTGTAATGATTGTGTATGGTTTCTTTATTGACAATGTGGTCTAGGCTTACTACATACTTGCCTACACTCCTGGAATTTCCACAAATTTTGTGGAGTCCTCAAGGTTTCCCGGAAAAGTATACATCCTCCCGAGTCTTAGTGGAAGTGGGGCTTAATGATCCTATCCCCTGTGGAAGATATTATTACATTATTTTTATTATTACTATTATTAAGCAGAAACAACTTTTTGCACGAGGTTTAGGTATTTTTAAGTAAAATGCTAATTTAAGAAATGTCTAACGTATATGAGATATCTTCTGCATTAAGCAAAGTAGCGCACAATCCAGCAGTCTCCATAATATTCAATGGGGACTGTCGCGTGGGCAATTTTATCAAGCTCCAAAAGGCTTAGCTTTTTCAGAGCTTGGCCGGTTGACTAATGCCATCTGATGACGGCGCTAGCCATTCAATGGTATGAGATGAGCATCGCAGGACAGGAATCTACGGATCCCTCTGCGGCAGCCTAGCTGCTCTCCCCTGCACTGTTTAAGTTATTAAACTAGGGTGTGCATGTGCAGTAAAGACTATGGGTCAGAACCTGGAGTCTTCATTAGAAAAGAGTCATTACTGTCCCAACATGACTTTTATAGTAAATTGCCACGAAAAGTCATCTGTCATTGCAAGATACTTAACAGGGCACAAATTTAAAAATTCTTAAATAGGTCCCTAAATACAGCCACATTTTTCTGCATATGCGCAGTATAGCAAAGTGGATTTTTAAGGGCTGCATTTGGATTTACATCCAAATCTAAATCAGGCCCTACGCTACCAGGTTTTCCAAAATAATACTGAGCTACCAGACAATCATTTGAGAAGTATATCAGAAGTCAGTATATTTAGCCAACTTTCAGCAACAGTAGTACATTTCAAAGACCGGGCATTTAGAGAGACAATCAGATAAATCTAGCAATTTTGAACCCATAAAATGTTCACTGATGTTCAAATATGCAGCCCAAAACAACACTGTCAAATGTGATGCACCCGTATGTATCATATGCAATAAAGTTTTGCCGATGCTATCACTGTGGTTCCAAAGCACAAAGGTTTTATTTGCAAAATAGATTACAGGCAAATTATTGCATGATGCATTTGTACAGTTGGCACCAACTGATTTCCAAAGCCAGAGTTGAACAATTATATACTGTACAGTTGTAAAAAGCAGTGACATCACAAAGATACACAGTTACAGTATTAAGGTCCACATTCATAGGCCGATGGCCTCATGACCTCCCAAGAACTCTATGTGCCATTGGTTGATTCTTCTGGTCATTGTTCCTTTAGGTGGCCAGGTGACCTTCTTCAGGGTCTCGCCTCTAGACCTATATAAACTGTTTTTTTTATGACATCTCTGGACTTGCTATTTGGTGTATAAAAAGTGATTTTATTTGAAACTAGCGTTCGCACATAAATAATACCGGAAATGTTCTTGTGCAATTGCGAACAGAATGATACCAAACTCAATGTTATTTATTTGTTGTAAACATTAATTACATTCTCACCACTTTATATTTTATCTTAAATGACAGAAATATGTTAAATTTATTTAAATGTTGCTACGATAATAATTACGTTGCATATTATTCGCATTGCAACTAATTGTAGTGTACAGAAATTATTAATTACCACCTTCGTCCAATTAAACTTTGACAAATGTTTACAAGGTCCAAAGGAGAGTAAACATAATTGAAAAAACTAACAAGACAATTCAAGGACAAAACCCTTAACAAGCTCTATTAAAAACTGGACCAGAGAATTTAGCAACTAATTTAGATAAAGAGACATGAAAGTTCATTTACGAACAGCAACAGTGTAAATCTTTTATGAAATGACTCGTCTACTTTTGCGCAAGTGTGACTAATTTACAAGGCAGCACATGGATATGCGGATCAAGATGGCAACATTTGGCTAATGGGAAGAGTTAGTTAGAATGTTCCATGTTAAGTGGAAAATGTGCAAAAATAAGATTTAATTTGAACAGTCAAGATGATTTAAATAAGTTAAAGGGGTATAGAGGGCACTTTAACAGAGGAATTCTATGAATTACTGGAGGGCACACTGTTTTTTTCTCTTTTCCAAAAGGCCTTAAATTCTTCACCACCTCTGAAGTCCCCAAGATTGAGTTTCATCTGTGTATTTATAATGGAAAGCCCATTAAACAATGTCATAAAAAAAACCTTCTAATACACAAAAATGCCACATGCGATAAAACACCATGGGGTAAATGTATTAAGGTCCGATTTTGCAAATCCAGCGATTTTCTCGGGAGAGTTGAAACTCGCAGATGTATGAAGCTGAGATTTCATGCAAAATCGCTTTCAATCCAAAAATGGCTGTCACTAATGTCCAAAATAAATTTGTATCCAAAGTCCATGCTTGACAAAGTCCAAAAGAAATTTGTAATTCCAAAAGTCCGGCTTGACCCTGTCCCAAATATATTTGTACTTCCAAAAGTCCTGCTTGAAATCTGTTCTGCTCTTCGCCCAGGTGGGGCCCATATTTGTAACATCCACGAATCTTTGCCTTGATTGAAGAAAAATAAAAAAAAACCAGGACCGCCGCAAACACCTCCTACCTAGTAAAAGGTCCGATACGCAATGAACTTACTTCATTTCTGTTAGGAACTCCTTCAGTCAGCACGACGAAACCCGGAGTCTGCTCCGAAGTCTGGTGTTCGCTGGAGCCCCTAGTGGTGGGGACAGACTTGGCTGCAGATGAACGGAGGGTCGTGTAATGTGCACTGACTGGGGAGAACCCTGGGGTAGCGAAGTAGTACACAGCAGTGTGAGAACAAACAGGAACAACAATAAATATATATCAAAAAGATTCTCACCAGAGTCTAATACAAAGAACATGAAGCAGCCCTTATCTCTCTCTGCTCGCATGTGCCCGGGTGTCAGCCCGCTGGCCGGGCGCTGCGGCAGTAGGGTTACAGCATCCCGGTTGTTGCCTAGGCAACCGGGACGTCGGAGGCGGAAGTGACGCCCCTGTTGTCATGGAGACGGCCGGGGCGTCTGGGAGAGCCGGAAGCGAGCCACGGTGGCCCGTCGGGGAGCCGTGGCTCGTAACAATTGCGCTATGTCTATTTACAGTATTAGGGGATTTTCCCACGCTGGACTTTGTCAAGCATGGACTTTGGATACAAATTTATTTTGGACATTAGTGACAGCCATTTTTGCATTGAAAGCTGCTGACAAAAGGAGAAAACTTCATTGGTGAGTATCAGGGAATTTATTATTTTTAAGAAAAAAAATGGTGTAAATGAGGGTGTTTACTGTCTTTATTGTAGGTTTATTATTTTTATTAAATGCTAGTGGTTTTAACAAGGGAGTGGTGGTTTATTTAACATTTTCTTTTGTGGAACTACAGGTCCCAGCCAGCCGTGGATGCCAGGGCATGTTGGCACTTGTGGTTCTCCAAGTGCCAATATGCCCTGGCTGCCATGGGTATGCTGGTGCTTGTAGTTATACAAATAGCAGTATGCTCACACTATTTAAGGCAATCTGGCTGGCTGGCACTTGTAGTTCCACAAAACAAAATGGTGTCTGTTTGTTTTTTAACTATTTTGTTCGTCGTTATTACCCTACACCCACTGCCCAGGGGTGTAGGAAGAGCCCTAGTGCTATCAGCACTGGGCTGGGTGTCCCTGGGGGGGGGGCGCTCGTTTTTTTCGGCAGACCCCACTCCCTAGGGAATCCAGCCCAGCGCTAAACAGCCTGGGGTTGGTTTGTCATTATGGCAGGGGGACCCCTTCCACGTGTCCCCCTGCTAAAGTGCCTCCAACCCCGGCTGGATTGCCTAGTGCTGGTTCCATGAAAATCAAAAGGGGACCCCACACAAATTTTTTCCCCGATTGTCACGGAACCAGCAGTAGTCTGGCAGCACTAGGGTTAACACTAAATAGAGGGAGGACCCCAAGATTTTTTTTTAAACTTTAATCTATTCTTTTTTACAGCTGTCGGAGCTCCGGCAGCTGTATGACAGGCAGTGTAACAGTGATGTGTATACAACTCGCTGCTACAACACAGGAGAGTTAGCTAACATGGGAGTGTTTTACATCGCAGCAAATCGACAGAGATGACCAGCGATTTTGAAGATCAAAGTCAAAATCTCAGCTTGATACATTTCAGAAAATTTAGACTAAAATCGCGGGTTATCACCCACGATTTGCCGCGATTTTAACACGCTGAAAAAATCGGACCTTGATACATCTACCCTCATATCCCCTCAAGTTCATTAATAGTTTGAGACATAGATTAAGCTAAACCAAGCAGTAAACCAAGGAAAACATCTGAAACTTTTAATTAATGGAATGTTCTTTGGTTTTTTTTACATTTCTTTATTTGGTAAGACAGTGTTATACAATTGGTAAAAAATAATGATAACAGCAAGAATGTAAAAAAACTAAAAATAAAGGCACAGTATATTATTATTAAACAGTTATTTATATACCGTTTACATATTATGTAGAATTTTACAGAGAATCGTTCACATACTGACACACTCTCTCACACATGATTCATTTTGTCAGAAGCTATTAGATATGCCTTATATCTTTGTAGTGTGGGATTTTACTAGAGCACCTGAAGGAAACCCTAACAAACACAATAAAACATCACACATACAGCACTCTAGTGCACTGTGTTATACAGGGATTGAAGATTGAATAGCATAAATTAACAAACCTTAATTGTCCTAACCTTTAGTTGACAATGCTAGAAAAAAAGTAATGTGAACATCATATTAGAAAAAGATTCTTAGATTTTGAAGTAAGAATGATTGAGGGAGTCTAGGGTGGTAAGGAGAGGGACAAAGGGAAAGGGTATTTGAAGGGGCATAGTCAAGGGCTGTAGGCTTGTAAAGGAGAAGGGTGAGGTAAAGGGGAAATGGATCATCACAGGGTTTTCAGAGTTCAAGTTAGTCAGGCAGTACCAGGTAAGGAACAGTCATTGTTTTTGTACCATGGGACCAAATTTTGTGAACAGTTAGGATGGAATTGTGAAATAAACTTGTAATATATTCCATTCTGGAAATAAACAATAGTCTATAAATTATTTAATTCCAAGAAAGTGGAGAAAATGATTAAATATCATTTTAATCTTGGGTTGGGTAAATATGTTTGACATTCCTGATGGAAATAAAGTATATTTCCAGATTGGTGTTAATGAGGAGGGATACGGTGACTTTTTTAATTTTGTTAGAAGCCAATTAACATGAACTGACACTGCTCCCTTGAAACTTTCCTCTCCCCTTAAACCATCTTGGTCCCTCTCAACCTGACGGCTTCCCTCCACAACCACACTCTTTCCTCTGCCATTGATTTTGCTGCCTTGTCACCTGGCCGTTTCAGACCCCAATGGTTCACTTTATACCATTTTAACCATCCTTTCTCTGTTCTCACCTTAGGCTCCTCTTCCCCTTCTCCCTCAGGGCTCTATGCTTGTCCCTCAGCACTTTAATTTGTACACCTTCTCATTGGGTGAACCTATCAGGTCCTTTAGCTTCCAGTACAACCTCTATGCTGACAACACTCAAATCTACCTCTCATCTCCTGACCTCCCCCTTCTCTCCTCACTCGGGTGTCCTTCTGCCTCTCTTTCATCTCCTCCTGAATGTGCCAACGTTTCCTTAAACTCAACATGGCCAAAACTGAACTTCTGTCTTCCCTCCCTCCATAGTCTCCTCATTTCTCCTCCTCTCCATGACTGTTGGCAATACAAACATCTCCTCTCTTCCCAAGCTTGAAGCCTGGGTGTCAGTCTTAACGCCTCCTCTGCTTCACCCCCATATCCAATCCCTCATCCAATCCTGACACTTCCATCTCCAACATAGCTTGTCTCAGACCCTCATTTATGCCACGAAAAACTTCCTATCTTGATTACTGCAACCTCCTTCTTACTGGCCTCCCCCACACTTGTTTTGCTCCTCTTCCATCTATACTCAACAATGCACAAGTCTAATCTTCCTCTCTCTGTGGTATACCTCTGTCAGGCTCCGTCTCCGCACTGACACTTGGTGCAGGAGACGAACTCCTGCACCTTCTCATCAGCCAATTCCCGTTGTCTAGCAGAGGGACGCTATCTCCGCTCACCTGTCAGCGTGGCTGACCGCCAAATCTCCATCGCCCAATCAGTATGCACCTTATGGTATATAGAGCACCCTCTGACACATGTTGGGTGCCAGAGTATTGGTTCACTCCTGCTCCAGCGCTTCCTGAACTTCTGATCCAGTGTTCTTCGGTTCTGACTCGGCTTCCTGTTACTATTCTCCTGTGTTTCATTTTGGTACCTCGCTGCCTGGCTGGTTTGATTATTTGGCTTGACCTGACTTCTCTCTGGAACCTCCCTGTGTACCGCACAGCTTGTTTGGCTTTGACCTGGACTGTCTGACTACGCCTGTCTACTACTGTTGCTATACCGGTGACTGTCTTGGAGAACCACGATCTGCGTACACTCAGCAGCTAAGCCCAAACTCTCTTGTGGGGGTCCCTGGTTAATACCAGGGGTACGTTAGACTCAGCGCCTCCCTGTTCAGTGCGCTAATACCGGTTAGGGGCCATCTCTGAAATTCCGTGACAGTATACTGTGGCCTAGATGTTTCAGGCGGTCCTTCCAGGACTTACTGAAAATGTCATCTAAGCAAAGTCTCTTCATCCTTCCATTGCCACAGCCTCTGGCACTGACCGCGATTGATGGTAATCATATCAGCAACGGTTCCATCAACCGCATTACCAGTCCCTTATGGCTGGCGGTAGGAGTGCTTCACTCTGAGTGGATAAGTTTCCTGATTCTTCCTCAGTCCGTCAATCCTGTTATTCTGGGCCTTCCCTGGCCTAAAGCTCACAATCCGCAGTTTGATTAATCTCATGCCAAAGTCATTTCTTGGGAGTCCACCTACAAACAACATTGTTTGACTGCTGTACATCCTCCTAAGGCTTCGATCTCCTGTCTAGCATCTACTCCGCAGCCTGCTCTTCCTGATGCCTATGCCGAGTTTATAGATATATTCAGCAAAGCTGTAGCCCAGTCCCTGCCTTCTCATCGACCATGGGATTGCCCCATTGACCTCGTACCCAACAAGTGCATCCCTAGGGGCAGAGTTTTTCCCCTATCTCTCCCTGAGACACAAGCCATGTCTGAATATGTCTCTGAGAATTTTAAACGTGGCTTTATCTGCAAGTCTTCTTCACCGGCGGGTACAGGGTTCTTTTTTGTCAAAAAGAAAGACGATACGCTTAGACCCTGTATTGACTACCGGAAGCTGAATGCTATTACGGTGAAAAACCGTTACCCCTTTACCCCTCATTTCAGAACTCTTTGATCGGATCTGTGGAGCACAGATTTTCACCAAACTGGATCTTAGAGGGGCCTATAACCTTATCCGCATTCTACAAGGTGACGAGTGGAAAACCACATTTAATACGAGAGACGGGCACTATGAATACCTAGTGATGCCCTTTGGGCTTTGTAATGCCCCTGTGGTTTTTCAAGAATTCATAAATTAAATCTTCAGAGATCTTTTGTATCAAACTGTAGTCGCCTACCTTGATGATATCTTGGTCTTCTCCCAGAACATCACCTCTCATTGAGATCATGTCAAAGAATTTCTTTCTCGCCTCCATACCAATCACCTATATTGCAAATTGGAGATGTGCCTTTTTGATCAAGTCGGGTTCCCTTCCTCGGGTATATAATTACCGGCATAGGTCTTCAAACTGATCTTAAAAAGGTAGACTCTATCCTTAGTTGGCCTCAACCCTCTGGCCTAAAGGCTACTCAGCATTTTATTGAATTCTGCAATTATTACCGGCAATTCATTAAAAACTTCTCTTCGTTGATCTCGCCCATCATGTCACTCACCCGTAAAGGTGGACTAGCCAAAAACTGGCCTCTGGAGGCAGTTTTGGCCTTCAAAGTTCTTAAGGAAGCTTTTGCCACCGCTCCGTCTTGAGACAGCCTGACCAACTACAACTGTTCTTTCTAGAGGAGGATGCTTCCTCGGTGGGTGTGGGAGCAGTTCTCTCCTTAAGAAGAATTCTGTTGGCACCTTCTCTCCATGTGGCTTTCTCTCCAGGAAATTTTTACCTGATGAGGCCATCTATAGCATCTAGGACAACGAGCTCCTGGCCATCAAGATAGCCTTAGAAGAATGGCGGTACCTGCTTGAAGGTGCTCTCCATCCTATCACAGTATTCACAGATCATAAGAACCTCACCTATCTGGAATCTACTCAGTGCCTTAACCCTCGTCACGCCGCTGGTCACTTTTTTTTTTCTAGATTCCAGTTGATCCTGACTTATCATGCTGGTTCAAAAAATTCCAGAGCCGATGCATTTTCCAGGTCTTTTGATCCTTCGGATTCTTGCCAGCCAGACGTTAGACCTATCATCAGTCCTCTGAAGATTAAGGCCTTGACTAAATCCTCAGTTAAGACACCCCCTGTTGGATACTTTTTTCAGGAAATCCATCTCCGCCGCAGACTGTTAGCTTGGGCTCACGATTCCAGATTTGCTGGTCATATTGGGGTTAAGAAGACCATTGCTCTTTTGTCCCGCAGCTATTGGTGGCCATCCTTGAATGCTGACTTTCACAAGTATGTTGCAGCTTGTGGAGTATGTGCTCATCACAAGACACCCAGGCATCCACCAGCCGGGCTTCTTCTTCCGCTCCCGGTTCTGGACTCACCTTGGGCAAGCATCAGCATGGATTTTATTACTGACCTCCCCAATAGTCATGGCTTCAATACTATTTGGGTGATTGTTGATCGTTTCTCCAAATGGGCACATTTTGTCCCTCTCAAGAAATTGCCATCTGCTGCTGATCTAGCCACTCTATTCATTAATAATATTTTTGCCCCGTTGAGATCATCTCCGATAGAGGTGTACAATTCATTTCAAGATTCTGGAGATCCTTTTGCAATAATCTAGGAATTAAGCTAAAATTCTCCTCAGGACACCATCCCCAGACCAATGGTTAGACTGGGCGGGTTTTGGATACATTCCTTCATTGTTATTGCTCTGATCACCTATCCTTCTGGAGTGATTATCTACCTTGGGCAGAGTTTTCACATAATATCCATCAACATACTTCCCACCTTTTCAGAAGTTCCCAGTGCATCAGTACCTGCAACTCAAGAGATGGTCAGTGACTTTTTGAAGATTTGGACTCAGGTACGATCTAAACTCTTACAGTCCTCAGAATGGCATAAACACTTTGCTGATCGTCACTGTAGGAAAATTCCAGATCTTCACGTTGCGGACAAGGTGTGGCTGTCCACACGTATTTTCAGACTAAAACTACCTTCAAATAAATTCGCCCCCCAATATATTAGGCCCTTCCGCATTTCATATTATTAATGTGGTTACCTATAAGCTCCATCTACCTCCTTCACTGTGTGCATAATTAATTTCATATTACCTTATTAAAACCATTGGTTCTTAATCGCCTTGGGCGACGATTATGAGATAGAACGCATCTTCAAATCCCGAACCATTCGTGGTAAAATTCAGTTCCAACGATTTTTCTTCTGGGTAGAGTGGTTCTGTCAGGCGCCGTCTCCACACTGACACTTGGTGCAGGAGACGGACTCCTACACCTTCTCATCAGCCGCGTTTTGTTGCCTAGCAGAGAGATGCTATCTCTGGTCATCTGTCAGCGGTCAGCGTGTCTGACCGCTAAATCTCCATCGCCCAATCAGTATGCACTTTATGGTATATAGAGCACCCTCTGACACATGTTGGGTGCCAGAGTATTGGTTCAAACCTGCTCCAGTGCTTCCTGAACTTCTGATCCAGTGCTCTTTGGTTCTGACACGGCTTCCTGTTACTATTCTCCTGTGTTTCATTTTGGTACCTCGCTGCCCGGCTGGTTTGAATATTTGGCTTAACCTGACTTCTCTCTGGAACCTACCTGTATACCGCACCACTCGTTTGGCTTTGACCTGGACTGTCTGACTACGCCTATCAACTACTGTTGCTTTACCAGTGACTGTCTTGGAGAACCGCGACAAGCGTAGCCTCTGCAGCTAAGCCCAAACTTCCTTACGCGGGTTCCTGGTGAATACTGGGGGTACGATAGACTCCACGCCTCCCTGTTCAGTTGCGCTAATACCGGTTAGCGGCCATCTATGAAATTCCATGACAACCTCTGCCTCCCCTCTCTGCCAGAATCATCTTCAAACTCCTTATCCTCACCTAAAAAACCCTTTCTAACTCCACTGCTCCCTACTTCTAAAACCTCATCTCAATACTCCCTCATGTCCTCTACGATCAGTCAACGACTACCACCTCACCTCCCCTCTTGTAACCACATCTCACTCCTGCATACAAGATTCTGTGCTGCCTCCTTTTCTGGCATGATCTCACTTGTTCTATCAGGCTATCCCCTAACTTGCAAAGCTTAAAACCCACATGTTCAGGAAAGCCTACATACTACTGTCTAACCTCTCCCCTGCAGGGCTGCCAAGAAGAATTCAGGGCCCGGGTACAACAAATTCATGGGGCCCCCCTCATATTCAAGTAAGCCCCAAAATTTTTTTGCGCCGCCTTACGGCGGCGCAAAACAATTTATGTGTATGGTCATACATTCAGGGGCGTGGCTAGCCAAACGGCGGTGCAAAAATTTTGGGAGGTGTGGTCATGCATTTGGGGGCGTGGCAAACGTGCCATTGGGGCGTGGCTAACATAAAAACCACTAGGCTCTCAATTCGCCGGAGCGTCACATATGTTCAAGCACTCCTGACTTTCAGGACATCTACCACCACAGTGTAGTATACAAACAATGCAGTGTGTACACAAACAGTTCAGTCTTGGCCTACACCTTACATTGGGCACAACATTCACCAAAAATTGGTATTGTCCCTACTAGAATCACAACATTTCACACACTGTGCTGCTCTCTCCTACCTGTTCTTCTCACTTTCTCCACCTGTGGCTGCTGGTTTCTTTAGTTGTGGCTTGTCCGGATCCAGGAATGTTGAAGGACCTATTTTGAAAAAAAAATGGCTACATTTAGAAAATTACAGCCAGCCCCGGCCTTAAATCAATAGCACTCACGATTAATAATTAGGCCTTCCTCCAGCCCCAACATTAAAATAATAGTATTCACATTTAATAAATAAACCTATTTCACTTCCTGCAAACAGCCCCAGCAATACCTATTTCCCGCAACCATCACTGCCATTAAATAATTCATAGTCACATTTAATAAATAGACCTCATTCTCCCTAAACTCATCCCAAGATTCAATAGCCCCCAAACCACCCCATCTTAAATTAATAGTCCCTACTATTAAATTGCCTCACCATCACCCTACAAACAAAATAGCGCCCATTAATTAGCCGCCACCTACCTCACACACACTACATTGCAACAAGCCCCCTGTGCCATCACACACATTACTGTGCCCCTTCATCACAACTACACTGATTGCAAACACAATCTTACAGATGTGCAATTGTCTCTCCACTGCCTGCATCACTTTTTTCTTGCCCAAACCGTATTGATTTGCCAACAAAATTATTTATAGAATTTGGACTCAGGGGTGCCGAGAGTGGATAGGTAAGACAAATACAAAATATCTGACCCTTGGGGCACTGAGGTGATAGTGAGGGTGGATGGGTCCCCAGCCATACTCGCCCATTCACAGCCCCAATTTAGCTACTGCAAGCAGGGGAAAGTGTCAGCGTGGACCAACAGCTTCTGGTGCGCAAGGTGCTTTCACACATCCATAGGCTGCCCTTATGCTCACACTGCGACCTCCATGCTGCTTTTCCCCCTTCTTTTTTACTTTGTGCCTCTCTCCCACTTTTTTTATTCCTCTGTTCCTCTCTCCCACTTTTTTTCCTCCTCTGTTCCTCTCTCCCACTTTTTTTTCCTCCTCTGTTCCTCTCTCCCACTTTTTTTTCCTCCTCTGTTCCTCTCTCCCACTTTTTTTCCCTCCTCTGTTCCTCTCTCCCCAATTTTTTTTTATTCCTCTGTGGCTCTCTCCTTTTTTTCCTCCTCTGTTCCTCTCTCCCACTTTTTTTCCCTCCTCTGTTCCTCTCTCCCCAATTTTTTTTTATTCCCCTGTGGCTCTCTCCTTTTTTTCCTCCTCTGTTCCTCTCTCCCACTTTTTTTTTATTCCCCTGTGGCTCTCTCCTTTTTTTCCTCCTCTGTTCCTCTCTCCCACTTTTTTTTTATTACTCTGTGGCTCTCTCCTTTTTTTCCTCCTCTGTTTCTCTGTCCCCTTTCTTTATAGTACTGTCCCTCCCTGTTTTCCTCCCCTAGCCTCTCCGTTTCTTTACTTACCTTTTGTCAACTTCTTTCTTTTCTTTTCTGCTCTTCTGTCTCCTCTTCTGTCTTCTTTCTTCCTGCTGGCTGCGGCGCTCCTCACTGACTGACAGGCGTGACTTGATGACGTCACGCCCGGCAGTCAGTGTGAATGGAGGAGAGGAGGGACACGGCGCCGCGCGATCACGTGAGTATTTTTTTTTTTTTTAATTAATTTCTTCTTACAGCTCCCAAGAAACCCAAGACCACCCCCCCCCCCCCCCCCCCCCCCCCGCGGGAAAAAAAATAAAAAAAGTTAAAAAAAAAAAAGCGCAAGAGAGAAAAATAAAATAAAAAAATAAATAAATTTAATTAGCAGCGAGGGCCCGGCCCGGGCCCCCTGGCATGGCCGGGCCCGGGTAAACTGTACCCGCTCCCCCCCCTCTCGGCGGCCCTGCTCCCCTGCCCTCCTTATCATACGCCTTCTTCTCAAACTCCCACCAGATTTCTACTTCCCTCACACTGATACCACTATGTGTTTCCTGTTTGTCTGCCCCTCCCTTTAGTTTGTAAGCTCTCATGAGCAGGGCTCTTTTACCACATGCCCTCCTCCCCTTGTTATCTTTGCCTTCGGCATACCAGCCTCATTTTGCACCTTGTCACTGGCCTGCCCTTGTTCTCCACATCTCCCTTGTATTCACACCTCAATCACTTGCTCTGATCCTGTTAGTTGCACCCACATTTCTCCACATCTTGTCCTTCCCTTTTCAAGTTTCTAAGTATTCTTAAATTCATTTATACATTTTTGCCCCATGTGTCTGTTCATAGTGTGTTGAAATTTTAACTACAGCGTGTTAATTGTCCTGTAATGCTATGCTCTCTATATGGTGCTGCAGACTGTTTGTGGCACCCTATAAATAAAGGATAATAATAATAATTTTTAATTTATTGTTATACCTATCACAAGTAGAAAGTGTAGATTTAATCATGAGTTTTAATCATGGGGAATGCATAGGACTAAGCTGGTCTGTGTCTCATAGGAAGCCAAGGAAGGGATTCCAAGAAATCCTCCCTCAGAAAATATCTCTCTAACTCAACCCAATTTTTCACTCTGTAAGGAACGTGCCATGTCATAAAGTGGCTCAATTGGGTCGCTTGTTAATAACTATAACATTCCAGAACACCCAGACCACCTGATGTTGCAGAATTGATCAATATTGAACCTTTAATTCTAGGTTTCTTGTTGAAAAATAATTTTTTATGGAGTTGAGAATTTGATTTATAATCATGACTGGGATCATTTGGAACAACTAAAGTGAACAAGGTAAAATATTCAGTTTGCATCAATTTCAACCAAATTAGACTAACATTGTATCACATGCCAGGTTTCACCTGTCTCAACCATCCTCTTCCCTGCAGTGTTGCCCGCACAGCCTTATAGCAAGTTTCCTAGCATAGCACAGCATCCTGGTTCCTTTTTTTTCTTACTTTTTATTTTGAAATGACAATTTGTACAAACAGAATAAATAAGTAAAATAAAATGTTCAAAATTTTAACAATAATACAACAATTAAAAATACAACTGTAAAAAAAAGAGCATTGTTGGTATGTGATTTAAACCATTTTTCCTCGTTGATTTATAACTTGTGGTCAGGTGATTGCTGATGTCACTGCGAGCAGGTAATTCAATTACTCAGACTATTCAAACTTGACTCTGAGCACTATTCAGTGCCAGAGTATCAGGTCATCCTCCCTCTTGCTTTCTGAGCTTGCTTACTGTCTCCCAGCTGTTCATTACTTATTACCTGTGTATTTTTGGTTGTGACACCATCTTGGCTTTGGACGCTTATTTTTGTTATGATTTTGCTCCACGCTCCTGGCTGTTTACCTGGTTCCTGATTCCGTTTTGATCTTTTCTTTTTCATTTGTCCCTTCACCTACAGTTCACACATCAGACCTTGACTTGCCTGAATATTCTGCTTCTTATAGTTCCAGTGCTCCGCTAACATTGTTACCATCACGACTTGCCAACTCCCAACACCGAAGGGTCCTTTATGAGGACACAGCAGTTCAACGTTAAAGTCAACACATCTGTTCTGCCTGGTGCAAGGAATCTGTCATCTATTGCCGGGAACCGTAACACTTTGTATGGTGAATGGCCAATCTAACTATCATCTGGTTAATGAAATTCTTATCAAATTGAATTCAAATAAATTGGGCAGGATGGTTTGCCATGGGCCTCAAAGAGCGGAATTAAATACAGCAGCGCACATAGATTAAAGATACACAGGTGGAGGACATATGAGTGACAATATAACAGTAAAGAGTGCAATTTAACTTATATATTTTTAAGTGATTCAGAATCATCTTTTCAACAGCTAACAGGTTGACAGGGTGTGTTTGCAGTGAGAGCATGCAAGAAGAACACCTGCAGAAAGCTCCTTTTAAAAGGCAAGGTAGGAGTGTCACCTACCCATCAAGCTAGCTCTGTGGGAGGAGTGTAAAGCATTTAAACCTGTCTTTTTTCATTGTTCAATGTGACCAATGTCAAATAAGTTGGCCGATGTCTAGGGAGCTGGTCTTTCTTAATCTAGCATTAGAGTTACAAGCAAGTGTGTGGAAACATTATGTTATGAATTACTTTGCCATCCTGACAAATAAAGCACAGTACAAAGCAAGACGTTGCTCATGTGTGCATCAACAAAAGGGTGCTTGTGCCACAATACACATCAGTGCATGAATGGCATTATTGGCCGAATTAACAGTAGATCGATTTGTAAACAACCATGGGCTAAATGTATGAACCTCCGGATTCTTCAACTCCGGCGAGTTCAGCGTCTTCAGCGCTTAAATTTAAAGCGGCGCTGCCTTGTAAAGGTTCATATATTTACCCCCATATCTGTGGATGATTTGGCCACATTGAGCCTGATTCATGTTTAGACATACATCCATTTGTACAGAGTATTTTGCGTCAAATAGCTCTGTGCATGCCCATACATGATGTGACCAGCCCCCAGAGTGACAAGGCCAGGCACACCCAAGACCAGAGTCAGCATACCTATGGGTTAGAGTTGAAACCAATTATTTCATTGGGCTTTCCAAGCGAGTCCATGGGTTCAGAAGGAGACTCCTGACCTCTGTCAATTGCTTGTTAGCAGAAAGGACTGCCAGCAAGAAGAGGTCTGGTCTGGGTTCAATGTCATCTTCTAATTGCATTGTTTATAATTGTTATACGGCAAATAATCTTTTTGACATCCAACCACCAGTAAATATATTATTCTTACCATGCTCTAGTCAAACCCATGATGTCAGAAGAAAGCAGCCATGAGGACCCAAGGCTTCCCTCTCCATGCGGAGAGAAACTCCCTGCGGCTGTGAAGGGCTTCAAAGCTTATTTGAAGCTGTTATGTGCGTATGGTCGCTAACCAATAACGATTGTCGAACCTCGATTTGTGTTTCCAAAGCACAAAGATTTATTCACAATAAGTAGAATAATATGCTCAAGCGAAGTCATAGTAAATACAGCCGTTACTTATCGCAGGCGCTCTGGATCCAGTGCAGTCATTCAATCCTGAAGTCTGGGGACAAGATGCCTGCACTCTGGATCACAAGCTGCTGCTTATATACACAATCAAATACAGTAATACAATGAAGATGGTATAGCTTGCATCTATTGGTCCAGGTCTCAGGAATGTCCAAGGGGTTGTCAATCATTGGCTGGTTCATCCTAAGGAATCCAAAGGAGGGGGTCATCTCTGCAGGGGGTATGCTCTGCTCTTCCCGCCAAGATTCCTTAGTCTTAAGTAGTTCATAATTCCCTATCATTCATAACTTGTGTATGCACTCTGCGATTCCCTCGCAGAGTGAACCAAACAGTAGGATATGTAACAAGGTTCATTATGATACCACTCATGATGTTATTCCTTCAACCCGTTCCGTATATTTCACTAATATGCATGTAACTTTAATATAACATATAAATACTACTATATTTCGACATAACTGACTATGTGTTGCAACTACCATTAATGTGTACTATTTTATAAGTATGCGTGTTTGTGCGAATGTATGGTAAAAGACCAATTACTGTTGCTGCCACGTGTAGTGGATGCGTACGCCCTTTCACGCCGTAGCGTGGCCTTGTACGTGGATGCGTACCGTACGCATCTTTTCAGACAAAGACAACCAAGTTTGCTAGATTTTAATTGAAATGACTTTATCCAATTTGCTGACTTCGACAGCTCCACACTTTGATAGTGTAATAAACTATCACCCAATCACCGTTTCAAATTCAGGATTATACAATACTTCTCCACAGACCATGATCTCGGTATCTGGTACCACCCTTTCAGTCTCTTTCTCAGTGTTACTCCTATGAGACCGTTTTCCACACTTCAACACAGTAGGAACACATTTGACAACTAAACCAATTGCTAAGATGACACCCAGTATAAGGAGAAGGAGCTTACCTACACTAGCAACCATTTCCTGTACCCACTCCCCCAGACCGGAGAACCATTTCACAGGGTTCAACCACGAGAACCAACCCGCCACCTTTTCCCCGACCTCATATAACAAAGAATTATGGCTCTTTCGAAATTTCCATTTCAGCTGTAAAATTTCATCCATCTTCCGGTCTATAACCTCTTTAGGGTCATCCGTATTATTAGTAATGTACGTGCAACATTTGACACCGAACTGGGTGGCCAGTGTCACACAGTACCCACCAGTAATAGACGTGAGATAATTTAGTACCAGTCTATGTTGCACCAACTCCTTCTTGTTCGCTTGTAGCTCCCTTCCAGTATACCTGAAAGTGTCATCGTATATCTCGGTGATATTATCTATTAATTTAGCTAGGTCTTGGATATATTTAAAGTTTAATGTTCCCCGAGCGGTCCTGGTGAGATCTAGAGCAACCATAACTTGGAAACCAGCAGTTTCACTAATCAATTTTGTAGCTATGGGTTCCTCACCAGGAATCATATTTCTCTTGCCACGGTGTTCATACTGTGTGTGTATGTATGGTGGTGATGTAGTCTTGTGAATATCAACCATTTCTTCATGAGTAATAGTCATGATTTCAGGAACCAGTTTAGCTAAGAAACACAAGCCCTTGGAACTCGGAGTCACCCAGGAATAAGCTTTCCTCCCACAAACAAAATACACATCATCAGGGAGAACATAAGGAGCAGTATGCCCATGAATTATATCACACAGAGTTTTGATAAAACTACCCATGCCCAGTGTCTCCATTTGTTCTAGACACTTGTCGGCATTAATGACATTTTTACATTTATCTGTAGAGACTTTTCCAATGGATACCTTCTTATGTTTGGTTATACGCCCTAATCTGCGACTTCCATCAACATTCCTGCCTAGTAGTGACCTTGTGAGTCTCCCTCTAAAATGAGTGTGGCGAGCCATTGTCTGATCTGATAGGTCAGCCTCCCAATTCTCCAGGCGCTTTGCATGAGATATGTTTAGGCACAGCAAAGATCTGCCTATGGAGTATTGTCGAAGCGTCAGACTAGGGGACCTAGTATTATTGTACCTCCCTTCTATGGGCCTCCCACCCCTCAATTCGAGTACTTCAGATATGTTTAGAGGGAATGGTACTAGTCCTACATTATGCTGCCCTTGAGGCATGTGAGAGCACACCCAACACTCGGTTTGGTTTAGCACCTTACCCACCAGGGAGTGATAATCCTCCAAAGGATGCCCGCCTATATTCAGAGTACTGGGGGAATGGCATCGTTGGATGCATCTCTCTTCAACTAGGGAGTCGCAGAACTTGCAGCTACAATACTCATCAGACAATAGCCCCTCACACTGCCTCCGAGTTCCTGAGCTAGCAGGCCTTTTCATAACCCCTGGACCAAGTTTGATAATGGGCTGCTCTGAGTATCCTATTAACTTTTCTTCAGCCTCCATTTCATCCGTATCACTCCCAGAACTCTCCTCCGTCCTCCATCCTCCTTCACAAAAATAGAATGTCCTAGAAAGAGTAAAAACAAGGAAAATCCTGGAACAAAAGAAAAACAAAAACCGCCACTCCATCGCTGGAAAGATAGTTCTGAGGCAACGTCTCTGGTCTAGGTGTCTCGACTGCAGACTTTAGGTCTCCCAGAACAGGCTCACAAGTGACAGCTCTATGTCGTCGGTCTTAGTTTTATCTTGCACTTTCTCTGGATTATGGACTCTCCTGCAGTGGGTGGAATGGACCCAAGTGTCTCTCTCTGCAACCTTCAGTGATGTAGGACTGGTCAGCAGCACTTGCTACGGGCCTTCCCAACGGTCTGTTAAACAACCTGAACGTAAGAAATTGCGGATCATAACATAGTCTCCAGGTTCAACATCATGACAGTTCGTCTCTGGCATACCAGGTGACAGCATTTTTAGTTTTTGTTGTTGTTGTTTTAGCTGTCTACTCATTCTTATAAGATATTGTACAGTCACTTCATTATTACACTTCAAGTCGTCTTGTGGACTCACGATCAAATGAGGTTGTCGTGCGAACAGTATCTCAAAGGGGGACAGATTAAGAGGAGGTCTAGGAGTGGTTCGAATGCTATGGAGGACCAACGGCAAAGCCTCAGGCCATGCCAACCCAGTTTCAGCCATTATCTTACCCAGCTTGTTCTTTATAGTACCGTTTACTCTCTCCACCTTACCACTGGCTTGTGGTCGGTAAGGGGTGTGAAGTCTGCTACTGATTCCCAGTTTACACATATTTTGGAAGATATCACCAGTAAAATGGGTACCCCTATCACTTTCAATGATTCTAGGGATACCGAACCTACACACAAAGTCTTGTACAATTTTCTTTGCAGTGAACACAGCAGTATTAGTGGCTGCTGGATATGCTTCTACCCAACCGGAAAACACATCAATACACACTAGCACATACTTTAAATTCCTGCACGGTGGTAATTGGATATAGTCAATTTGTATTACCTGGAAAGGTCCGTCTGTAGGAGGGATGTGGGATGGCTCAGTTGGAATAGTTTTCCCAACATTTTTCCTCAAACAAGTAAGACATGACATTGCTTTCTTACCAGCCTGAGAGGAAAACCCGGGAGCACACCAGTATGCTCTCACCAGTTTGCACATACCTTCTTTACCCAGGTGAGTCAGGCCGTGTGCTGCTTCAGCCAGGCTTGGATAGTATGTTCGGGGAGCTACAGGCTTACCTTGTCCATCCCTCCAGAGTCCTGAGGAATCTTGACCACATCCCTTCGCCTTCCAGACCGCCTTTTCCTGCAGGGAACACAAATCTTGCATTTCAATTAATTTCTGCATGTCTAATGTCTGAAAAACCATCATAGTCTCGGTCGATACAGTCATAGGTTGCCCCGCTGCCCATTTAGCAGCTTCGTCTGCCCTGTTGTTGCCCAATGACACTGGGTCTTCTTCAAAGGTATGGGCTTTGCACTTTATGACGGCTACTGTTCTGTGTAACTGTATCGCTGTCAGAAGTCCTTTTATGTGTTGTGAGTGTGCCACTGGTGTACCTGCTGCTGTCGTAAAGCTTCTAAGACGCCAAAGGGCCCCAAAATCGTGCACTACCCCGAAGGCGTACCTAGAGTCAGTATATATATTGGCTGATTTACCCTCTGCCAATTCACACGCTCTCCTTAGTGCTACTAGTTCCGCCACCTGGGCTGAGTGAGGTGGGCCAAGGGGTTCAGCTTCTACCACATCCTGATCGTCTACAACAGCGTAACCAGTACATAGCTCTCCTGTCTCTGTCTGTCTATGGCAACTTCCGTCTGTATAAAACGTAAAATCTACATTTTCTAAGGGGGTGTCACGTTTGTCGGGCCTTGCAGTAAAGGTCTGATTCAGGTGTTTCATACAGTCATGCGTGTCAGTATTCTTGCCTAACTCATCATCAACCAGGGTCTCCTCACTTCCCACCCTTTGTGTCTCTAGAGACACATACGGAAGGTATGTAGCTGGATTTAAGGTGCTACATCGTTTGATGGTGATGTTTGAGGGTGCCATCAGGGCTAGTTCCCACTTTGTGAATCTAGCTGAAGAAACATGTCTGGTTTGGGCTGAATTTAACAGAGCTGATACAGCATGGGGTGTATAGATAGTTGAATTATGTCCTAATACTACGTCCTCGCTCTTACTCACCAGAAGAGCCGTTGCTGCTACACTTCTGAGACATGTTGGGAGTGATCTTGCCACATTGTCTAATTGTGCACTGTAGTATGCTACCGGTCTGCTAGCGTCACCATGTTTCTGTGTGAGAACACCTGCTGCACAGCCATCAGCTTCTGTACAATATAGCTCAAAAGGCTTTTCATAATCAGGTATTCCCAATGCAGGTGCTTTAGTCAGACTATCTTTAAGATTAAAGAACGCTTGCTCTGACTCTTCTGTGTGTACAACACGTTCTGGTTTTGAGGAAGAGACTAGCTCCTGCAATGGTAATGCCAGAATAGAAAAACCTGGGATCCAGGATCTACAGTATCCACACATCCCTAAGAAAGTACGAATCTGCTTCTGGCTCTGCGGCAGAGTCATGTGTTGTATGGCCTCAATTCTGTCGGTTGTCAGGTGTCTTAGCCCCTTAGTGAGGCAGTGTCCTAAGTATTTGACCTTAGTCTGACATGGCTGTAATTTATCCTTTGCCACCTTGTGCCCTGTTTGTGAAAGATGAAGCAACAACAATTTAGTATCATGTAAACATGACATAAAAGAATCAGAGCACAACAACAAATCGTCCACATATTGAATTAGAACAGACCCATTGTGGGGTTCAAAGGATTGCAAACAGTCATGTAAGGCTTGGGAGAAAATACTGGGACTGTCAATGAACCCCTGGGGTAGTCTGGTCCATGTGTATTGCACTCCCCTGTAGGAGAATGCAAAAAGGTATTGGCAGTCAGGGTGAAGAGGTACTGAGAAGAAAGCAGAACATAGATCAATGACAGTAAAATGACTGGCAGACGGTGGAATCTGCATGAGGATGACAGCTGGATTCGAGACTACGGGGAATTGGCTCTCAACAACTTTATTAATTCCCCTTAAGTCCTGGACTAATCTATAGCCCCTCCCCCCATTCTTCTTCACAGGGAAAATGGGACTATTTGCTGTACTGGCTGTACGAATTAAAATCCCTTGTTGTAACAGCCTCTCAATAACAGGATATACCCCTAGTTCCACCTCCAGTTTTAATGGATACTGTGGGATTTTTGGAGCTATCCTACCACTTTTTAGATTGACCATGACAGGGGCTACGTTTGCCATCAGTCCAGGGTCCTGTCCATCTCTGGTCCATAGGGAACCTGGTATTTCCAGCAACATCCCCTTTACTTGAGATGGACTTTGTTCTACAACAGGAGAGTGTAACATTAACCTTTGAGGGGTGTCCAATATATCTTGTACCTCATGTGCGACCTTCTCCGGTATATCTAAGAACACACCATCAGAAGTACAGTATATGACACATCCCATTTTACATAACAAGTCTCTCCCTAGCAAGTTAGTAGGAGCCGCTGCAGCTAAGAGAAACGAATGCCTAGTATGCAGTGGCCCGATAGTAACTTCAGCGGGTTTAGTTAGAGGATAATGTAACACTTTTCCCATTACCCCCATAGCTGGAATGGTTTTACTGGTCACCTGTAGATTGAAAGGAGAGATTATTACAGATCGGGCCGCCCCTGTATCTACAAGAAAGGTTTGTTTCCTACCAGCTATGTCAACTATCATTGTTGGTTCTTCACTCTGACTCTCAGTTAACCTCACTGGCTGTAGACTACAGGTATGACCTGACCCCTAGTGCTGACCATTGATTTCCCACGCAGCATTTGCTGCTGTAATAAGCGCGGGTAAATGTGAGTCTTCTAGTCTATGTGAATCCCTCCTTGGAGGATATCTATGTGACCCTTCGTTAGGATTATACCTTCCCTTTGTACAATCTTTTCTCATATGTCCTTCTTCTTTGCAATTGTAACATCTCAACATTCTGCGTTTCCCGTTATGTGGGTTATATGCTGGTGGTCGTGTATGCATTTCCCCTAATGCCTGTATACTCACCGTCATCAACTTGTCACTCTTTTCTTCCCTTTTCCTAAAGATATTTTTGTCATGTTCCACAGCAACTTCTCTAACGTGCTGCCTCTACCGTGCTGCCTCTCCAACCAGGGGTTGAGGTTTGTACTCTTGTTTTTAGATTTTCCTTTAAACCATCCATCAGTACTGTTACCGCTACTTCCCTATGATGTGGGTTCTCCCTTATATCTGATATCCCCGTAAACTGTGTCATTGATGCAAGAGCTCTACCAAAATAATCCGCTGCAGTTTCACTGTCTTTTTTTTTTATGGTGAAAATCTTACTCCAATTTACCACTACTGGAAAATATATGGCTAAGTGTTTGACAATTCTTTCTATATTCTTTTGGTTAATCTCATCAGTCAAGGTATCATCTTCCTCCAACAAACAATCTTCAATAAATTTTTGTATGTTAGTATTGGGAGGAAGACACGCCCTCAACACTACACGCCAATCCTTATTGGTTGGTTCGTGGGCATTTCCTAAGTCTTTAACAAATTTCTGACATTTAGCTAACTCCTTTCTAGGATCTGGGAATTCAGTCATAATGGAACGTAATTCTGATCTAGTCCAGGGACAATGCATTGTAACATTTCTTAAAGGAACTACACCATCCTTATCCGGTTTCCCATTGGGAACTGATATTGTGCGGACTGGGAACACACCCTCTGGTACACTGACTTCAGGGGACACTACAGGATTTGCTGGTTCTAGATTTAGAACGCTTTCACTCCTAGTGATCACGCTACTCTCACCTATCTCAGCCATTTTCTCATACTTGCGCTGAGCCTCTTGTACACTAACGGCATGGGCAATGGCCGAAATCACAGTGGGTTCATCTTCATTTTCAGATACACTTGATTTAAACTGGCTTAAAACAGGGTACAACTTAGCAATTTTTCTATTTTCAGTTTTAACAACGGCTGTACTTACCCCTTCCGCCACATAAGGTGGCGGGGGCGCGCTTGCGCTGAGTTCGCCACGCTTCTCGACGGTTACTTCCGTTGTGCGCGCGCTTTTAGCCACGCCTACTTCCGCTTTGCATTCACTGCTGTGCCACGTTTTACCTTCCATTTGCCACAATTTTAAACAATCATTATGTTTATTCCTCACTTTCGTTGAGGTAATCAACCATACTTTATCTTTTACAGTATTTAGTACCTCTGCATTAAAACTCCCTATTGTTGGGAAAGGCCTATCACAACCTTTGGTCATATTGACCCACGTGTCGCAATACGCAGTTGCGTATGCACCATATTTCTTACACATGAGAAATCTTGCTGAACCAATAGGACCTTCCTTAGGCAGTACCTTGGCCTTCTCTAGCGTTTGCTTAGCACCCATATTGAACAATAGGGTCCCAGAAATATCACAATATCCTGCCACAAAATAGGCTTCCAGAAATAACACAATATTCAGTCACTAATTTTCAACACTACCGCTAGAGATATTTTACCAGCCTGTGGACGTATTTGCTACAAGCCGCGTCCACTCGCTTCCTCTTGTATTAAACAAGGACCCCTAATACAGAAATATCAATGCGGACTTAAGGGTTATCAGCTTCCTGATCACCCCTGACTCTCCAACAAAAATCTGTTGAGTTTATTACAACTGGTAGCATCCGGTAAAGTCAATTACCAGCCTTACCAACATAATTCCTCCCAGTTACTCCCAAGTCACAATCACGGCTTTCCTTGCCGTGCGGTGCAATCGCAACGCTTAAAGCTAATCCGTAAGCGATGCGATTACCCTTGGGTGCACGTCGCGAAAACTTATTCAGTTTCCGCCCCCCGGTATACCTGCCTTGTATACCGTACACCAGTTGGGCACCTGCCTCATCAAACAGCAACTGACACTCTATTTTGCAATAGATAAAACCTTAGTGTATTTAAAGTCAACAAATCACACGACATACACTTTTTCTGTGCAGAAAATAAAAGAATTCCCAACAATAGTAATAATGTCCCAGAGGTTTTCACAAGTATTTATATTATGCACATATAATAACTATCAAGACGATTGTTTAACCACGTGGCAAATCTACCGAAAGTTCGCGTACGCACAGCAGGAAATACACATACGCTAAGCAATGCAATACAGTTAAAACGCACAATGACAGAAAAAAGAAACAGTTTTCTCTTTTGTCCCTAGGTTCTAGTTAGCGTGCCCTAGATAATGCAAAACGGACATTCGGTTTCGCAACACAGAGTAAAATTCAGGTTTTGAACACCATGCGTTCTTACCCGGTTATGACGCGTCTCCACCCTTTGTTGAGGAACCGAAATGCGTTGGTCTTGTGTATCATCGGCAACGAAACCTCCAAAGCTCACGAGCCCCCAAATTGTTATGTGCGTATGGTAGCTAACCAATAACGATTGTCGAACCTCGATTTGTGTTTCCAAAGCACAAAGATTTATTCGCAATAAGTAGAATAATATGCTCAAGCGAAGTAGTAGTAAATACAGCCGTTACTTATCGCAGGCGCTCTGGATCCAGTGCAGTCATTCAATCCTGAAGTCTGGGGACAAGATGTCTGCACTCTGGATCACAAGCTGCTGCTTATATACACAATCAAATACAGTAATACAATGAAGATGGTATAGCTTGCATCTATTGGTCCAGGTCTCAGGAATGTCCAAGGGGTTGTCAATCATTGGCTGGTTCATCCTAAGGAATCCAAAGGAGGGGGTCATCTCTGCAGGGGGTATGCTCTGCTCTTCCCGCCAAGATTCCTTAGTCTTAAGTAGTTCATAATTCCCTATCATTCATAACTTATGTATGCACTCTGCGATTCCCTCGCAGAGTGAACCAAACAGTAGGATATGTAACAAGGTTCATTATGATACCACTCATGATGTTATTCCTTCAACCCGTTCCGTGTATTTCACTAATATGCATGTAACTCTGATATAACATATAAATACTACTATATTTCGACATAACTGACTATGTGTTGCAACTACCATTAATGTGTACTATTTTATAAGTATGCGTGTTTGTGCGAATGTATGGTAAAAGACCAATTACTGTTGCTGCCACGTGTAGTGGATGCGTACGCCCTTTCACGCCGTAGCGTGGCCTTGTACGTCGATGCGTACCGTACGCATCTTTTCAGACAAAGACAACCAAGTTTGCTAGATTTTAATTGAAATGACTTTATCCAATTTGCTGACTTCGACAAAGCAGACAGGAACGGATTACGAATATAATGTGGCCCTAGAAACTTTTCTGAAAATGGCCTGTGCTAGTTGTGGCCAAATTATCAATTTAACAGCAGGTGAGATAATGTGGGTGCCTACATGCAGCCAGATATGGGAGTACATCAACCAAGAGGTGTAGTGATTGCATTATTAGAACGCCTATTAGATCAATAAGTACCACCAACATTATATTATAAGCACCCCCACTTCATCAATAAATATTCTACACACACACACTACCTCAGTAGCACCGCAACACACACTAGAGCAATTGGCCATTACAGAGATACATCCCAGCGTTCCACATTACAGCAATCAATTATACCATCCCCACATTACAGCAACACTCATTCACATTTCAGCTATATCCCTAACCCTTCCACATAACAGCAACATCTCTCAGCCCCTTCACTTTACAGAAATAGCCCTCCCTTACCCCTTTCCATTACACCAGTGCCCCTCCCCCCCACGCTCTCCATCCCTGCACCTTAGCACCCAGTTTACCAGGCAATCACACATTTAAAATTCACAATTAATTCACACAACATTTTGTACTCACAAAGGTGCTAAATTAATTAATGTACCAATACTTCTTAATACGGGCTAAGTGGTTAAGAAAATACTGCAGTCACTATAAAAATATTGCATCTCCCTCCATTTTAGATTTAATCGAAAAAATAAAAAAACAGTGCTGAGTTATTAAACCCACATTATGCCTAGGGCTGATCTGCAAGGCCATAATGAGGAGGCTGGTATCTAAGAAGGGCCAGCCTCCGGGAGGATGTCCTACGTCCCATCTGGCCACCAGTAGACATGCCTGATGAGAGACCTTTTTTTTTATAACAAATAAATATTTTCTTCAGATAGATGCTTGTGGTCCGGGGGCCCTAATGAGAGAGGGGGCCTGGAGGAAATGACCTATGCCCCCCCACCCCCCTTAATCCGGCTCTGGTGAACACACGCTCACACTCTCTGTCTCATACATACACTTATATTTCTCATACACACTGGCTGATACTCTCTCATCCAAACATACTGACACACAAACTCCATTACATTTACCATTTCCCACTGTGCAGGCTCCAGATTTCTGTGTGGCTTGGGTAGTGTTGGTAGGGAGTTTGTCTAGAAAAGCAGAGACAGTCTGAGCAGGAATCTTTGGGTTCTGATTTGTTTTGCCAAAACACCCCACAAAAGGTTTTGGTTCTGATTTTGGGTTTTGGGTTCTGATTTTTTTTAAAAAAAGCATAAAAAGTGCTAAATTCCATATTTTGTTTTTTTTTTCACTCCTACACTATTATTAACCTCAATAACATTCATTTCCACTAATTTCCAGTCTATTCTGAACACATCACACCTCACAATATTGTTTTTAGTCCAAAAGGTTGCACCGAGGTAGCTGGATGTCTAAGCTAAGTGACACAAGTGGGCGGCACAAACACGTGGCCTATCGTAGGTGGCTGTGTAGGCTTGAATGGCCTTTTGCTGCTCCTCCATCCTCTGCAGCATATAGAGGGTGGTGTTCAAGCGCGTCACTACCTCTTGTTTTAGTTGATGGCAGGGCAGGTTCATGCTTTTTTGATGTAGCAGTAACAGTGAACGTAGTTTAATATCTGATACTAATATTTCTGCACTGCAGGAACAGTGAACGTGGTTTAATATCTGATACTAATATTTCTGCACTGCAGGAACAGTGAACGTAGTTTAATATCTGATACTAATATTTCTGCACTGCAGGAACAGTGAACGTAGTTTAATATCTGATACTAATATTTCTGGACTGCCTATTGAAGTGTAATCTCGACGGGATTTGGTACCGGGGACACAATACCTCCATCAACCATCTAAATTCCACTGCACAGATGGCGGACACGCAGGGCCGTAACTAGGGCTGTGCGACAGGGGCGACCGCCCAGGGCGCAACGCTGAAGGGGGGCGCAATTTAGGAAAATTTTTGGCTAATTTGGTTAAAATTGAGGGCCAAGGGGGCGGCATTTGTCTTTCTCGCCCAGGGCACTAGAATTCTAAGTTACGGCTCAGCGGACACCGGGCGCACGTTTCACACCAACATAGCTGTTACGGCCGCAGTTATCCGCTTTGCTATAGGATGACTACTGTCAACTGGACGGTCAACTGTTTTGTGAAAGACGTAGCGTTCTTACGACTTCCCCTCTGGGAAGATGACCGACTACCAGCAGCAACAGCAGCAGCGGCAGTAGTAGGCGTACCGCTGCAGGATCCTCCGGAAGAATCCCGGATTGAAGAGGACTCAGTCATGCCGGTGACATGGTCTGCAGGACTATCTCTGATGGAGATCGTGGAGGAAATTGACGAGGAGGGTGTTGCTGGTGTGGATACAACAGGACCAAGGGATTTAGGAGTCCCATCTAGTAGTGGCACTGCAGTGGCAGACAGGATGGCAGTTTGAAAAACTAGGCCCCAAAGAGCACATAATGCCAAAAAAAGAGTTGCAAGATGGAATTGTCCTTGGGCCCTCCCACCCACCCTGATGTTGTTGAAATAGGACATGCGCACTTTAACAAACCAATCATTTCAGCGAAAGGGCCTACCAAACTGTGGCTGAAATGATTGGTTTGTTTGGACCCCCCCAAAATGAGCTGGCAAAGAAAAAAAAGAGGTGCAAGATGTAATTGTCCTTGGGCCCTCCCACCCACCCTTATGTTGTTGAAATAGGACATGCACACTTTAACAAACCAATCATTTCAGCAACAGGGCCTACAAAACTGTGGCTGAAATGATTGGTTTGTTTGGGCCCCCACACAAAAAAAGCTATGCATCTCTCCCTGTACAAACTAAACTGGCTCTACTGAGGCAAGATGTCGTCCTCATCCTCATCCTCTGATTCCTCGACCCCTTCAGTGTGTACTTCCTCATCCTCACACATTATCAATTCGTCCCCGCTGGACTCCACTACCACAGGTCCCTCTGTAGTCTCTGGAGCCAGTGCTGTTCTTGATTGAAGAATTGATAATTCATTTTTATGAACATCATTTTTTCAACGTTTTGCGGAAGCAACCTCCTTCGCCACTCACTGACCAGGTTCCCCGCTGCACTAAAAACTCTTTCCGAGTACACACTGGAGGGGGGACAACTCAGGTAAAATAGAGCCAGTTTGTACAGGGGCTTCCAAACTGCCTTTTTTTCCTGCCAGTAAAAATAAGGACTGTCTGACATGTCTACTTGGATGGTGTCAGCAAAGTAATCATCCACCATTTTTTCAATTGTGACAACATCCAATGCAGCGACAGTAGACATGTCAGCAATGGTTGGCAGGTCCTTCAGTCTGGACCAGATGTTCTCAGCATCCCCGCCAGCGGGTCTTTTAGGAAAACTGGGCTTTTTCCTCGCAGCCACAGGTGTTGAAGAAAATGAAGGAGGAGCTGTTGGCATGTCACGGTCCTCTTCAGAGGACAATCTCCTGACCAGCAGGTCTTTGCACCGCTTTAGACTTGTGTCCGCCGGAAACAGAGACACAACATGCGCTTTAAACCGAGGATCCAGCACGGTGGCCAGAATGTATTCCTCTGACTTTAAAAGAGTGACCACCCTCGGATCCTGGCAAAGCGTACGAAGGGCTTCATCCACAAGAGCTACATGCTTTGTTGAATCGCAATGCTTTACCAGCTCCTCCCTCACTTTCTCCAGCTGCTTCTGCAACAGCCTGATCAGGGGAATCACCTGACTCAAGCTGGCAGTGTCGGAACTGACTTCTCGTGGGGCAAGTTCAAACGGCTGGAGAACCTTGCACAACACGGAAATCAGTCTCCACTGCGCTTGACTCAGGCACGTCCACACTCCTTTTCCTATGTCGTAGGTGGCTGTGTAGGCTTGAATGGCCTTTTGCTGCTCCTCCATCCTCTGCAGCATATAGAGGGTGGAGTTCCAGCGCGTCACAACCTCTTGTTTGAGGTGATGGCAGGGCAAGTTCAGCCTTTTTTGATGTTGCTCGAGTCTGCGGTAGGCACTGGCAGAATGCCGAAAGTGTCCAGCAATTTTGCGGGACACCGCAAGCATATCCTGCACACCCCTGTCACTCTTCAGGTAATGCTGCACCACCAAATTTATTGTGTGGGCAAAACATGGGACGTGCTGGAAATTGCCCATATGTAATGCCCGCACAATTTTTCTGGCGTTGTCTTACACCACAAATCCCCATGAGAGTCTAAGTGGGGTAAGCCACTGCGAGATTATTTCCCTCAGTTTCTCTAAGAAGTTGTCAGCGTTGTGACTCTTATTAAAACCGGTGTGGAGATGCTGCTACTGATGCAGCTGCTGCTGTTGCTGCGGAAGGCGATGCATCTACCCAGTGGGCTGTCACAGTCATATAGTCCTTTGTTTGCCCTGAACCACTTGTCCACATGTCCGTGGTTAAGTGGACAGTGGATACAACCGCATTTTTCAGAGCACTGAGGACACTTGTTCGTACTTCTCTGTACATCCCGGGTATCGCCTGCCTAGTGAAGTGGAATCTCGACGGGATTTGGTACCAGGGACACAATACCTCCATCAACCCTCTAAATCCCACTCCACTGATGGCGGACACCGGACGCACGTCTAACACCAACATAGCTGTTACGGCCGCAGTTATCCGCTTTGCAATAGGGTGACTACTGTCGTACTTTGTGCTCATGGCAAACGACTGTTGGACGGTCAACTGTTTGGTGAAAGACGTAGCGTTCTTACGACTTCCCCTGTCGGATGACCGACTACCAGCAGCAACAGCAGCAGCGGCAGTAGTAGGCGTACCGCTGCAGGATTCCTCGGATGAATCCCGGATTGAAGAGGACTCAGTCATGCCGGTGACATGGCCTGCAGGACTATATCTGATGGAGATCGTGGAGGAAGTTGACGAGGAGGGTGTTGGTGGTGTGTATACAACAGGACCTAGGGATTTAGGTGTCCCTGGACTGCTGACGGTCCTAGCCACAGGTCCTGAACTAAACACTGAATTATGAAGGTTCTTCAGGTGACGTATAAGGGAGGATGTCCCTAGGTGGCCAAGATCCTTACCCCTGCTTATTTGAGCTTTATATAAGGTACATATGGCCATACATTTGATGTCCGGATTGGGATAAAAATAACTCCAGACCGAAGAGGTGGATTTTTTGGTCTTCTGACCAGGCATGACGATGGGCTTTTTCATCCCATGGATAACAACTGTTTCTCCCCCTGGTGCCTCATTTAAGATCAGCATCCTCGTCGTCAAGTTCCTCCTCAGCGCCAGCTACATCAATATCCTCCTCCCGGTGTACAACATTGACACCTTCATTAGCCAAATCTGTAACTGGACTGTGGGTGATCCTTCCAGCATATGCAGAGGGCGTGCTGCAAATGGTGGAAGGAGACACCTCTTCCCGTACAGTGATGGGAAGGTCAGGCTTCGCAACCACCAACACCCTTGGACTTTCCTTGGGGATTTGTGATACCATCTCTTTAGAAGGCAGAGTTGTTTGCTGTGTTGTTGATGACAGCTTAAGTTTCTTAAATTTTTTAGAGGGGGGGGAGGAGGAGGGCTTAGATCCTTGGGTGAAGCTGAACCACTAGTCATGAACACGGGCCAGGGCCTAAGCCGTTCCTTGCCTATCCGTGTCGGAAATGGCATATTGGCAAGTTTACGTTTCTCCTCAGATGATTTCAATTTTCTTTTTTTGCTAATTTTAGTAAACTTTGGCTTTTTGGATTTTACATGCCCTCTACTAGTAGATTGGGCATCGCCCTTGGCAGACGACGTTGATGGCATTTCATCGTCTATGTCATGACTAGTGGCAGCAGCTTCAGCATTAGGTGGAAGTGGGTCTTTATCTTTCCCTACTTTATCCTCCAAATTTTTGTACTCCATTATAGTTAAATCTCTGGTACTAATATTTCTGGACTGCAAGAACAGTGAACGTATTTTAATTTAGCAGTACTAATATTTCTGGACTGCAAGAACAGTGAAAGTAGGTAAATATTGCAGTACTAATTTTTCTGGACTGCAAGAACAGTGAACGTAGGTAAATATTGCAGTACTAATATTCCTGGACTGCAAGAACAGTGAACGTAGGTAAATATTGCAGTACTAATATTTCTGGACTGCAAGAACAGTGAACGTAGGTAAATATTGCAGTACTAATATTTCTGGAATGCAAGAACAGTGAACGTAGGTAAATATTGCAGTACTAATATTTCTGGACTGCAAGAACAGTGAACGTAGGTAAATATTGCAGTACTAATATTTCTGAACTGCAAGAACAGTGAACGTATTTTAATTTTGCAGTACTAATATTTCTGGACTGCAAGAACAGTGAACGTAGGTAAATATTGCAGTACTAATATTTCTGGACTGCAAGAACAGTGAACGTAGGTAAATATTGCAGTACTAATATTTCTGGACTGCAAGAACAGTGAACGTATTTTAATTTTGCAGTACTAATATTTCTGGACTGCAAGAACAGTGAACGTATTTTAATTTAGCAGTACTAATATTTCTGGACTGTAAGAACAGTGAACGTATTTTAATTTAGCAGTACTAATATTTCTGGACTGCAAGAACAGTGAACGTAGGTAAAATATTGCAGTACTAATATTTCTGGACTGCAAGAACAGTGAACGTAGGTAAATATTGCAGTACTAATATTTCTGAACTGCAAGAACAGTGAACGTATTTTAATTTTGCAGTACTAATATTTCTGGACTGCAAGAACAGTGAACGTAGGTAAATATTGCAGTACTAATATTTCTGGACAGCAAGAACAGTGAACGTAGGTAAATATTGCAGTACTAATATTTCTGGACTGCAAGAACAGTGAACGTATTTTAATTTTGCAGTACTAATATTTCTGGACTGCAAGAACAGTGAACGTATTTTAATTTAGCAGTACTAATATTTCTGGACTGTAAGAACAGTGAACGTATTTTAATTTAGCAGTACTAATATTTCTGGACTGCAAGAACAGTGAACGTAGGTAAAATATTGCAGTACTAATATTTCTGGACTGCAAGAACAGTGAACGTAGGTAAATATTGCAGTACTAATATTTCTGGACTGCAAGAACAGTGAACGTAGGTAAATATTGCAGTACTAATATTTCTGAACTGCAAGAACAGTGAACGTAGGTAAATATTGCAGTACTAATATTTCTGGACTGCAAGAACAGTGAACGTAGGTAAATATTGCAGTACTAATATTTCTGGACTGCAAGAACAGTGAACGTATTTTAATTTTGCAGTACTAATATTTCTGGACTGCAAGAACAGTGAACGTATTTTAATTTAGCAGTACTAATATTTCTGGACTGCAAGAACAGTTAATGTAGGTAAATATTGCAGTACTAATATTTCTGGACTGCAAGAACAGTGAACGTAGGTAAATATTGCAGTACTAATATTTCTGGACTGCAAGAACAGTGAACGTAGGTAAATATTGCAGTACTAATATTTCTGGACTGCAAGAACAGTGAGCGTAGGTAAATATTGCAGTACTAATATTTCTGGACTGCAAGAACAGTGAACGTAGGTAAATATTGCAGTACTAATATTTCTGGACTGCAAGAACAGTGAACGTATTTTAATTTTGCAGTACTAATATTTCTGGACTGCAAGAACAGTGAACGTAGGTAAATATTGCAGTACTAATATTTCTGGACTGCAAGAACAGTGAACATAGGTAAATATTGCAGTACTAATATTTCTGGACTGCAAGAACAGTGAACGTATTTGAATTTTGCAGTACTAATATTTCTGGACTGCAAGAACAGTGAACGTATTTTAATTTAGCAGTACTAATATTTCTGGACTGTAAGAACAGTGAACGTAGGTAAATATAGCAGTACTAACATTTCTGGACTGCAAGAACAGTGAACGTAGGTAAATATTGCAGTACTAATATTTCTGGACTGCAAGAACAGTGAACGTAGGTAAATATTGCAGTACTAATATTTCTGGACTGCAAGAACAGTGAACGTAGGTAAATATTGCAGTACTAATATTTCTGGACTGCAAGAACAGTGAACGTATTTTAATTTTGCAGTACTAATATTTCTGGACTGCAAGAACAGTGAACGTATTTTAATTTAGCAGTACTAATATTTCTGGACTGCAAGAACAGTTAATGTAGGTAAATATTGCAGTACTAATATTTCTGGACTGCAAGAAGAGTGAACGTAGGTAAATATTGCAGTACTAATATTTCTGGACTGCAAGAACAGTGAACGTAGGTAAATATTGCAGTACTAATATTTCTGGACTGCAAGAACAGTGAGCGTAGGTAAATATTGCAGTACTAATATTTCTGGACTGCAAGAACAGTGAACGTAGGTAAATATTGCAGTACTAATATTTCTGGACTGCAAGAACAGTGAACGTATTTTAATTTTGCAGTACTAATATTTCTGGACTGCAAGAACAGTGAACGTAGGTAAATATTGCAGTACTAATATTTCTGGACTGCAAGAACAGTGAACATAGGTAAATATTGCAGTACTAATATTTCTGGACTGCAAGAACAGTGAACGTATTTGAATTTTGCAGTACTAATATTTCTGGACTGCAAGAACAGTGAACGTATTTTAATTTAGCAGTACTAATATTTCTGGACTGTAAGAACAGTGAACGTAGGTAAATATAGCAGTACTAACATTTCTGGACTGCAAGAACAGTGAACGTAGGTAAATATTGCAGTACTAATATTTCTGGACTGCAAGAACAGTGAACGTAGGTAAATATTGCAGTACTAATATTTCTGGACTGCAAGAACAGTGAACGTAGGTAAATATTGCAGTACAAATATTTCTGGACTGCAAGAACAGTGAACGTATTTTAATTTTGCAGTACTAATATTTCTGGACTGCAAGAACAGTGAACGTATTTTAATTTAGCAGTACTAATATTTCTGGACTGCAAGAACAGTTAATGTAGGTAAATATTGCAGTACTAATATTTCTGGACTGCAAGAACAGTGAACGTAGGTAAATATTGCAGTACTAATATTTCTGGACTGCAAGAACAGTGAACGTAGGTAAATATTGCAGTACTAATATTTCTGGACTGCAAGAACAGTGAACGTAGGTAAATATTGCAGTACTAATATTTCTGGACTGCAAGAACAGTGAACGTAGGTAAATATTGCAGTACTAATATTTCTGGACTGCAAGAACAGTGAACGTATTTTAATTTTGCAGTACTAATATTTCTGGACTGCAAGAACAGTGAACGTAGGTAAATATAGCAGTACTAACATTTCTGGACTGCAAGAACAGTGAACGTAGGTAAATATTGCAGTACTAATATTTCTGGACTGCAAGAACAGTGAACGTAGGTAAATATTGCAGTACTAATATTTCTGGACTGCAAGAACAGTGAACGTATTTTAATTTAGCAGTACTAATATTTCTGGACTGCAAGAACAGTGAACGTAGGTAAATATAGCAGTACTAATATTTCTGGACTGCAAGAACAGTGAACGTAGGTAAATATTGCAGTACTAATATTTCTGGACTGCAAGAACAGTGAACGTAGGTAAATATTGCAGTACTAATATTTCTGGACTGCAAGAACAGTGAACGTAGGTATTGCGGTACTAATATTTCTGGACTGCAAGAATATATTGCACTAGAATTTTTTTTATACTTTTTAAATTATTTTTTTAAAATTATTTTTGTATAATTTTTTTTAATTTTTTTTAATTTTTTTTAGGATTTTTTAATAATTATTAAATTACTATGGACTTAGCAAAACAAAGCACAGGACAAAAGCACCACTGGACTCAGCAGGACAGAGCACTGGCCAAAGCACCACTGGACTCAGCAGGACAGAGCACAGGACAAAAGCACCACTGGACTCAGCAGGAGAGAGCACTGGCCAAAGCATCACTGGACTCAGCAGCATAAAGCACCACTGGACTGATCACAGGTGCACAGGAGCACAGAACCACCCTCTTCCCTGATATCAGCCCAAATGAAGATGGCGGCCGCAAGCAGGGAATTTATGACATCTGAGTCTCGCGAGATCCGACGTGAGACTTGGATGTCATAGCCTCGTTTTGGTTTCATTTAGCCGCCGGAAATATCCGAACAGTGCTCGGATCCGCACTGTTCTGGTGGGCTCGGATTAGCGGAATCCGAGCCCGCTCATCACTAGTAGAAACACATGCGCATCCATGCAGTCTGTTCCGTGTGTCTACGTACAGCAAGTATTGTTTAGGTAGAGCATACTACCACCCAGATTCAAATTGAAATGTATCTTGAATGACGCTTGCATTTCATATGGCTAGAACTATGCTCAAGTTGCATGCTCTGTTTTGAAAAGCAACTTCCATGCAAGTTGCATTCAGACATTAATCAAGCCCATTGTGTATAGGCAGCTTAAGCTTTTTAAACCAAACATTAATTACTCTACATTTAAAATATTACACAAAGAGTATTGCAAATGTACTAATATATTTGAATTATCAGATTTTGTCGCTTTCAATCTTTCATTTATGATACATTCAAGAGCAAGTAATTGATAATATATACGACAGGCTGTGTATTACTGAGCTGAATAATACACATGAACATTGCTTGATATGTTTACTTTATATGTCCATCATGATCTCTTTAACAACTCTGCAGCCACATGGTAGTCACTTCATAATGGGGGGCGCAGGCATATCACACTGGGGTTGTGGCCATGTCATGATGGGGCGTGCCTAGTGTTAGGCTGCCCCATACTCTTCTCCCCTCCAAATCCAAACACCTTCATTGCCTTATGAACGCGGAACCTATTCACCACTACTTTGCCATGCAGAGCAGCAGTGAATAAGACATACCTCCCAAATTTTCCAAATGCAGGTCAAAGCTGTCCCAATTGGGATGGCAGGATAGAGCCTTCAAATCGGGATTGTACTGCCTAAATGAGGATGGTTGGGGGGTATGTAACTCTGCAGGAGGTACAAGTTATATGCCCACATTCCCTAGCATGGTGGAAAAAATAAAAAATGTCACTTCAGTGTCCAGCCAAATATTACATTAAGACCACCATCTTTATTACATTCAACGTTTCCCTTCTTCTCCTAAAGTATTGGTCATTCCAGTCTGATGTATGTGCATTAGAGTGAGGGGACATCAGGATATCTTGATACGTGTCATTATCATATATTTCATAAATTTTAATGTCGTTACTTTGATGAAATACACCTAAAATGGACTTATCTCTATAATGTGCGCATGGAAATTCAAAAGGTATCCTATCCTAAATATGAGCAATAGCAGCTTCCTTCACAGCCGGCTCGCCAGAACCGATACCTAATTTTAGGCTCAGTTCGGTGAACCAGTGACTACAGGCTGAGTCCACCCATTACGTTGTTGGGGGAGCAGGCTCCTTGTAAGAAAAAAAAAAAACTCACTTGTCTGCGGCGTCGGCATTCCTCCTCACTGCTCTGTCCGCACTGAATGTCGGTTGCGACATCATGTCATGCCCGACGTTCAGTGCGGAGCGGCGCGGAGAGGAGTCGGCAGCAAACAAGAAGACAGAAGAGAAGAAAAGAGAAGAAAGAAGCCGATAGAAAAGGTAAGTGAAGGAACGGAAGAAAAGGCAGCATGGCACAGTGTTTTGAGGGGCTGCAAAGGAAGCATGGCACAGAGCTTTGAGGAGCAAAAGCGGCATGGCACAGTGTTTTGAGTGGCAAAGGCAGCATGGCACAATGTTTTGAGGGGCAAGGGCGGCAGGGCACAGTGTTTTGAGGGGCAAAGGCGGCATAGCACAGTGTTTGAGGGGCAAAGGAAGCATGGCACAGTGTTTTGAGGGACGAAACACATTTTTGTATACTTAAAATGGTCATTAGGGCAGAGAACCAGTTGTTAATTTATTTGAATCCCACCACTGATGCAGACTACAGCTATTTGGAAGCTGTATTGGAAGGCTGCACGCCAATTAATTGCGGAGTCAGCTCGGAACTGCAGGGAGAAAGTATAAAGCGGTTAAATTAAAATCTGACTGGATTCTGCACAGAACTGCAGAAGTTTTCTGGGGACTGAACATTTCTTTATTTATTTCTCATATTGACCCCTATTTATGTAGCACTGTATAATATGAGAGATAGTTTTCAAACCTTATCGCATAGATACGGATTTAACTATCTTTCATATTTGTCAAAAAACCTACAAAGGAACAGCAGTTCTGATAAACTGCTGTTTCTGTGAAGTAAAAAACTTACCACTGCCTCTTCATGCAGGCATTTGGGATCGCAATTTTCTTGACTCCTTTCATCCCCTGTGTGCATGCCCCGTAGTGCATTAAACTAAGTAAATTCATGTGACAGGGAGGGATCACATGTTCCCTCCACACATGCACTGTGCAGCTCTGCTCTTCGGAGCAGAGCTGACAGCAATGAAAGTTTTCAATGATGTTAATGTACGCCAGCTTCAGCTAGCCCCACTGGGGCAGGGACTGATGTGAATGAGTTCTCTGTACAGCGCTGCGGAATTAGTAGCGCTATATAAATAAATGATGATGATGATGAATTTATCTGGCCAGTAGGGAAGCAGCAGAGGCTTTTTAAAGAGGACTGGTCTGCGCATGTGTGGACCCAAACCCAAGATGGCGATGCCCGGGACGGAGCAGACCGCCGACGGAGGAAGGTAAGTCTGCCGGGGGTCAGGTTCGCCGCCCGATGACCTAGCATATGACAGGAACTATAGTCATATTATCTGCAAATATTAAGGTTCTGGCTGTAAGCTTAATAAGGTAATAAAGCAAATTGTCCACCCAGCCCAGGCAAGTTTTATGCCAGTAAAGTCCATTACCACAGATCTTAGGCATCTGTTTACACACTTACAATTGTCTTCTGACATTGACGATGAAGTAGTGGTAGTGTCTTGTGATGCTGCTTAAGCTGGGTACACACTACTGATTCATTAAGGAAAGTAAGGGAAAAAATATGAGCAATTTTCCTCCTGGACAAACCATGTTACAATGCAAGGGATGCAAATTAGTTTATTGTTTTGCAGATAAGCTAAATACTGACTGATTTTTCATGTAGCACACAAATACTTGATGGCTTTATTTGTACACTGAAATGTAAAGTTCATCTAGTACATGCCCTATCCCAACAATAAATTTGTTTTTTTATTTCCTTAATGAATCAGCCCTACGTTTTTCACCCAATTATCATGACAATCACACGATAAATGGCCGTTAGGTCTGATATTGCATTAGCTCCCACAATCATATTTTATCATACCAAAGCACATCGTATTGTTTGATTTGATTTTATAACTAGACTAAAACTCTCTATAAATGATGGAACAATGTTAGTCAAATTCTGAAGTGTGTATGGACTCACAACCAGCAGTGTAGACAGATCTCCATAGAGTGTACAGAGTCACAATCTTTTCAGCCGATGGTTATCACAGATGAAGAGCACAGATCTGAGAGTGAGTCTTGTAAAACATGTATAGTGTCTAGACATGAATTGGCATGCTGATAGAGACTTTCATTTGTTGGTAAAATCATTAACGTTATCGCATCGGGAGAAATTTTCTGTAGTGTGTACCCAGCCTAAGGTCTTTGAGTCTGTGGAGTATATGTATCTCTAGGAGGTGTTACTTTGTTTCAGGTTGGGCCCTAAGTTCATTAACGTTAGGGTTAGTGAAGTGGGCGGAATAGGGGCCTTGAGGACGCATTTCACCATGAATCACGTCATTATGGCCCCATGCTACACAATGATGCGCATTATGGAATTACACACCAGGGGCAGGCCGTGATAATGTGAATCATGGCATCACACCCCCAGACTTGCATATGGACATCCCCTAGAGGATCTCCTGGACAAGTGGTAAAAAAGTCGGCAAGTATGTTGTACTTGATCAACTCAACATGAAAAATAGGCAACAGCTCTGTCACCTTCAATCATTTTAACAAGTAGACTCCTTTAGCTTATAGCTTAAATCAGTGTTGAGAGTGATGAGGTTTATGGACTGTCTTTAATGCATGCAGCACTATGGTGAGTTTGAAGCTTCTTTCATACTTGACAAGTCTCCCAGAATGTTCAGGAGGCTCCCTCTACTCCCGGAAGAGCAGGCACTCTCCCGGTTCCTGGGTGGAGGTAGGGCTTAATGACAGGATTTGTCTCATTAAGCCCCACGCCTGCCATGCAATGCAGCAAATCGTGACCTTGGCGAGGGCTATGGTGACACAATGGCTTTACCACTCCCACTTCCACACATGCCAGCTGACCAAAAGTTGTCAAGTATGCTTGTCTTTACATTGAGCAAAGTGCACCTAGAAATGTGTTTCTCTGGTGAAATGCAAATGGAAGGTGCAAACTGCATCCCTTTAAAAAAAATATGGGTTGAGACAATATTTTTGCAAAGTAAAAATGTTGTGTGCCCTGTCGCAAAGCAAGGTATGCCCCTACAAATAGGTCCTCTGCATCGCTTTGTCACTTTAATAATCTTACACAACAAAAACAAAATCAGCCCCAACTCCTCCAATCCCTGCACAACCTTCTACTCCTCCACTAAACACTGTTACCTTGCTCCCCTAACCTGTGATGGCAGAGTGCAACTGGAGGTGCACAGTGCACCAAAGAAGATTTTAGTAAATGAGACCAGAAAAGTCCAAAAAAGACATAAAATTTATACAAATAGTTGAGGACAGCAAATTAGCCAACAATTCATATTTATATAAGAATACAAAAATATCTGTTCATTCAGTTATACAATGTGGAGGAATTGTGGAAACATTTGTAAACATAATTTTGTGACATTGCAAATAAAGTTATTGAGAAAATAAGTAAGCAAATCGCAAGCAGCGAGACACGTTCCAGGTTGAGTAAGAAAAGACAGCGATGGACTGTAACATTATAAAGGAAGGAGGGGAAACTGCATACACACGTGACCTCGTGCGACATATGGGAATAGCTTGGAACGATTTCTGTCCACCCCTACCAGTGCGATAGCAGTGGTCTGTTCCCGGGTGTGGGCAGCGCTTCCGGCCTCGCCGTTCTAGTCAGTCAGTTTGACCGGTGCGTGCTGTGCGCTGAGTCGGCCGTAACATACGCACTTTACATCGTGTGGCCCGAATATTGCCAACATGGCTGAGCCTGAGGAGAGGAGCCTGGATGACTTCTTCGCCAAAAGAGACAAGAAGAAGAAAAAAGATAAGGGAGGCCCAGGCAGCGCGGCCGGCGTCAAGGGGGCGGCGAGGCCACCGGACGGGGCTCAGTCTTCCTTAACCTCACTGGGCGGTGTAAGCAAGATAGTCAAGAAAGAGAAGTCTAGTAAGAGTGATCCGCAGGACCCACAACAAGAGAAGGTATATGCCCCCAAAAGCCCCCCACTGGCTACATGTGTGTGTGTGTGTATATATATATATATATATATATATATATATATATATATTACACACATAATTGTTGTACGTACACGTGGGTGCACGGGTTAGAGACACGTGTAGACAGGCAATTGGATGATGAGCATTACATGTTCTTTCTACCTAGCTATATGATCGCCATGTTTAATATCCTGATGCCACCATGTTTTATCATTTACATGTTAAATTATTTCTTAGCTTGCAGTATGCTTGTCCAGAGGGGGGAAACTATAGTTGTAGGGGGAATGACTGAGCCAGTTCTGGAAGGGATATCATTTCTAGTAAAATTCATATTTGTGATTATTTTTTTGGTATTTCAACTTGTCAACTTCTACCACTAATTCTGGTTGCGTTAGTGTGCTTCCAAAATGGTATACTTGACTTTCCTTTTAGTCCCTTTAAAGTTTACCATGTGTTGCTAAAATGCCCTATTTAATCAAACGATTACTGTTTTTATGCATGTCTTTTGCCATCTCTGTTCACATTTAACCTGGTATTCCAGATTACCAGCTATGGTTTTCTGTATATTATTACTCATATGTTTCTGTTTGTCCATATTCTGCTGTTGTAACAAACATCCTACAGTCATTCCTCATTCTCCCATTCTCTATTCACCATAAACTGCTTCTAGTACCAGCTTCAGGATTCCCATATAATGCCTCAGTTGCTTGTTAAAAACACTGTGCCCTTCCTCCTCTCATGAGATTAACATTGGTGTCCTTATGCAGCTGCTTCATATCAATAGTGTCTGTACCTTCTTGAAGCCACTACATCCAAGGTGATCAGTCTGAGTCCTACAATGTATAACAGTTCTCATGACTCAAAATGGTGGAGATACTTTCATTTGTACCTAAAGAGTAGCATTGGGACACTGAACATGACTATGTAATGGCAGCTTCATTAACATGTGTTTCACAGTCCTGCATCTCTGATTCAGCTGTTTGACTTGCCTATACCTTTCCCAACAATGTCCATCCTTCACTTTTCCTTGTCCACTTGTTTAAAATGTCTACTGATATGTGATTAGATAGGTGTCTTTTATTAAATGTATTTTAACTTATTATAGAGATTAAAGGTAATACCCAGCCCTTTTTTTAGGTTACAGGGCAGCCCTTGAAGTCGATCAGGTTGCCTACTTTAGTCACACACCTTGCTTTTTCAAGAGTGGTCTACACATTTATTTTTCAAGGATCGTTTGCTCCTCTGCGGTTATGGCCAGTTCAGTTGTTTGTGTCTGCCTTCATACTTTGATTGCGTTATACTGCAAACTTAAAGTAAGCACTGCATTCTAATTTAGAGGTGACCAAGGGTGTAGTGCTGGCAATAATAAACTAGCTGCTTTCTCACAACTCGAGCACTTGTGTGAAAGGGAAATGGCTTTTCAAATTGACATCAGTGTTGGTAAACACTATTGTAACAGCTTGTGAGCACAACATTTGGGACATACTTAAAGGAATGACAGCTTCAGTCTGCTAAAAGGAATGCCAATGGACTACTAGGATAGCAAATTTAAATTTTATGTATATTTTAAAAAATCTTATATTTAATTATATTTCCACACACTTATTGCTAAGGTACTTGGTCATGTTTTACATGTGGAATGAGGGACAATTACTATGGAATGACAGCTGTTTTATACGCCATGTCCTAGCAGAATTATCAGTAAAAACTTGCATTTCTCCCATAAAAACACCCCTATTTCTCAGATCCCCTACTCACACACTAATCCCTTTGCATATGTGCTCCCCCACACCCGTACCCCACTACATTGCTACAATTTGCATAGGTACATCCGAGTCATGTAAAGTCCCTAATAAAAAACATTTCTTGGGTGAGTCAGTGTTATTATATTACACTTGGGTAAGGGTTCTTATCTAAAGTAAGCACTACATGAGTTAATCCTGTTCACGAAAACATGGCTTTTACAGTTAATATCATACAGAGTCATAGGTCTCGCACTTTAAATATGACTTAGTAAATCGATTGACTTGCTTTGCAGAAATGCATTGTGTTGGCTGATCCAGACATTGGAGCATAGATTACGTTTAATCTGTTTTGGATCTGTGCTGTTACATGTAGTAAATGTCTTCTGTGATCCTTAAATCATAGCATGCTTTTAGCATTGTATTGAGTATAACTGCTTGAATTTAACGTTTTTCTTCATTTTTTTAGGTTGATGATGAGTGGAAAGAATTTGAGCAAAAAGAAGTTGATTACAGTGGCCTTAGGATTCATTCTTTGCAAATAAGGTAATGCATTCTAATTATTTGGAGAAAGTTAAGTGATCCATTCAAACTTTTTCTCCCTGTGCTGTCTCCTCCCTACCATGCCCTTGGTCCCATGCTGTTAGGCAACATGCAGGGGCTGCTGTAGTTTTAAATTCTCTAGACTCAGCTACTTGGTGAGCCTGCATAGGTGACAGGTATGTTTTGTGGAGCAGAAGTGTTAGGTGATGAGGTAAAGGAGACAGGTTAAGGATGAAGACTGTAGAGAGCTCTTCCTTAGTAACGGGAGAATGGATGGGAACGTGGAAGGAAGGATAGGCGTGGAGTGCAGTAGCTAATGAGAAGAGGTTTCTTGAAGAATCTTGTAAATATTTTTCTTTGAGGTAGATGGCAAAGTCAATAGCTGTAATGGAAGGAGAAGGAGGGTGGTGTGTAGGGTAGAGAAAAGAGTGCAAGGTGTCGACCAGGTTTGGTTGGCAGACTAGTTGGTCTTTACATATGAACTGAGAAAGCTACAAATCTATGCAGCACCAAAAAGTAGTAATTAAATGCTATCTGTCACTAATTGACCATATGTTACCTAAAGTGTGCAACTTTAAAGTTACATTGGCAATTGGGCAACTCCCACAAGAATAATTGCCTTTAAACTATGCCTTGCTGAAGTGGTTTAAAACAAGCAAATGGTAGTTACAGGACCAGCAATCCAGTAAGAACTAGTCAAATTTTCAAAGTTACTTTCACAAAAGCTTCGTTTGAGAGCTTGTTAACTGTTGTGCATTTGCAGGAAATGCAAAGCTGTGAAGTAACCAGAAGTACAATAGTAGTCATTTTGAAATGAATGTTCTATAGCTCATTTTGCAGTATGTTACAGATTAGCCACAACATTAAAACCAGTGACCAGAGAAATACCATTGATTTTTCTCCTTAAAATGGCACCTGTCATGGAGTGGGGGATATATTAGTCTGCAAGTGAACAGTCAATTCCTGAAGTTGATGTGTTGGATGCAGGAAAAATGAGCAAGTGATGGCTAGATAACTGGGTCAGAGCGGTTCCAAAATGTCAGGTCTTGTGGGATGTTCCCGGTATGCAGTAGTTAGTACCTACCAAATGTGGTTCAAGGAAGGATAACCAGTAACTTGGCGACAGGGTCATGGGCACCCAAGGCTCATTGATGCAGTGAGGAACAAAGGCTAGCCTGTCTGGTCCAATCCTACAGAAGAGCTACTGTAGTACAAATTGCTGAAAAAGTTAATGCTGACCATAATAGAAAGGTGTCAGAACACAGTGCATAACAGCTTGCTGAATATGGGACTTCATAGCGGCAGACTGGTCAGAGTGCCTATGCTGACCCCTGGCCATCTCAGAGAGTCTATAATGGTCACGTGAGCACCAGAACATTGAGCAATGGAAGAAGGTGGCCTGGTCTGATGAATCACGTTTTCTTTTATATCATGTGGACAGTTAGGTGCCTGTGCATTGTTTACTTGGGGAAGAGATGACACCAGGATGCACTGCGGGAAGAAGGCATGCATGCCGGTGGAGGCAGTGTGATGTTCTGCTTGGAACCTGGCATTCATGTGCATGTTACTTTGATATTCTCCCATGGATTGTAAGCTTGCGAGCAGGGCCTTCTCACCTCTGTCTGTTTTACCCAGTTTGTTTATTAGTTTATTATGTTTGTCCCCAATTGTAAAGCGCTACGGAATATGTTGGTGCTATATAAATAAATGATGATGATGATGATATGTACCACCTACCTAAATATTGTTGCAAATAAAGTACAACCTTTCATGGCAAGTTTTTGATGGCAGTGACCTCTTTCAGCAGGATAATGCGGCCTGCCACACTGCAATAAATTGTTCAGGAATGTTTAAAAGAGCATGAGAGTTCAAGGTGTTGGCTTGGCCTCCAAATTCCCCAGATTTCAATCCAATTGCGCATCTGTGGGATGTGCTGGAAAAGCAAGTCATTGCCATGGAGGCTCCACCTTCGCAACTTAGCAGACTTATGGTCTGCTGCCAATGTATTAGTGCCAGATACCAAAGGAGACCTTCAAAGATCTTGTGAAGACAATGCCTCGATGGGTCAGAGCTGTTTTGCGGTGTGAAGGTGTCCTACACAATATTAGGCTGGTGGTTTTAATATTGTGGCTGATTGTTTTATGTGGCCAATCTCTGTGCATGTGACCAACTTTAGCCTGGAAGAAAAAAAAAACATTTTCATGCTAGTTATCCAATGAGTAGGAAGGTATGTTGGGAATTGCGGTGTTTAACCCCTGTCCTATTCAAATCCAATGCACAATTACAATGGAATGACTGCCCACCAGAACACTGGCTGTAGTTTTTGTCACAATTACCACAGCATTAGTCCTGCTTTCTACAGTTGCAGTGTTCTCCCCAGCACCTATTTCCTGGGTACGCCACTCGGCTCTTGGAGCCCAACAGAATCCTATTATAGTAGAATAAACTGTTGTTTCTAATATTAGAACGAGCACTACAGCCAGCGGTGTGTGTTAGACCACTGACCACCAGTCTGACCAGTCCTGGCAGGTGTGGGTAATAACCTCCAAAAAAAATTCAGTATTATTGCAGTTTTACAACTGCCCTCGGCTACTTAATACAGCCCAGTTGGCGAACTTTCCTGAGGAGAACACGGAGTTGGAAGGAGAAAAGCTGGCATATGTTCTTGAAATCATTACAGTTGACTGATTGAAATCAGCAGGGAGACACAGGTGAGCTTTGACAGTCTCCATCCTTACACCCACTGCTCACATGATTGATGTCCAGCCTACTCTAGCAGACATGTCCAAACCTTGCTCATACGGTTTCACTGTAGTACTGAGACTATTGTTTGGTGATGCCAGAAAGAACAAAGTAGCCCTTTATAGGTAGAATGATGGAGAGTAACTGACCAATTAGTTATCTTGTAAATCACATTATATGGCATTTACGAAATACAATTTTACTAAGTGATACCAGTAAATAAGCACAAAATGTTGCATGCTAGGTTTCACATACATTTAATGCACATTTTTTTTCCTCATTGCAACCATTTTTGGGATTCTGAAGGCTTCAGTCTGGTCTTGGCTGTTTTTTGTTTTTAGGGTTCTCAATAGATGCACAATAAGACCAAGCAATTTAGAACTGAATTCTACCAAAAAAGGTGACCTGTTCAGAGAACATTACATTCATTCTCATGTGTTTGTGCACCTGCTTTTATACTTCCTATACCTTGATAGCTGTGCTGTTTTGTGAAATATAGCTTTAATTACAAGCTTAAACTTTGACTCTTTTGCCAATGGTGTATTTAAACTGGTAAGTTGCTCCCTAGATTTCATACTGTAGGCAGTTTATCACTGAAGCCATTAACAGAATAGGAACAGAAATTATGGGATCATGTGGGAATTAGCTCTTCATTATGTAACCTAAACAAAATCGTGTAAGTGTCATGTATTGACTGTTTTGTGGTAAATTCTGCATCTCATTGGCTGCACCTATTCAAGTCTACTCTTCTGTATATAGACACAATTGCTTCCACTTAGAAATAGGGATATGCTGTAAAGAAAAAATATTTTGTTTTTAAATATATAATGTGAATCTAATAGTTCTGCAATACAGGATTTTATGGTATGACAAATGTTATTTAGCGCCTGTCAGTAGTTCTAGCTATAAAGTGCTGGGAACATTAGCTGAATATGAGATCCGTCAAAAAGAACAATAGTACATTATTGTTTAAACAAATGTTTTTTTGTTTGTTTTTTAAATCCTGTTTGCCGTTAATTATCCATAAGAAGATAGATGGAAGACATTGACAATCCACACCCTTCCTTTACATTTGTAACAAACACACACAGATGAACTATATTTTACAAATGTTGCAAATATGTAAATATCTCACTTGATCTATTCAGTTTTTCTGAAAATACACAATTAAGAGATATTACATTGCTTCTTTGGCATATACCTAATTTACAGTTTACATTAACACACTTGAAATGCATAGTTGCAAATCTGAGACTGGCAGCATAATTTTATGCACAATGATTGTTTTTTTTTATAAATTTGTATTTGAAGACATGCATGCAGGTAAACCACATTTACATACTCAGCCCAAAGGCTCACTTTACAAGTAAACATCTTTTAAGGCAAATGTTCACTTCAACACTTCATTATTTGGCATGCACAACTTGTAAAAAGATAACTAAACTTTAGATTCTGTGAATATGATCTTAGTGTAATATGCTTTATTTAACTTTGCAGCAATGAAAAGGAAGATGATGAAAGTGAGAAAAAGGAAGATCAAGGTGCAGACTGGGAAGATGCTGGAGGCTATGGCACAGACAAGTCAGTGGGGCCTTGGAATAAGACTGCTCCTGCTCAAGCCCCTGTAAACATTGGTAAGGAATTGAGACATGAGTAAACTTGTATTACAAACCATCTAACCCAGCTGTTCCCAAACTGTGCACTGTGGCTCCCTGGGTTCCGCGGCGATTACACATGGGTGCCAGGGCCGGAGTTAAGCAATTGTGAAGGGGCGCAGGGTGGTGGAGATACATTTTTTTTTTTTTACGGCATTTTCTTCCTTTACCAATAACGATTACCTCTTTTATCTTCTACTTATATATGTACATCATGATATAAGTATTTATATCCTGACCTGAATTCTTATTACGTTATTTTGACCCAACTACTTTTAAAAAAAAAAATGGACCACCCCATAATAATTTTGACCTTGGAATAAAATTATGGAGACCCAAGAGTGCCTTGAACTGAGCGTTTGGGAACCACTGATCTAACCACATCCTTCCTCTACAGTGTTATATTTTAGTTTAGCTTTAAATTGTGTACTGTTAATTTACACCGCATCCTGAAATCTAATCATTCTTTAAAAGTGTAGTTTGTGTCTTGGCTTAAAAGCATTTGTAAGCAACACTTCAGTGTATGCACTACCATTCTCTCTCCACAAATATCTTGCAACATGTCTTTATATAGTTAGTCTGTGATATTTGCCACTAGTTTGAAGTTTCTTTTCTCTCAGTTGCAGAAGCTCCAGAGCCTGTACAGTCCACTGGTGTATATAGACCTCCTGCTGCCAGAGCATCTGCTCCAACACGGAAACCCCAGGGTCCCCCAGAAATCTTTAGTGATGCCCAGTTCCCATCACTACAAGCCACAGCCAAGCATACAGAGTCCCGCAGGCAAGTACACTCAAACTCTCTGCAGTTCATTCTTTAGTTGCTGCTTGTTTGAAAGCACTGGCAACTTCAAACAGTGGCTTTTGTTTGATGCTGCAATAAAAATTCTAAGTTCTTGGTGGGCACATGTGGGTGTAAGCCTGTCATCTCCCATTACAATATGTATTAGATTCATTTGCAACTGACCCTATTTTGGCACTTTTTGGTTTGGTTACATTCCAACATCAATATCAGTAATATGTTTGTGTGGTACCCATGCACTTTGTTTTTGCAGTGACATGGGGTATAGGCAAACTAATTGTACTTTCTGAAAAGTCAGTCTGCCGAAAATGGCTCAAATTTTATATTTAATTGAAAAGCAAATTTGCTAGTTTGTACCGTCTCGAATGAAATGCAACACAATTTGTAGGCCAATAAAGGCATAACATTTTGAAAACTGGGTAACCTGCTTAAAATGAGTGTACCCTTTGAGTCTATTGTCAAGATGTGGGCATTATAGCGCTCCCTCTCTGGACTTCTTAACACTTTCTGTAGTGTATGGTATTGCCTGGTGATCACTAGTATATAACTGCTAAGGGGACACCTTATTTGAAAGAGGGGACTCCCCTCTTTCAAACGAGGGTGCCCCTGAGTCTCTAGTTTTCAGGGTGGGTAAGATCTGTGCATTACAAAACTCCTCCCCCATCCTGGGCTCAATATTTTCTGTATTGTAGGGTGTTATTTGGTGATCACCAAACAACAAATACTATGGATCCATAACATTTGATGGAGGGGACTCCTCTCTTTGGAATAAGCGTGCCACTGATTTTTATTTATTTTTAAAGCTAGGGTGTGGGAGGTCTGTTCTCTTTTCCTCCATCACTGAACTTCTAATTATTTTTGCAGTGTGTAGGGTCTTATTGTCTGATCACCAGATAACAAATATTAAGGGGGCACCTCATTTTAAAGACTATTATCCCCTCTTTCAAAGAAGGATGCACCTGAATTTTTGGTGCCACGGTGAAGAAGCTGGAGCTTTCCCTGGCTTCATTACTTTTCTATAGGCAGAAGGGTGAAGAGGCAGAGCTTAATGATGTAATTGTGGTGTCATTAAACCATGCACACTCATCAGACACCAACAGGAAATTAGCTATGTGAGGGACAGGCAAGTATAATTTAACTTCTTTGATCCCTCTGTTTGCTAAGGGTGTGTCTACTCGTCCTTGGCACTGAAGAAGTTAAAAAGTTGTACCTGTCAATAGGACTCATTGATTAATTTAGTATTTTAGCTTCAAAATTTTCACTTGACCACAGTAAAGAGTCAATAATTAACTCTGCTTCAACTTGGATAACGAAAGCAAGTGTCTGGTTGCAATAGTATAGTGCATGTGTTCCTAAATGCAGTGTTAACAGATGAGCCTAGTGCTGCATTTTCTATAGACAATGAAGGAAGTGCTTGATCAAAATTAGCGCAGTACGCGCTTTCTCGTTTCATTTGGTTTCCACTAAATGAAAACCTTGACAGCATTTTTTTTTTCTCAAAGCAGGGATAAAGAAATGGAGAAGACTTTTGAGATGGTAAAACATAAAAACCGTGCAAGAGAAGAAGCTGCAAAGAATCAGGCCCTCCGACTTCAGTTAGACAACCAGTATGCCGTTCTAGGTGAACAATAAAGCAGCAAAAACATTTAATAAAAATCTTTGATAACTTGCCCGCTAAAGTAAACAAACTACAGCTATTGGACTTGAGATCATCTGAACTGTTTGATCTTCTGTGCCGCGCACTGGATGATGCAAATAACCGGATCCTAAAAATTCACCTTCTCATACTTGCTACATTTTCCCCCTGCTTCTATGTCCTTGAATATGGGAACATGTGTCTGAGGCACTGAAAATTGAACAAGAATTCCCATTGTTGTAAACATTACATGTTTTAAGAGGAGAATGGAAAAGCAGCTTTCAGTGGTTATTAAAATCTTTTTATGCTGAGCCTTCACCAAGGTTGACTACCTCAGTTTTGCTATGCTCATAGCGGACACCACATGGATTGCCATCTCTTACAAAAAAAACAGATTGTATGTGTGACAGGGAGCGGAGGGGTTACTAGTGTTCCCCTTTGGTTTTCATACACCTATTGAAAAAAGTCATTGCTTCACATTTTAAATATGTTGTCTGCTTTCAGTGTCAGTTATTTAAGTGACCTTAAAGGGATTTAGTGTAGACCCTTTTATGGCTTCTCTATAGTTTTTCTTTAGATGGGTAATTGATAAATGGGTCTTCATAGAATCTAGTGCAAAGCTGTAGTTTGTTACCTGTTTAGAGGGTAAAAGAAACCTAGAAACAACGAAATCCATAACAATCAAGCTACCAAATACAATGGAAACTAACCTGGTTTCTATTACATTGTAAACAATTTACATATTCAGGCCCTTCGTTCTCTAGTTTGTGTGCACTGATTTTTCATTTTTTACTCTGATAAGCACAGAAATGTCTGTCTACATCTTACATTTTTCTTTTGCAGAGCACTGCCACATATACATGTACAGCAGAAATTGTAACTGATGCAGACTGCTGACTTGTCTGCACTACATAGTGACTATAAGGGATTTGCAGGTTGCCACTTACATTCTGCAGAATTTTGAAATTGTAGCTAAAATATAAAGTGAGCCAACAGAAGTATGTTGCAGCACAAATATAGGTTCCAAAGGTTTGACAGCAGTTAATACTTGAAATTATATGTGGATATGTGAATTGGATGAGGGGCAACTGTTTGGTTTCTTGGTGCATCTTTTAAAAGCCTTTAGAATAGTTACTGTTCAGTGTTGCAGGAAGACGTGTGTAGAAATGTCTCTCCATAGAACAAAGGTCACTTAGTGAGGCAAGATCTGGAAACCTCTACTTGTATATCTGTTAATGTTACAAATGGTTCTTGGATATGGATTTTGAAATTTAAGGTGTAGTATTCCATTAAAAAGTTATTAGTGATCCTCTAGATTTGTGTTTCCAGCATATTGCATTTGTTGGCATGCTCCCTGAAATGTCACCCTTTTTCTCAAACCGAGTAACACAAAACAGTTCTGAAATATCTGTTCTGCAGGTGCTGACTGAATGCTAATCTGTCACTTACTCTGGTACACAATAATATATTGAGTTTGTTTTAAATACAAGCAGATTGTCTGCACGCTGTGGGTGCAATAATGAACCATTTCATTAGCGAAGAGAACAAGATCCCTTTGGAAGGTTTAAAATTTTGCTGTATGACTTGGTCACTGTTGACCATCATTAATGTTCTGTATTGTACCAGGCATTCACACAAGGGCAAATAAAACAAAATTATCAAATTATTTTACTTTCCTTATTCTAAACTGATAGTTTAAGTGCCCTAAAGTGAAATATTGGCTATTAATTATTAACCACCCCCTTTCACCTCTTGACTGCTTTGTTTCTGGAGGATTAAGTTTATTTCAACTGTGCTTAAGGAGTATAAGGAGGGGATTTAACAGTATGTTGAGCTGTCGCCAGTCAGTGTTTGCCTATAAACAACCAGGTCTTTAGTGCAGGTAATTTATAAAAAAAAAAAAAATTGAAACGTTATTTATGTGGAATGTGAACGTATCGCATACTAAGACTTAGTATGCTTTTTTTTAAAAAAAAAAAAAACAAACATCCAATTCTGGTTCCATTTTAAAGAAATTGTTACAAAACCTCATTCTCTTTAGGTTTTTATCATGCTGTGTGATAGGTAATTGGACTGTCCGTAAAGTGTCTCAGTCATGGACTGGACAAAAAAATGACCTTAATTAAAACTGAAATCTCTACATGAATGTCTGATGTCTCACTTAAATAAAACAATGTGTACAATGTTATATAACATGATTGGTTAATATCACAGATTTGTAATCCAGTTAATTATAATTTCTCACCTTGTATTGCAGTGTTCACTTCACTAAAATAATCAATGTAAACATGCACTGTCTCTTACCCCTTGTTTGAAATTAATTGGGACCAGCCTGTTCTACCAAATATATCCTGACCTTAATGTTTGGCTTCAAAGTGGATTTAAGGAGAGTGATCATTAGAATTTACAGTGGACATTAGCAGTAACTCGGGAGCATACATCTTTTAATGTCCATTTTTATATAACCTATTTTTGAGATGGGATCTCCAAATAAACTTCTAAATGCTATTCCCATAAGGTGTTTTTCAGTCTGTCATCTAGTGCATGCAGGCTGATTAATGAAATTTAAGTGCCACACTCCAGAAGGAGAATATGTAGAAGGTTCCTCCCCTACTTGGCACATCACCCTTATATGCAGCTTCTCTAAAATGTTTTGCACAACTGATTTGCTGTAATAACATTGTTTAATGTTCATCAGTATATATTTATCAAATTGAAAAGGTCTATTTTACTGGGGGTGGGGGAAACAACTTACAACAATCACAAAGGCCCCTTTCAATAATTCCATAGTAAATTGTGTGGAATTTTGATTCTAGTTCTGTGTGTTACCTAATGCGTGTTGTACTTTGGGTATGAGAATTTATAGGGGGCAGAAACAAGTTTTTGGTGTTGCCACATGATTGAGAGGGGTAGTCTTTCCATGCTGCCCCAACAGCCCTCGGTAGATATGGTTCTACAGAACACAATGGGAGAGGCATTGACTCACCTTCCTGTTCTGTTCATCTGTGTGATCAGCTTGTGGGGGCCCTGGGCTTTCAACCATAGGAGACATTAAAGTGTCTGTGACCCAAATAGAACTCCTTTATATTGCAAGTAGATACTTTTGCAAGCTAGACTGAATAGTTACTGAAATATTCATGCAAGTAAAGTGGTAGTGAATTATTTTTTGAGGGGGAGTTTGGTTCACTTACTGTTAAAGGTTGTACTCAAACTAAGGGGACACTGATATAGAGTACTGCGTAAGAACACCCTTCCTCCTTGCTTAATCCTTCTACTGCCAGACAGGGTCAGTTGACCTATATAGTAACATAATTGTAGAATAGTAAGAGGAATGGCATACCTCTTCCCTCTGCTCCCCAAATGACAGCATAGTCCAATGACTTAATCTACTCTTCCACATGAGTTAGGACTTTCCAATATTCCCATTGATAACCCCACTGTTTCTGCCATCAGAAATCTTATTTTGGCTACTTCCTCCTTTGGTCTCTTCCAGTGCATTTCATCTCCCTTCACTGTGATGACACTCTTGAACCTTGTCTTTTTCTTTAGCTCAAGTTCTATTTTTTCCAAACTGTCCTTCCCCCTCTCGGGCACAACCTCCTTTCTTTAACCTTACCCCTGCACCCATATCCACATACACACAGTGACACTTAAAAATGCTCACTCCCACACTCCTGAGCAGCACTAGAGAAAATCTGTAACAACATTTCTTTCAATATAAATGAATCCTTTCATCTTGCAATTTTTCACTTGCCAAGCAAACCTACTTTACTTATTTAATATCCATCCACTCTTAACCCGCCCTCCCCCACTTTGCCACCTTCAACTCTTCTGTGCCTTTTTCCTTCCTCACAGCCCATGACTGCCACTCCCATCAAAGACAACATTACCATTTGACAAAATTTCTTCTTGGGCAATACCCTCTCCCCCCATCCACCTTCTACATTCCCATTCCACACTCTGGTAACAAAGCGTCTGTGCTTCTCAACCTACCATTACCTCCAAAATTCTTTGCTTCCTTTCCCTCACTGCATACCTGTCTCTGGCTAACCTCTTCAACCTGTCTCCAGTAGCACATTCCAATCCTCCTTTAAATATCTCATCAAATCTAAAGAAACTCTTTTTCCACCTTCTGTCAAACTGCCGGACTATTTCTCTACTCCCTTTACTGCCACACTTGAATGCCTTTTGTATAACTGCCTATCTTGCTTTCACAACACTCATTCCCTTACATATAACCTTACATGAAAATTGGGCCGCTAGTTTACTAATAAAATTATTTTGCCCCGGTAAGTAATTTTTGCCCTAAAAAACAAAAAAAAAAATCTTGATTACCCCCATAATTAAAACTTGTATTGTCTGCCGTTATGTTGAGAATTGCTAGATAGACTGCAGCATGCTGTTGGCGCTACCTAGCCAATTAGAAGCAGGTATAAAATATGCAGCAATTTCTTTGGGGAATTTATGGTGCGTTTGAATAAAGTGCTAGTAGGATAGGTGTTTTAAAAATCGACACATTGGCGGAGATTTCTTGTTGGACTCTCAAACTTGCAGTTTAATACATATGGTGACTTTTCTCATAAAATGTTGATTTCTAGCGGTCTCAAATCGAAGGAAAAGTTGCACTTTGATGCATTTGCCCCCCAAATCTATGTGGAAAAGTACAGAGCACTCAATGAATTAAAGCCTTCTGCACAGGGCAGTTGACAACTCGCTGCAAATGAAAGGACTACTTATATAGGAAAAGACCAATTATCCATAAGGGAAAATTATAAAGTAAATAAAATGTATATAAAACAGTTTGTGTTGCTTTAGGAATGTACTTTGCTTGACATAATATATACAATCCTGAGCAGAGCGGAGTCATTGTGTTATATCTTTCTGTTAAAGAAAAATAAAAGTATGTAATATGAGGAAGGCTCAGTGCCAAATATTAGTGTTTAGGCTCCAGCCTCTTGCCTTTTTTTTTTTTATAAGGTAATAAAACCCCTTGGTGACACATTAGTTTTGGTATAATGAGCAGTATCTGGCACACCCATTTCTTCCAAAAGTGGCCATTAAAAGAATGTTTTTGTCACATAAAAGAGCAAATACAACTGGAAAAGGGCAGATTATGGCAAATAAGATTTGTTATGTAAAGCATTAAAAGGTCTAGTATTGCATATACATTGAAGGCTTTTGAGACCTATTTATTGATTATTTTTAACCATAATATAGTGCCCAAATATTATGCAGTGCTTTACAGAGAAGGTTTGATTACTAACAGCACTCCCTCTCCCAGTAGAAATTTCAGTCTAACTTCTCTAATACACAAACACACTAGTTCAGATTTTATCAGTAGCCAATTATATACCAGTATGTTTTCTGGACTGATAGGAGATCCATACAAACACAGGGAGAAACAACAAACTTCACATGTAGTGCCCTGGCCAGAATGGAGATGATATTGCAAGTGTGCTAAATATAAATAGATATAATAAAAAATGTCATACTATAAAAATTATACATTTATTTATAAATAGGTACTTACCCTGAAATAGGTCAGTCGTAAGCAGTGACAGTAGGGAGATTTATTCATTTGAGTGGCCAACCCTTTGAAATATGAAAATATAATAAATTAAAGTGCTTAAAACAAAAATTAGTGGTGTGAAATACACATCATTGTAATAGTTTTAAACATGCAAATTTAAGTAAATATGCAAAAGCAGAATGTTGGTGGGTGTGTACTGAAACTTAATGATTAGTAAGAAATAGAAAATGTATTGCACAACAATATTAACAGTCATTTCAAAACAATAATCAGGTATAAGGCATGCATTTAAAACAATATATTTTATGCAGCTGTTGACCACTTAATAGTTTCAAATGAATCATTCACACAATTATTGTACAATACAGTTTTGCTTTTAATTATTTAAAGTGCAAACACCACAGTTTTCTTCTATGTAACAGCACCTTCCTCTGGCACTCTAAGGTGTGTTGCAAAGTATGTACTCTGCGTATGTGTGTCTTGTCACTTCTCTCACTAATGCAGTGTCTCCATCCAAGTGTTTGTCTGTGACTTGTGAGGATTGGATAGTGGCTTATTCCACCATGGGATGACCCAGGAGACTCCTTGTCCCTCTAACACAAGTGACACGTAGGGCACACACACAGGTTCTTGGATTCTTATAAAAATCTACTCTGTATATTTATTAAAAGACAGGTTGAATAATGGCTGGAAAGATACATGATATGGTGGTTGTGAATATCAGAAGTAAGAATAACCGTTCATTGTAAAGAGTGCAATTAGAAGATGGCATCAAAGGTGTACAGTCGAATAACAACAATTGCAATAGAGTGATGATCAATAGAATAATAGAAGACAATCTAAAATTGAGTGGAAATATCTGTCTCAATGGATTAATAGAATGGATAAGTATTTCTATAGTCCTACCACACAGATGATCATAACCAGTCCACTTCATTCAGGCACTCCCGTCTGACTGGTGGTTGTGAAACGGCAGAATAACAATCACCTTAATCCAGTGAATCCCAAACCTTCTCAGTTTGAGGCACCCTTAGGCTCCCCATAAGTTTTTCAGGGCACCCCTAAGCCAAAATAATTACCAAGTTACCCCTGCTTTGTCTAGCACCAGCCCTAGCCACGGCACCCAGTTTGGGAACCACTGCCTTAATCTATGAATTCAGTGACCATAAGGATTATCAATAAGAATTGCCTAGCCTATTCTCCATACCACACTAAGAGCCACACTAGGTTATTATCTCTCTCTCACACTAATAGTTACTAAACAATATAAAAATTTAAATACATTAACATTCAGGGCCATAACTAGTGCGGTGTGACAGATGCCACTCCCCATGACGCAAGGCTGAAGGGACGCCATTCTGACTATCAAAGTGACAATGACAGTCAGTGAAGATCTGAGCTTCTTTTTACAGAGATCATAATGGTGCCCCTAAGCACAGCAACACAGAGGGCACCATCCAGCGACTTCCTGTGATTTATTTCCCCTTTAGCCATAGTTGGCTTTTGGTAGTTGGCCCCTCCCCCAGGACCAGCTAGATGCAGATCGGAGATTTGTTTCTACCCTTCCCTATCTTCTCGCTCTCTCCTCCCCTCCTCTATCTCCTCCTTCCCCTCTGATACGTCCATTGTATTGTATGAAATAAAGATTTTTTTCGATACGGTCGCTGTGGTTCCAAAGCACAAGAGTTTTATTCGCAAAATAGGTTATAGGGAACAATATCGCATGCATACGCTTGCGTGGTCAGCACCAACACAAGCTTCAATAAGAACACTCTGGTTTCCAAAGCCAGAGATGAATAATTTATACACTGTACAGTCATAAAAAGCAGTGGAATCATAAAGCTAAATAGATACAGAATTAAGGTCCACATCCATAGGTTGATGGGTCATGACCTCCCAAGAACTCGACACCCCATTGGCTGATCCCTGATAAGTTCAACACCTCTCCCTCTCTCCTTCCCTCCTACTTCAAAGACCAAGGGCTAGATTTACTAAACTGCGGGTTTGAAATAGTGGAGATGTTGCCTATGGCAACCAATCAGATTCAAACTTTCATTTATTTAGTGCATTCTACAACATGACAGCTAGAATCTGATTGGTTGCTATAGGCAACATCTCCACTTTTTCAAACCCGCAGTTTAGTAAATATACCCCCAAGTGAGCTGCTGTGCAAAGTACTTGTCCACACAGTAAGGAATACACATAGGACATTGCAGCACAGGTTAGAAACGGGGCATAGCAGCACAGGTTAGGAACACACAGGAGAAAATAGTAGCACAGATTAGGAACAGACATGTGGCATAGCAGAACAGGTAGGTACAAAAAAAACAACTACTCGGCACATTAAATCTAATACCTTCTAGATAGTTTCTGCCAATGTAGAAGGATTTCCACATCCAGAGCATAGATTTATCATAAGAACTATAAGGCACAAAAAACTATAGGAAGTGTAGCTGTAACTAGACACTCAAAAGTACCCTCCCAATGACGATCATATGTAAACTCACAAAAAGCCTTATTGTTAAAACTTTTAAATAAGCACAATTTTCTCCCTAATCTTCAATTAATAAAACAAAGCAAAATCAATCAATAAACATTACTAAAAGCATTATTGCATTCATTTAATCAGGACCATAAATGTGATGTCCATTCCTGTAAAAACTCTTTAAAACCGTTATAAAGGGTTTATAAAGAAATGAGTCAAACCATTTACTGTGCATTTATTGATCACCTGAAGGCAGCAAAATTGCAAGCGCATCTGAGACAAGCCCAGAGCCCCTCAGTGCGGTATCAGCAGGCAGAGTGATATAGAAAGATATTCTTCCTAGCCAGCAGACAATTGTTCTATATATGGAACTCACAAAGAGAATTCAAATTAAGCTGGATGCCAGAACACCAAGTTGGTGTAGTAATGCTGTTTTGCCAAGGTAAAGAGTCTGAAGTCTTTGCAAGCTGATTGCCAAGGTTGTGGAGACTGAAGACATTGTATGCTTGTGACTGGATCACTTATAATTAACTTATGGTATAAATTTATTTGAAAGAAATAGTGCAGGGCGCTTATTTATATAATTGCAAATGTACTTATTTTTGATATTGTGTGTATTTTGGTAAAGGAAATATCTTTATTTCTGAGACCAGGGGAGGAAATTCGTTTTTTTGTTTTAACTTTGCTAGTGGAAATGCATTATTTCTGAAGTATATATACTTGATGCAATAAGCCTTTGTTGTGGAAGGCTTTTGTGTATGTTGGTGATGGGAAATGACTTGTTTGGGGGTTTGTAACTTTTCTTTGGAAATGTGTATTCTGCAACTGTCTGACGAAAGGACCCATCATCTTCATCATCATCATTTATTTATATAGCATCATCATCATCATTTATTTATATAGCGCCACTAATTCCGCAGCGATGTCCAGAGAACTCATTCACATCAGTCCCTGCCCCATTGGAGCTTACAATCTAAATTTCCTAACATACACACTCAGAGAGACAGAGAGACTAGAGTCAATTTGATAGCAGCCAATTAACCTACTAGTATGTTTTTGGAGTGTGGGAGGAAACCGGAGCACCCGAAGGAAACCCACGTTAATCTCATGTTAATTAGACCTTTTGATGTGTCAGGGTCCAGCACCTGAAGGCATAGGAAGGTTTAATTAAACTGTATAAAAAAAACATTGTTTTGTTGAAAATTGTTCTTCTTGTTTCATCTGACCTGCTCCCTGGTACCTTCAACCAGGGTGAGCAAATAATCATCACTTGCTTAAAAGACCTGTTTGGAGACTTCTCTATCCCTGTGACCTACAGATTAGACCCAACTGTAATCCGTTCCCGGCTGTTTCTAAGGTTTGGACCCAGCTTTCCAGTACCACCGCTCTGCCTGTTACCCATCAGCTCTGGCCAGTGTGATAGGTCAGGTGGGATCCATCCACAGCAATCCTGATCCATAGGAAGAGGTCAGGGGTACCAGCCCATGTACACCAGTAACGGGGTACACTAGCAGCGTCAGTTACCCAGCAGAAACCCGGTACTGGATGCCGGTAAGGAGTCCAGTGGTGGGAGCATTTGTAAGCTCCTCCTACTGCGGTTAGAGGGCTCATTTGGGATAACATAAGGGAACAGTGGCAAAGTAAGTCCAGCCGGTTCCCAGCAACAACAGACAGGGTGGCATAGGCGGGCCATCCTGTCACAATGCTGTTTGCAAAGGCTGTAGAGTCTGAAGTCTTTGTATGTTGTTGACCAAGGTAGTAGAGGCAGAGTTCAAGCAGAAATTGGTAAACTGAAGAATCTCAGAAAGCAAACTGCAGAGTAAACTCTATCATTGACAAAGAAGCATAGAACCGTAGAGGGTTTTAAACTCTAAATGTTCAATAAGGTCATGAGAGAAGCATACTCTAATTCAATGAGACAGATGTGCAACGACTCATGGTCATCACAGCTGAACATATACAGTCAGCGACTCATGGTCACCAGAGTTAAAGAGACCATCCCAAAATCCTAATAATGGGCTTGGATAATCCCACATCACTAAATAATCTGTACAATGGGCAATGCCAGTGGCAATGTGGCCAGAGCAGAAGTGCTGATGTATCCTCATCCAACTTATTTGAAATATATTAAAACAAAAAATGCAATAGATGCCAAAAAAAAGTGTTAGTTGTACACAATATGTGTTTGCAGATTCTGACGACACAGACTCACAAAATTAAATGACAATAGACAACTAACTTGTGAGGTTGTATCAAACAGTGTGGAATTGACATTCTGGATAATGATAATGTCATTCATGAGGCACAAAAATGCCCTTACACAGTTTAGATGGCTCTAGTCCCACCCCAAAACATGACTTTTTATAATGTCGATATACACTATGGAAAAAAGTATTCGGACGCTTGACCATTACACCAATATAATGACATTGTATTCAAATACATATACTTTAATATGGAGTTGATCCCCCATTTGCAGCGATAACAGTTTCCACTTTTCTTGTAAGGCTTTCCATAAGATGTTGGAGTGTTTCTGTGGATATTTGTGCCCGTTCATTCTGTAGAGCATTAATGAGGTCAGGCACTGACATTGGACGAGAAGGCCTGGCTCACAATCTCCGTTCTAGTTCATCCCAAAGGTGTTCAATAGGGTTGATGTCAGGGCTCTGTGCGGGCCAATCAAGGTCTCCCACACCAACTCATCAAACCATGTCTTTTTAGTCCTTGCTTTGTGCATTGGAGCACAGTCATGTTGGAATAGAAAAGGGCCTTCCCCAAACTGTTGCCTCAAAGTTGGAATCACAGCATTGTCCAATATGACTTGGTATGCTGAAGCATTAAGATTATCCTTCACTGGAGATAAGGGGCCTAGCCCAAATCCTGAAAACAGTCCCACACCATTATTCCTTCTTCACCAAACTTCACCGCTGGCATAATGCAGTAAGGCAGGTAACGTTCTCCTGGCATCCGCCAAATCCAGACTCACTCATATGACTGCCAGATAGAAGCGTGATTCATCACTCAACAGGACACGTTTCCACTGTTCCACAGTTCAGCGTCAGTGTGCTTTACACCACTCCAATGCTTGGCATTGGTTTTGGTGATGTCATGTCTGAACACAAGTGAGACTTATGGCAGCCTATGATTTGAAGGCTGAATGGGGTAGGGAAGGGGCAGATGCATGTAGGCAATGTACAGTAAGGGCGTGTCGAGGGCAGATGCGACCGCTTCAAGTCCTGTGTTTTACTAAAGTACATTATTTTTTAGCCGAATCATTCGCACCAGCTACAGGGCAGGTGTAAATGCGGACTGATAGTGATGACTGTCATGGCATAATCATTGTATTAAAAACTACACGTATGCATGCTACTAGATAGCAAACAAAATGTGTATGTAAGGAAGATTGACTATATAAAGCATTGTATGTACATTACATATTAAAAGCATAATAATTTAAATGTAAATAATTATTCTGAGTTGTTTATTTATCTTATAATTACATATTTTTTACGTTCTAATGTGAACTTAAGTGAACAAACACTTTTGAGTATACTGCAGTATGTTCTGTCTGTCTACATACGGCAATTAAAGTTTAGGCAGAACATACTTCCACCCAGATTCAAATCAAAATGTACCTTAAGATCCGCTTGGATTTGATTGCGATCAGAACTACGCTCAAGTTTCATGCACTTTTTTAAAAACGCAAGTTGCATCTGACCATGAATCATATTGAAAAGGCCGTGAGACAGAGAAATAAATACTAGATAAATAATAAAAAATGGTGTGGTATTAAACATGCAATGGGATTGAAGTAATATATTTTCTTTTATTCGAGGGTGCCTATTATCTCCAAAATATAAAAAATATACCTAATGGAAATTTCCCATGTTTAAGGAGGAATTGTAATACTGAAATTGGTGGAATTTTTGCAAACACATTTTATTAAAGGGCAAGTTTAGTAGATAGAGCTGACCTTTTATATTAAAAGGGGTGGTAAAAAAAAAAAATATCCACTATTCATAACTCAATAGAATTCTCAAGCTAAAGCAATTGAGAAATATCTTAATAAAAATTGAAATAATCTAGGAATGGATCCAATATTAGAAGGAGGATTACCTCAAATTGTATATACTAGAGCTGCAAATTAAATTATATTGGCCTAGAGTATTGATTCTTGATGAAACAGAAATAATAAAAAAACAAAAAACAGAACAAAGGGTTGCTTCAGTCATGTCCATTGTGAGGCATGCACAGTAAAACCCTTTTTTTTATTTTCTAATAGTATTCAAGATGAATTTAAGATGCTTTTTGTAAACTGTCAAATGGAATATCTTGAAATGCTCCTGAAATAATATATTGGGAAAAAATATATAAAATTTAAAGTAAGATTGCTAGAGAATGTCAACGGTATAATATATTTTCCTAAGAAAAAGCAGAAAAAAAAACTCATATTTGCTTAGACAGAAGAGTACATAAATGTGAACCATCTTTATTAAAGTGTATTGGTGTCAAGGTCATAAAATCAGACATAAGGGTTAAGTTGCATTTATTGGAATAAAAAGAATTTTGGATTTATAAATCAAATACTCAGTATCCTAATTTTCTTAATGAAATGTTTATTTTGGTCCCTTTTTAAAGTAATATAATTTATTTAAAAAAAAATATATATATATATATATATATATATATATATATATATATATTATATATATATATTTTAAATACTTTTGTTATTGTAAAGATTTCTCTGTTTGTAATTGTTTTTATTTCCAAAATATGAATGAATAATTAACTAAAAATATAAAATAATATATTTAAAAATATTTATTTCACACTTGCCCACCAATTAGTCAACCAATATGAATTAAATTGGATGGTAAGCCATTGAAGAGGCAGGTGATAGCTGAAACACATCTGTCAAATGTGGAAAACAACATAAACCACATAAGGGGACTTCCGGTTTGCCAACACCTGTCAACCAAACCTAAGGTTTTATTCTGGTCTCCACCAAATTGGTAACATTTATTGGAGGATAGGGAGGCAAGTTAATGTAGGTGGAGTGTTTATAATGCAGGGGCGAACGGAGGATTTTCGGGGGGGGGGGGGTTTCCCCCCGACCCCCCCCCAAAAAAAAAACCACCCCCCGCGAGAGCTGCCGCGCATGCGCAGCAGCTCCGTTTCTTCAGCGCTGTCCTATACAGCAGCCGCGGCGCTGTCTAAGAAGTGTCCGCGGCGGTGCTGTATACACTACAGCACTGCCGCGGACGCTTCTTTGACAGCGCTGCGGCTGCTATATAGGACAGTGCAGCTATAGCGGCCACTTAGCGCAAGGGGGGGGTTACTGGAGACTCAGAACCCCCCCTGCGTGCGCCACTGTAGTGGAATACAAAATGTATCCTAAATAACAGATCCCTTATCAGTTATTGGCAACCATCTATACACCTTTATTGCACAGATAAAATAATGCCCCGAAAAAGTGTTTGCCCCTTGTGACAAATTTAAACATTGTATCTGTATTGTTCTAAATGTAGTGCCAGCAGATGGCCTGCACATATGCACTAATGTCAGCGACTGATAAAGCTTTGCTCTCAGTGACATCACTGAGACCAGGGAGCAAGAAAAGAGTGACAGGTGAGAGGAATGACTGGATACTGGCAGCTGAGGTGTAGCAGTTGGAAGAGGAGAAGGAGTATGGAGGAGAGGAGAGGAAACCGTATTGAACAAGGGATACAAGAGAGAGAGTGCCATAACAGGAGACATTATAAGCTGGACTACTGTGAGAGATATGAACAGAGGAGCAAAGAGAGAAAGAGAGAGGCTGATAAGCAGGGCCAGACTGGGACTAAAAATCAGCCCTGGCATTTAAAGCACATAGGCCCATCTGGAACTGTTCCAGATTAATAATAATTACAGTACATTTTGCAAAGCTCATTGTTATATGGTGTCCCGTGAGATATTAATGTATTACGTGCAGCTTGACGCTCTATTTGCACATAGGGTGCACCAGTATCAGATAATGGTATGCACAGGACTGGCAAGAGAAATTTGGGGCTGGGGTACAGTGAAATTTTGCCCTCTCCCACGCACACAGGAAGAGAGATGTATACCGACGCGCAGCGGCGTCGGTGGAGGGGTGTGGTCGCATAATGTTGGGGGCGTGGTCAATATGTGGCGTTGCATAACAAATTGGGGGAGACTCAATTGCTGGTGATGTGATACATGGGTATCGCGCAGCCCACATTGCTGGCAATTACGGTAGAAATCTCTGCTTATTTTTCCTTGAGAGGAAAAATGAACAGTGATTTCTGTCAAATTTCAGCCGCAAAGTGTCTCGCGGATGTTCACTTTTCAGCTAATTGAATTCCCCCATTATGTATTAAAATGGTGTTGCTCTCACCTACCGGTTATTGCAGCTTTCACAACCTGGTACTGGATTCTTGCATTGAACCTGGAATGTTGGGACCTGTTGGAAAATGTATATATGGAAAACCGAGCAATAGGTGAACATCGTACATGACACAGATCACACAGTATGAAATCCGTACATTATAATAAAATATTACATTTATCACCAGCTACATAACGCCACCCCTCAGACACATTACGCCACATCCTGCATCACGCTACCCCCTGCCACATCACACCACAATACCCCCCCAGACAAATCACACCATGCCACCCCGCAGACAAATCAGGCTACCACCCAGTCACATTATCATGCCACCCCCAAGGCACATTATCATGCCACACAAGACATATTATAACCCCCCCCCCCCCCCCCCGAGACACATTATGACACCCCCCTCAGCCTGCTGTACTTACCTTTGCAGCTGACATCAGAGTAAAAAAGAACGCCTTGCAGAGTGAGCAGGTAACTCTTAGTCTCCTGAGATTTGGAGCTCTAGGCTGCTGGACAGTATATGATGACATACGCTGTCACCACACACTGTCCGTGGACAGCTTCCCCCAGAGCTGGATTAAGGCTTTGGGGGGCCTGGGGGCACTATGTTCTAAAATTAAAAGCATAGTATCATAATTCACAAAAGAGAGAGTTACTAACTAATACACAATGTAGAAAGAATTTAGCATTCAGTCGCTTATCAAAAATTATTAAAATCAGAATTTTGAGGTTCAGGTTCAGTTAGGTGTCATCAATATTATTATTTATTATCGTAGATTTCTAAGGCACCACAGTGCTCCACAGAGCCATACAGTAGGGAAAATAGTACATTCATAAAACAGGGACATACTAGGTAGACTAAATAAATGAAGACTTGAAAACAAAGGGTATGTAAAGTACTTTTTTTTTTTTTTTTTTTTTTTAAAACACTACTTGCCCCGGCCCATTTAGCCATCGGCCCTTCTGCCATTTGCCAGAAGTGCCAGATGGCCAGTCCGGCCCTGCTGATAAGTATCCATGTTTCTTATATTATTCAAGTGATTGGATTGAGCCATATTTGTTAGCTAGCTAGGAATAGTTAGTTAGAGTGATTGGGCTTAATCAAATCAAGAGAAAGCAGCAAAAGTGTTCTGTTATACAAGTAATATTTACAGAGAGGACATTATCTTGCACTCCAAGCTGCCAACTGCTTCATATTGGAACTGAAAGAAGAAGGGGCCTATATTCCAACTGCCTTGTGATAAAGCTGCATATCCATATAGATATATATATGTATTTGCATAATGAGGACTATATTGCTATTTTAAATGTTTATAGAGGTTTAAAGTCATTTAGATATTGTATATAGATTTATAGCAATACTTAAATTACCAGAGGAAAGCAACAAGATGTATGATGGTTTTTTTACACAGCCCAAATAATAGGCATCTTTTGTAGAAGTAGGATGAGGACTTTGTTATCTTCCCAAAAGCACCCTACTGGCTATTGAGTAGATGATACTTCACAGGAACTTTGTTTTGGTGAAGAGCTGTGGTCGTTTTGCATACAAAGTTTGTTATTTCCCTGGCAGTTGACTGCTGTATGCATAGTCAGGAATATAGCCTCCTCTCATTAGCAGTCCTTATGTGTCTTAATTATCTGGGCCACCAGGTAGTTCAGCATTTAAAAAACCCTTCCCATCACTCGTGCTGGTGATAGCTTATAATGAAAGACTAGTGGGCTTTGAAAACGGACCTGAACTAACTTCTTGTTGTTACCCAGACTATACCTTTAATTTTACCAATTTCTACTGTTTCTGACCATTGTTTTTTGGATCTGCTAAAATGAAAGTGCCTTCTTAAATTCAACTACTGGAGGCTGTAAATTAGCTCATCTGTCCACTTGCCATCTTATGATAACTACAATATTAATTGATGAAATGGGTGATTTTCAATAACACCCCAATTTTCTCAATCTTCCAAGCACACTGCCTTGGTGTCACACTTGACTCAGCACTGCTTTATTCCTCACATCCAGACTCTCTCCCAGTTCTGCCACCTAAACCTTAGAAATATTGCCAGAATACACCCTTTTCTTACACAAGGTGCTACCAAAAATCATACATTTTATCATACACTTCCACCCTCAATACTGCTACCTCCTGTTATCTGGCATTCCCCTTGCCCATCTATCCCCACTTTGGGCCATCTTGACTGCTGCTGCAACTCTTGCTGCGGTCTACTATCTCCTTTCATGTCTTGTCCACTCAACCAGCAATATCAAATTACTTACCCTTACCTACACAAACCCTGAACACCACCCTTTCATACTTGATAATGTAGATCAACCTCTAACCTGGGCCTTGCCTCGTCTCTGGTAACCACCTCTCACTCCCACCTATAAGACTTCTTCCATGCTGCTACCCACTTATGGATTTCCCTACCACATCCATTCCTTCAAATCTTTAGATGCTCTCTGAAAACCCATCTCCGTATTAGAGCTTGCCTTACTCCCGGTGATACTACTCACAATAAATGCACCTTCACAACTCTCCCAATCTCCACTCTGACCCACACTTGCTCATCTTGTTTCAGCTGCACTCTTTTACAATTAGAATGTAAGCTCCTTTACCTATCCCTTTGTTTTTATGGCTGCATTTACTTTGTCTACCATGTATGCGTCCCTGTTTTAGGTATGTCTTTTTTTTCCCTACTGTACAGTGCTACGCAGCACTGTAGCACCGTGCAAATCTACAATAATAATAAAAGTAGGTCTATGAAGTCTCTTAAAACTCCTCTTCATGCAATCCCTGAGGGGACCCTCCATCAATAATAGCAATAGTAGTTTTAGATGACATACTAGCTACAGGTGTGTCTAATTTAGGGACTATACTCCATTTCTGAATTTCATCATTAACTGGCTAGACACATTCTATGCTATTTAGGATAAAGTAACGCTTTCCAACTGTGCCCATTCCTTATAAATCTGTTCCTTCACCACCTGATGTACAGGGAAAACTCCAATTTCTTTACTACAGTCTTCAAAAATTGATTTTTTTTTTATTTATGTGGAAGTCTGTTCCTGATCCAATCCCGTGGACATGTAAACATGGTTAAGCAAACTTTCCAAATAAAACATCTTAGGTGTGTTACGACTACCAGTTATACGTATAAGCTTGTAGAACAGGTGGTAGTGGTCTTCACCTTTAGCAGTCGCCTTTCCCGTAGAGCTTGATGTGCTCACAGGTAATTGGATGCCCCCAGGTCTTATGCTCTGTGTAGTACAAGCTTATGGTTTAAACCAGGCCTGTCCAACCTGCGGCCCTCCAGATGTTGTGAAACTACAAGTCCCAGCATGCCCTTCCAGCTATCAACAGGTTGTCTACTGGCAAAGCATTCTGGGGCTTGTAGTTTCACAACACCTGGAGAGCCGCAGGTTGGACAGGCCTGGTTTAAACCGTAGCACGGCCAGGAAATGGCAGCACGAGGCAAACAAAGGCAGGGACAGGCCAAGGTCAAAGGGTACGGACAGACAGCGGAGTGGGGTCCAGGCAAAGGGTCAGGTCCGGCAGAAAGACAGGATATCACAGGTAGGAGTCAGGGTCACCAGCAGAAAATCACAATCCAATAAACAAGCCAAAAGGTCATACAGAGAAAAGTCAATCCAGGTCAGCAGCCAGAAAACTCAACGCTACAACAGTCAGGGAGGCTAAGCCCTCCCTGCCTTAAATACTGATAATAGTCAAACAGGAGCACAACTGGATAAAGGGAAAATGGGACCCATCTGCTGAAATAGTAGACTGCGCATGCGCCTGGACAACAGCTCGCATTAATAGAATTTAATTTCCTCACGCGCCCGGCTGTTTGTCTTGCCGGGACGCGTACAGGGGCTGGAGAAGCCCTGCCAATGGCCAGATAGAGGCGAAACTGACATCCCGGTCATCATGACGATGGCCAGGACAAGGGGCAGAAGGAACAAGCGAGCCGCGGCTCGTGACAAGGTGACTGTTGACAAATAGATGTCAAGTGATCTTGTATTCCTCCTCCAGGCCCGGTGCTACTATTGGCCAGCAATAGGTAGCTACCTAGAGCTCCAGGATTTGAGGGGTGCCTCATGGTGCCCCCATTGTACATGGTATGCGTGAAGAGCCAGGATATGGGGTGCTACAGTGACACACCCCCTCTCGCTCTCCGTGATGTGTATAATGTGCACTGCACAGTGTCATCAGTCAGCTGCAGGAGTGGCTGGGCCAGAAGTACAGGGTACGCAACGGAGCAGGAGGAGGTAAGTGCAGTAAGTGTTGCTGGATACTCACTACTTCTCTATTAGAACTGAGCTGCAGCCAGAACAATGTGTTATTTGTAACTGGACAGCCCACTTCACTTCACTGAATACTTCAAACCTGAATTTACGTGGGTCATCTATTACAGGCTGCACTAAAGATAGAAATAAATAAAGATAAAAATCAGTTTAACAGACATCATGTCTGAATGAGCGAACCAGTGATTTATTCATCTGGTGTATAGCCTATATTGTGGAAGCCATATATATTTGTTTTGAAATCATCAGTTGAAGATTGTGATTTAAATCCACAGCACATTAAAGTATATAAGAGGATTTATATACTCACGTTAAATCCGTTTCTCTGACTCTGTCTGGGGGACACTGCTTACCATGGGTTGTGGAGGGGAGCTCGGGGAGTTGGCACCTAGCTAGTTAACTTTAGCACTGCTGACAGACCCCTCCCCTCTACAATCCCCCCGCCTCTTCCTCCTCAGTTATTTAAAATGCCCCAAGGAGATAGGTCACCCAACCAAGAGCATACAGAAGAAAGGCAGAAGGGAAAGATCGCAGTGTCCCCCAGACGGAATCAGAGAAATGGATTTAACGTGAGTATATAAATCCTCTTCTCTTTCATCCAGTCTGGGGGACACTGCTTACCATGGGGACGTTCTAAAGCAGCCCCCTAAGTGTGGGACCGCTCCAAAAGCCCCGCTCGTAGAGCACTACAAGCGAAATTTGCATCCGCGGATGCGAATATTTTAAACTGGTAGAATTTGGTAAATGTATGGACAGAAGACCAGGTGGCTGCCCTGCAAAGCTGGTCAGCAGAAGCCCCATTCTTGCTGCCCATGACGCCCCTACCGATCTGGTGGAATGGGCCGTAAGTCTCTCTGGCACAGAACGGTTAGCCTTCATGTAGGCTTGCCTAATGGTTGCCGTAATCCACCTCGCAATGGACTGTTTTGAGGCTGGCCAGCCTCTTTTGATAGAATCATAAAGAACAAACAGAGAATCTGTTCGTCTAAGCTGCGAAGTTCTTTTAACATAAATGTGGAGAGCCCTAACCACATCTAACTTTTGCATAGACTGTAGATCAGCCTGAGAAGTAGATGAAAAAACAGGAACTACAATTTCCTGGTTTAAATGGAAGGATGACACCACCTTTGGAACAAAGGAGGGAATCGTTCTCAAAACCGCTTCTCGTGAAAAAACAGATATGGTTCCCGGCAAGACAGAGCTCCCAATTCAGACACCCTCCGTGCCGATGCAATCGCCAAAAGAAAAACAACCTTCCAGGTCAAACACCTAAAATCCTGCCTCCAGTAAAGGCTCAAAAAGAGGCCTTTTAAGCATATCCAGTACCAGGTTAAGATCCCACGGTGCTGTAGGTGGAACATAAGGAGGCTGAATATGTAATACCCCTTGAAGAAAAGTCTTGATATCTGGCAAATCAGCTAATTTCAGGTGAAAAAAGCCTGAAAGTGCCGATACCTGAACTTTTAGGGAACCTAAACGAAGCCCTGCTTCCAGACCATCCTGAAGAAAAGCCAATAAGCGAGGGAGACGAAAGGATGATGTGTGACATGTTCTATTTTCACACCATCTGATATAAGCTTTCCAGATTCTGTGATAGATGCGAGCCGAAACTGGCTTTCGAGCTCTCATCATAGTGTTCACTACACTGGATGAAAAACCCCTAGCCCTCCAGAGGCTGGCTTCAACAGCCATGCCGTTAAACTGAGCTGAGGTAAATTCTGGTGACGAAAAGGACCTTGTAGAAGATCGTCTCGTGTCGGAAGACGATATCGTTGGCCCACCGCCATGGATATTATGTCTGCGTATCACACTCGACGCAGCCATGAGGGAGCTATTAGAATCACCGGCCGGCCGCCTTGCCTCACTCGTCTGAGTACTCTGGGAAGCATGGGAATCGGGGGAAATAGATAACCCAGCCTGAATTCCCATGACATGAATTCCACTGCTATTGCTAAGGGATCTCTTGCCCTTGCGCAAAACCTGGGAACTTTCCTGTTGTGTCTGGAGGCCATGAGATTTACATCCGGAAGACCCCACCTCTGAACTAGAGACTGAAATACTTCCGGGTGGAGTGACCACTCCCCTGGCATTATCACGTTGCGACTGAGGTAATCTGCCTCCCAATTTTTTATTCCTGGAATAAACACCGCTGATATTGCTGGAACGTACTGTTCTGCCCAAAGGAATATCTGAGCTGCAACCTGCAATGCAGCTGCACTCCTGGTTCCTCCTTGTCTGTTGACATATGCCACGGCCGTGGCATTGTCGGGTTGAACTCTGACTGGGTGGCCCTGAAGGAGAGTCTGCCCCCCCCAAAGAGCTAAAAGAATTGCCTTCAACTCCAACGTGTTGACTGATAGGGATAATTCCTGTAGTGACCAGAGCCCTTGGAGCCTGAGGTGCAGGACTACCGCCCCCCAACCTCTCAGGCTGGCATCTGTTGTGGCTATGATCCATGACCATGGAGCAAAGGATCTGCCCACCGCCAAGTGTTCTTGAATCAGCCACCACTGGAGGGATTCTCTCGCCCTCGGAGACAGAGAGATCCTCTGGAGATCTAAGTGTAGGTTGGATCCTGACCATTTTGTCAGCATATCCCACTGAAAACATTGAAAATGAGCTCAACCAAAGGGGATGGTCTCGAAGGAGGCCACCATCTTTCCCAGCAGCCGCATGCACAAGTTTATTGAGGGGCTGGGAGAAGACAAGACCTGAGTTGTAATCCTCTGAATTGAACCGATCTTCTCGGCAGGCAGGAACACCTTTTCTGCTGGCTGGTGTCCATGATGAGCCCTAGGAAAACCATGCGTTGACACGGAACCATCTGGGATCTCTTTAAGTTCATCAGCCATCCATGGCCCTCGAGAACCGCCAGGGTGAGGGATAAGTGATTACGTAAGCCATTCTCTGAGGAAGATTTGATGAGATCGTCCAAATAAGGCACGACCTGAACTCCTTGTAGGTGAAGACACGCTGCCATCACTGACATGATCTTCGTGAAAACCCTCGGCGCTGTGGAGAGGCCGAAGGGGAGAGCCTGAAACTGATAGTGGGAGGACCCCACTGTGAATCTTAGGAGATACTGATGGTCGCTCCAAATGGGAACGTGGAGGTATGCGTCTTTTATGTCTAAGACGCCATAAACTGATCCTTCTCTAAACCGTTTATCACCGACCTCAGGGATTCCATCCGAAATTTGTCCACCCGTAAGTGCACATTGAGGTTCTTTAGGTTTAAGATGGGTCTAAAGGAGCCGTCCGGCTTCTTGACCAGAAACAGATTTGAATAAAACCCTTGTCCCTTCTGGTCGTCTGGGACCCTGCAGATGACTCTTTGCAAGAGAAGAGAGGCCTGTATCACCTGTCTTCTTGATGGATCTCGGGGTAGTGGGGTTATGAAAAAACAATGTGGTGCTGGGCCCAGCAGGTCTATCATGTACCCCTTTGATATAATGCCCCAAATCCACGGATCTTGAGGACGCTGCCCACTGTTCCTGAAAAAAAGACAGACGTCCCCCCACTGGCGCCCCCTCCTGCAGAATAGAGTGGTCGTCAAGACGAAGGCTTCTCCTGGGTCTTTGGAGGCCTGGCGCCTAGCTGCAAACGAGGATCTTCCCCTGACAGAGGAGCCTCGAGCATTCGGTTGTCTACCCCTAAAGGATTGTCCTCTAGGCAAGGAGGTCCCCCGAAAGGGCTGACGAAAGGAGCTGATCCGAGGGTTCCGGCCCCTACTAGAGAATACCGGCAAGGAAGTGCTTTTGCCACCTGTTGCCTGTGAGATAAAGTTCTTTTTGCTGAAATAGATGCAGCTTGAATAGAGGAGGATACAGACGCTGTGTTCTGGGCCGCCTCATAAAGGTACCCCGATGCCTCGTTCAAATGCAAAGCCAGGGGAAGTAAATCAGAGTCCTGTAAGGCCTCTGCCAGTTGGTCTGCCCATGCTTCCATGGCTCTAGCAACCCAAGCAGAAGCAAATGTGGGTCTAAATGAAGAACCCACAGCCGCAAATATAGATTTCAGCTGGGATTCCATTCTGCGATCATTGGGATCCTGCAGAGTTGCTGAACCTGGGGCTGGTAATAAAGTATGTTTTGCCAAACGGGCTATTGGAATATCCACTCTTGGAATACTCTCTCAGCGAGCCACATCTTCCTCCTGTAATGGATACAGGGAAGAGAACCTTCTATCAGGCTGTTTCCAGGCTCCCTCTGCAATATCTTTAAGTTCTACAGAAGGTGGAAAACGGATAGTCTTCCTTTTGGCCTTCTTAGAGACTTCTGTCTCTAGGAGTAGGATCCTCCGGTTCTGGGAGGTCCTACGCCTCTCTTACCGCTAAAACCAAATCCTCAATAAATTGGCTTTTAGTGTTTTCTTCCTGTTCCAAAGGTTGAACCTGGTCAGGATCAGAATTTATTTCCCCCTCCTCTTCTGAAAACCCCTCAGAGTCTGAAAGGACCATAAGGGTATTAGAGGATCTAGGCCGTTTCCTTTTAGCAGGCGAGATGTTTGGGGATTCAAGTAACTGGTTTAGTTTATCCAAACCCTTAATAAATGCTGCGGACCATGCTGGTTCTGTGGTAACAGGCGCCTGGTCCGTAATCACTGAGGAAGGTCCTGGAATAGACGTTCCCATAGAACCTGAGGTAGCCGGGAGGTCCACAGGAGAATTAGCATTATTAACCTTGGAGGCTGCAACTGATTTGATTGTAAAACCATCTGTGCTAAGGAGGAAACCGACGGTGTCAGGGAGGCCATCTAGGCCAGTTCCGCCGTCAGTGGGGCAGTAATATGCTGGGTTTGCGCAGAGGGGACCCCTGCTACGCAAACAGAGCAGAGGGCCAACGGGTCTTTCTGCCCACAAGGTAGTTTAACATTACATTTTGAGCATGTGAAATATTTTGCTATAGGGCCCTTTCCTTTATCTATCAATTTATAAAGGAAGGCACACCAAACACACAGACTTAAATTGAAAATTTAGCTATTATAGAGCAGGAGAGAGACACTGTAGAGAGAATAGAGTGAGAAACAAGTAATCAACTAATCTTTTATAAAAGTTGTACTTGTACTACAATAAAACACAATATAATATCCTGGTAGGTAGAAGAACTACAATATAACCTATACTAGCCCACTCTGTATACAGCAAAAATCAATAAAATTGTGTATATAAAAGAGTCAGATACTTAGCCCATAGGCCAAACAGGGGAGAAGTTCATCAGCAGTGTTCTGGTGCCTGCTCCCTCTGGTCTGTGTCCTTTTCCCGGGCTTCTGCTTGGCGCCAGACCGGGCTAGTCCACTTCTCTCAGGAGAGCGGGGGAGCTCTATATGTTTTAGCTCCCCCCTCTCTAATATGCCGTCTCTCTTTTCCTCATGTTAGGTAAAAAAAAATTAAAAAAATAGATATGTGGCAGAGTAGTGGAGACCTCCAGAGTGGTCTCCGCAGTGGTTAGTACCCGATGCCCCCTCCTATGTATGAGGGGGGATCTTGGTATGGCCCCCTTCATTGTTTCTCCTCTGTCCTCCGCGGATCCAAAATAGCCGCCGGCATCTGTAATCTCCGATAACCAGCGCTCTATGCCTGCAGTGGCAGCGCCAGTTATCGGGGAGGCTCCAGGAGTTATAGCGGTCCGCAGAGACCGCTTGTCACTCACAATCCAAGCATCCTATTCTTCTCTCCCTGTCAGTGAGAGCGTCTGGCTCTCATCTGACAGGGTAGTGCCTGCGCTGCTGTGCTGTGAGTGTGTTCTCTATAATAGAACACACTCCAGCTCTGCCACCTGTAAAAGTAAGAAATAAATAAAATAAAGTAAAGTAAAAAAAAAGTTTAGAAAAAAAATATGCAGTAAGCTAAAACACTGCCCAACTCCATGGGCACCTAAAAAAACTGAGGAAGAGGCGGGGGAATTGTAGAGGGGAGGGGTCTGTCAGCAGTGCTAAAGTTAACTAGCTAGGTGCCAACTCCTCGAGCTCCCCTCCACAACCCATGGTAAGCAGTGTCCCCCAGACTGGATGAAAGAAATTCAGTTTTACTGATTGCCCCTTGCATTGTAATCATTATTAAAATGAATATAAATTTACTCTATTAGCTCAATTCATTTATGTATTAATATAAATTGCATAAAATATTTTAAGTCAATTCCATAGATAAGTTTATTTAATAAGTTTATACTATTTTACTTATATTTTAAGCATTTCTATTGCAGTCTTTAGTATGCATTAGACCTCGACTCCACAGATGGTTTGTCTAATTAGGCATCATCACCTATTGGCTACGACCTCTAAGTTGGAATTAGACATTCAGTTTTTCATCTTTGGATGAAAATGTCACACACACACACACAAACACGTTAAGGTTTTATTTATCTCCACATAGAGCATATTCTCAAGCTTCAATCTAAAGAGTTTTCAAAGAACAGTAGTGGATCCAATTTCAAGACCTCTATGAAAGCTTACAGAAAGTAATAATTTTTGCTTCACCTGGACAGATCTCTGATCGGAGAACAATAAAGTGGATAGTAAGGCACATCTACTTCTATAAAAGCCAGAAAGCTGGTTATTTGGAGGAATTAATACAATAATTTTACTTGCTGCATATAACTGTCTTTTCTCGTTGAGTTCTTGAAGTACATTATATGACTGTCTATTTAACGGAGACGCATCCAGAGATGCCTGACCTAGAACATCCAAAGCCGGTTCTCTTGCAAACCGGTAGCCAACTGTTCTGTTCATGCATGAATCGCTTTGTTTACCCAGGCAGTAAACATGCTGGTCTGATGAGGCTGCCTGCCGCCACATAAGCTGAGCAAAGTTAAAATAAATGAATAAAAAAATAAATAAATAAATAATAAAAAAAACAAAACTTTTTTTCCCCCTATCTGTAGCATCCCAGAGTGAAACCCTACCCTGCATATAGATAGTGGTGGTTCTAGTTAAGTGGGCAATAAGAGGATCTACTGCGGGAGGATTCTCACATTTTGAAGACTCATCTAAAGGCAAGGGGATTTAAATTTCCCAGCATATGAGACCTGTGGTCAGGTTTCTGACAAGCATCCAAAACTAATTTCAACAGCTGAGGCAGAAGAAAACAGATCACTTGTTTCTTTTGAGTTTAAAAATGAGAAACCAGCAGAGATTGAAATCTCAGGATTCACAAATCTTAACAGTTTGCCAAACACACAGAACTAGGTTGTCCACAATCTGAGCAGTGGAGGAATCTTCAAATACTATAAGAGTCCTCCTCACTAATCAACTCACATTCGTCATCTGAAGAGTGTTCAGAATCTGAAATATTTGTCTGAATCGTCTCTGGAATAAGATGTATAGTCTTCATCCTGTGGGGGGCACTAAGGAGGCGTTCCAAGAGGAAGAGGCACTACCAAGACCCTGGGAGGACTCAGCAAGACAATACCAATCCAGTTTCAGTCTGGGATGCCACACAAGTGGGCAGTACTAGCTGCAAAGATGGAATGTGTGGTGCGGTAAAAAAAGTTTCACCTAACTTTCGTTGAGACATTACCCGAGTGAGTTTGGCAATGGACGTAATCAGAGACTTAAGCCAAGCCGGATCTTCCACAGCTGCCTGTAGTCACAGTCAACCACTGTTCCATGAACTCCGCCTCACAGGTTGCACACAGGGCGCCCAGGTCACATTGTCCACAATTTAACTTTACATTTTGCACAAGTATACTGCAGCACAGACTTTCCAGCAGACCCCTTAGTATTGAAGGCCCTTTCTCAGCAAAAGTAGCAACTTTAAATTACAGAAATTACCAAAGAAAGGACAGAAACTGTATATACAGATAGACTGGTCACTGATACACAAAGTTTACAGATGGGCTCACTCATACATACTTACGTTACACCGGAAGTAACAGGCTAGAAAACAGTATGACCGAACAGTGACAAGTACAGGAAAAAGTCTACACCAGTTGAGACTTGCCAACAAGGAGAAGCACCGCAGGAAGGAACCATGCTGAAAGGCAAATGGCACGTCCACTGAGGAAGCATGCCAAAGGGAGGGAGGAGAGAGAGAGACCCCCCTCTTTCCTACTAAAACCACCTCAAGGAACAGGAAATTCCATTCTGTCCCCAATATTTACTCTGATGTCCTTCGAGTGAGGGCTGCCACAACTGCACCTTCAATTCAACAGAGATCTGCTGTGGCTGCCTGTCCTTGCAGAGTATACTCTTCATTGTGCAAAATTCCTTGTTGCCTAGAGGGGACCCGACGGCAGCACTGCTGACGATCAGCTGCAGTCACGGCGGTCAGCACTAGTCACATGCATAGGGTCGGTTCAGCCGCTGATAATTAAGTGCAGGAGACTGGTGCAGTGTGTTGGAGGTGAGGAAACTCTGCAGTCTACTCACACCGGGGCTCAGGGAACCAGAGTGGAGGAAGGCAGCAGGCTATCCGATCTGGGGGAGGCTTCCCTGAACCCAACACAGTAAAAAAAAAAAATGTTAAAATTAAAAAAAAACATAGGGCAGGAGCCCTAAAAATACATGCCCGACTCCAAAAGGCACTTAAAATAAACTGAGGATAGTTCTTATGGGAGGGGCATAATAAGGGTGGAGTTATCCTCCCAACACTTTTTAGATTGAAGTGTCCCCGACGCCAGGACCACCTACTATACTCCATTGTCTTGCAGTGTACACCAATGGGACGACAGAGAAACAGCATGTTTTGCAGTTTTCATCTTCAACAGCAAACTACTACGCCAAATAATGGGTCCAAAAATATTCTACAAGTTACATAAAGGAAGTGCCTTGGACAGGCTTGGCTAACCTGTGGCACTCCAGGTGTTGTGATACTACAAGTCCCAGCATACCCTTCCAGCAATAAGCTGCTATATATTGGCAAAGCATGCTGGAGCTTGTAGTCTCACAACACCTGGAGTGCCACAGGTTAGCCAAGCCTGGTTTAGGGTCTCTTGCAGCTAGAAGGATTATCTTCCTTCAGTCAATACCAATTATCTCACGGGAGTAATAAATACGCCGGCAGGTGTCTGAGATTTTGCATGTCAGGGGGCCCTCAGTTTATTGTTATATCTGCTACTAATTATAAAATAGCAGCTTCCATCAAAATGGCAGTGCCCACAAGGTTACAGGCTCGTTTGTTCACCTTCTGAGTTCAGGTGTAGCTGTGAGCGAGAACTCCTCGAACACTCCTAGCGATATGGCCCTACAAAGTCCTCCACTATGACAATCAAGAAGACAGCATCCTATACAACAATCAGTAGAGAGAGGAGCCTCCTGCAATATGCCAATTGTAAACTACTGAACAGCACAGGGATGTACTTGTTGATTTTTGTACAACTAAAGAGTGATATAGGTTTTGTTAGGTGGTTTGTGCTTAGACACAACTTATATTTCAAGTATTAATTATCGCAAAAAGCATTTGTAGAACTCTGTCATAAGATTACTTAACTAAACCATTTATATAGTGGCACCTATTTCCTGATGAACATAGGTAAACAAAGCAAGACAACATGTGCCCATGACAAATCCCAGAGAAATATAACTGCTGTATGGAATAGTCATGTAACACTCTTTACATTTGTCCAATAAAAGGTTTATTTTTTTTGTTTACACTAAATTTACAACTGGTAGTGTTTTTTTAAACAGTTTTTTTTTAAGTGTCATAGAAGGAATTATTTGTGCATTAAATGTAGAACAGTTGTTGACCATCTATCATCATGAATGCTAAAAGTTGGCTCTATCAAATAATGTATTAAAATAGATACTTCTAAATATAATCTATAAACTGAAATTGTATTATGCGCTGTAGGACCAAGCAGCATAAAAACTCCAGGCTACAAATAATTTCAGTCTTTACATTTTAAGAATAAGTATGGTCGACAGAAACAGGATCAGAAACAATTTAAATATAAAAGTGTTATTACATAAGTCGGCAGGGTCATGACTATTTACAAATTAACAGACAATTGAGAAAGCCAAGTGTCTATTACACTTGGTAAAGACCACCAATAATTAAGAATGTAATGTGATATAATAGAAACGTAGCACAGCTACATGACAATATGTTTATTAATAAAATACTCAAAGGGGGAATGGATTATCATTTTACATACAAATCCATTGAACATAGAAGGCTTCATACATTTAAATTATAAATATCAAAAACATTTAAATCATCTTAATATAGCCTAGATCTCTTCACATCAGTGGCGTCGTCATAGTTTTTTCTCTTGCGAGATGTCACAGTGTTTGCAACTTGAAGAAAAGGAACAGCATCTGGGAGACAATAGTTGGAGGCAGGAGGAGGTGGAACCTAGGAAAAAGTAAGAACAGAAAGTAAGACTGAAAAGGAGGAACACTTTTATAAAGTAGTGTGATGGAACATTCTAGGAAGAAACATATTGGTATTATCAGAGTTTCTGCATTCCACAAACCTTCATAAGGTAATCTGCAATGTACTCTGGTTTTAGACAGTTCACTCCTTGTGTTGCAGCTTCTGATATATTGACCTTTGCATCTTCGGGTTTCAGCTTACTGAAATCTGCAAACAGGTATGTCGCCTCTTTAAATAGAGAGGACGAATGGCCGACAAAAACCTAGAATAGCAAACATTACAAAATAACTCACTGACCAGGACCAGTAAACACTAGTTATATCAATTGCTTCCTCCCTCCCCCACATAATCCCACCGATGATCCCTCTTTCCCAAGTTGTGTCATTCAGAAGCCCTGCTGAGGGCACACTCTGGCCTCATTCAGGTGACCAGTTTGAGATACCTGCATCTCTCATATTAGAAAGGGGACTGTGAGGGGCAAGTCCACTATGGAAGCAGGACTCAGAGCTGTCCTGCTACTATAGTGACAGATGCAGGGTAACCGCTCAACAGTTAGCATTGTGGCTGTCATAGGTTGCAAGACTCCATCAGAAAAGTATAGCAGTGTAATGTTTATGCTACTCTCAACCATCCTCCTAGTATGACCTGCCGAAAATGGGATCTTAATGGTGCGGAAATATTTTAAATATCTTTTTGCATTAAAATTTGTCAAATATTGGCTTTGATTATCATCTCTAAGATAAATTCAGTGACATCAGAGGATGTGTAAATTAAAAAAAAAATGATCCATTACACAACTAAATTTTCTGTATGATTTAACATATGCCATGCTGTTTTATAATTCCCAAATTGGAGATGTGCATATGCTCAACTTCCTCATTTGAGGTAGTCATTGCAGCTTCCACAACTCGCCAATGTTAATTTATGTCAATACTACTAACAGACTTCTAAATATATTGTATATTCTCTAAATATTCGACTAGTTTACAACTAGAACCACAAATAAAATCAACGCAACCAGACAAATATTTAATCTAAGTAAATGTTGTTTAGAGATTATACAAATTCAACCTTCTACATTCCTATTAACAAAAGAACAGAACGCTGCTGAAGCAGTCACAATACCTCCTTGGATTAAACTGTACAATGTGTGATATGGATATTAATAGCCTTTAATAAAACAATCTACATCACTAGCTAAAATCCTAGACTTCCTGGTATTTGATCACATAGCTGAACAGTTTACAAAGGAAAAAGAAGAACAGCGATGTTATGGAATCTGCATTTTTTTCCCCCCAACAGAGTAGTAGATTTAAACAGACCTTTGCACCTCCTGATTGCAGAAGACGTTTAAACCCAGCTTCTTTTGCTTGGTCGACATTTAGTATAACTTTCCACCCACTGAACGCACCCTGAAAATTTTCAGAAGGAGGACTTGATTACATTAAAATTCAGATTTGAATAGACACACATCTGCCAAATTGCAGCAATTACATGACCTTTAACTGCATTCTGCTCACATCATGCAAAGAAAGCACTCATTTAAAAAAAACAAAAAACCTCCACACACACACACAATATTTGACAGTAAACTCTATTCTCAGTAATTAGAATTATGGAGGTCATCTGATGTTGCAGATCTAGTCATTTAAAAGATGTTCAAACATAGCTGTCCCTGTTCACTTTTGTGTAATGACTTCTTATACTCTGATTGGTCACATGCTGGTCTAACGCAGTGAGCACTCTAATGGTTTGATTGGTTACAGGCTGGGCTAGCTATGTGAAAGTTCTAATACAGTGCTAATTGAGTCTAGTCTTGCCTACTACACTACTTACACATGAACACTGCTTAGAAAAACATATTGACATTTGGCTGAAAACAATTACATAAAAACATCACTAATCACAAAACTCTTCATATTAAAACAAGTTACCCGAATCCTGCAAACAATTTAATGGGCCTTTTCCCTCACCTATTTTTCACGTTGGTAAGTTGCAGAACAAGAGACAATGCTCTTGAGTTACCAGATTGTTAAGCCAAGAACTCTAAGTCACAGCTGGCAAACAGGATGCTACATTAGATATGTATATAATATACACATAAATAGAATGGGATGCAGAAAAAATGTTTCTTCATGAATTGCTGGGTGTGTAGTAGCTTTGGATAGTCATACACAACCTCATACCTCCACAGTGCCCATATCTTGTTTTATTTTCTGAAGTTTTTTCCTCCATCTCATTGCTGCCTCAGCCAACATCTGTTGTTGCATGCTAATGCTACTGACAGCATTCAATATTGAACTGCTTCCCCACTCATAATCATCTTCCTATAGGGAACACACATCACACATAGGTACAACATAAAGAAAGAGAAGAACAATATTTTGTGAATGACATTACAAGAAGTAAAGAGAATGTATACATCAACCTTACATTTACATTCAAGATGTTTGCAGCTTCTTCATATATTGCAATGTGTAATAAGTGGTTTTAATTTGGTTGTATATTGGATTTTTAACGTGTGGCAAGCTTGTTAAACTTCATATTCCACTATAATGTGCAGCAATGTGACATCAATGAACAGAGAATTTCACCAGTTACAGTAAAAGTTAATGTTGACACATGAATAAGAGTTACCTGAATAAAGCGCTTTGCAGCTCGGCAGGCCTCTAAGTAAGAACGATGAAGAACCCACTTTCCTGCAGCCATTGAGGCAAGATACTTCTCATTACGGAGAGGATGCCCAACAATAATGTGTGTGCAGCTTGGGTCAAAGCACTGCTTGTCTATCACTACTCCACCTGGAAGCAAAGAACAAATCATATTATTTATGATCATGTATTTTAGAAAAAAGCTATTGCCATGCAGTTTATCTGCAAATACAACACTACATAAACACATTTACAATACATTTTAATCTACCAAATCATCGGAAGTCTGAAAAGAAGATTTTTTGTACTTACCGTTGAATCCAATTATCAGATTCCAATTGGTAGACACTGCTTAACCTTGGGGTGGAGGATTATAAAGGGTAGGCACACTTCGTTTAAAATTATTTGATTCACAAGCTCTTCCCCCTCTGAATCCCTCCTCCAATGGCCAACCTTTTTTTTTTTCTTCTAACAAAGCCCCACAGAATATGACCAAGAGAACCAATGAACAAGAATAAAAATTCTAAGATGAAACAACTCTCAACCTCATACACAGTATAAAAAATTGGAAGGAACACAGTGTCTGCACAAATGGAATCAGAGAAATGGATTTAACGACAAGTACCAAAAAAAATATTTATTTCTATTTCTATTTGGTGGGACATTGCCCAACCTTGGGCAACATCCAAAGCTGCCCCTAGGGGAGGGTACGTTCACTGTGCAAAACCTTCTTCCAAAGCTAGCTTCTTTGGAGACAAATGAAAATTAGTGCTGTCACTGAAAACTCACACTACTCCTTAACACTTAGAAAAAAAATCTGGTTCGCCATTGGAGAAGGGTTTTACAGGAGAGAGGAGCTTCTGATTATAATAATTTTAAATTAAGTGCACCTACTCCAGTGAGTCCTCTTTCCAAGTTTAAGTAGGATCGCCCAAATAGAAATCTTTTTTTTTTCCTACCATGTTAAAGGCAAAATGGGGCTATACCTCGGACCCGGCGGCATTGTTCTTTTAATATCGGCATTGTGATTTGCTACATTGTCAATGTTGCCAATCACACTGATGACATTGTGAACCTGTCATATTGCAAGTGTCAGCATTTAACCTACTGACACTTTCATGTCGGCAGGTTAAGTGCCGGCATTCTCTCAATTGCAATAACATACCCTACCCTTCAAGATAACGTGCTGTCAGAGGGACATAAAAAGACGGGGTCCTAGGATTATCTGTGATTAAACTTATTTACTGGAACAATCTATTTTTTAGCAGATAAGTAACACTGGAATGTACCATTTGTATTACACTTATTCTTTGCATTATATTTACTTTTTCTACCAATAAACAATACACTTGTTTGACAGCTTTAGTGGTCACTTGTTATTAATCCATTGTAACCCGAGCCAATTGTTTTCACTGTGGGCGGACAAAAAATAAAGTGAAGGCAAGTTTGCAACACAATTACTTCTCATGTAAAATGACCCAATCTCATGGAGACTGATAATTAAAAGTAGAAAAAAAAAAAAGAAGAGTTAACTATACTATTATTAATCTTTATTTATAGGGTGCTATCCGCAGCACCGTACAGGCAACAGACACTGGAACATACAGGGTAAAACAGTACAGAACAAAACAAAAATACCAGGAATTCAAAAGCTGGAGCAGAAGAACAGGTAGAGAGACAGGGAAAAGGGCCCTGCTCGTAAAAGCTTACATCCTAAAAGTAGGGCAGACAGACAGGAGGCACAATGGGGAGACAAAGGGGATCAATCACAAGAGGAGCGAGTAGCAGGACAGGGGGAGAGCGATAGAGGAGATCGAGCATGAAGAGTAGATTAGGTGGATGGCTGGTAGATCCACAAACTAAGGAACAGTCGATTAGAGTGTGCGAGGTCATTACAATGGAGGGGGGCAGCCCAGGAGAAATCTTGGATTCTGGTGTGGGATGAGGTGATCAGAGTGGAGGAGAGACAACGGTCATTGGCCGATCGCAGGAAACGGGATGGAGTGTGAATGGAGAGGAGGTAGAAGATGTATGGGACAGTGAAGTGGGAGAGGGCCTTGTAGGTGATGGTCAGGAGTACGAAAAGGATTCTGTAGGGGAAGGGGAGCCAGTGTAAGGGCATTGCAGAGAGAGGAGGCAGAAGAGGAGCGGCGGGAGAGGAAGATGAGTCTCGCAGCCACATGGAGTATAGACCTGAGGGAGGCAAAGTGGGAGAAGGTAAGGCCAGTGAGGAGAGGGTTACAGTAATCAAGACTGGAAATGACAAGTGCATGGATAATGGTTTTAGTGGCATCCTGACTTAGGAAGAGCTGGATGCGGGCGATGTTGCGGAGTTGGAAGCGACAGGATTGAGCGAGAGATTGAATGTGGCGGCAAAAGAGAGGGAAGAGTCGAGGATGACACCCAGGCAGCCGGGCTGTGGAATAGATGAGATGGTGGTATTGTTCACTTTGATAGAGATCAGGATGGGACAAAGATCGGGAAGGAGGGAAGACAATGAGCTCGGTTTTAGCAGAGTTAATTTTGAGAAAACATGAAGATATCCAGGAGGAGATGAAGGATAGGCAGTCGGGAGAAGAGGCAGGGGAGGGAATCCGTAGAAGAGATGTAGAGTTAAATGTCATTCATCAGCGTAAAGGTATATTGTAGACCATAGCAGGTGACGAGATCACCCAGGGAGGTAGTGTAGAACGAAAAAAAGAGTATAGATCCAAGAATCAAGCCCTGAGGAACTTCTCCAGGGAGGGCGGAGGAGGATAAGGCAGCAATGGATACAGAGAAGGAGCTGTTGGTGAGGTATGAGGTGAACCATGCGAGGACAGAGCCAGAGAGAAAGAAGGGTCTGCAACAGACAGGAGGAAGTGGTCAACAGTGTCCAAGGCCGCAGAAAGGTCCAGGAGGATGAGCAGGGAGAACCAGGTCTATACACAGGAAACAATCCCCACCACTCCCGCTTTTCTGCAACAACAGATTTCTAGCAACAGTGATGTGATACTAGCAAACATGCCGGGTTACCAAAAGATCAGTATTGTAAGTGATCTACTAAAAGATGCCGGGGGGAGTTGTATTGGAGGTCCCTTCTCCGATATGCCCCCTCCTTCCTCCAAGGCTGGAGAAAATACTAGCTTCCTAAACTATCAGTTCCAGGGTACCAAGCTGATTTTTAATTGATGTTTCTAAGCAGCAACTCAGGTTTCACCGACATTAGAGTTGCTGCTTGGATATAGTGGGCTGGTGGGAAGCAGTTACTCTTTTAACACACATTTTTTTTTTCAACTCACCTAACCACTTGTTATTGAAAAAGGTCATCCTTACAGATCTGAAAGATGATCTTACATACAGATTTGTAATGCAGTTCGTGGTACAAATAAAAATTCCACACTCTCTCCATAGTCTGTACCCACTCTTTCTATTTTGATCCTCAGTTTCAGTCAAAAGTGTTAACAGTTGAGCTATTTCAGTAAGCCATTGCTATTGGCAGCAGGATTTGCAGAGCAAGTGTTGAGATCTTAGGTTATTTACATTAATCATATAACTATTAATGAGGCGAGAATAAGCCTAAAAAAACAAGGCATTTATGTAAGTGTTCTACTACATTCTATGACCAATGAACAATTGACATTTAAAGAAACAAAAACAAAAACTAAAGCCCCTATGGAATTCATTTACCTAGTTCCTCAATGAGTTGACAGTAATCAATTCTTTCCTGTGGATTCAAGGAAGACAGCTGGAATCTACGCTCTTTTTGATCCTCGTCTTCCACTGTCTGCTTCTCGCTCTGGCAGTAACAAGTGTATATTGTTAAAATGTATTAAGCAGAAGATAAATCAAATATAAAATGAAAGTGCTATTATTATTTTTTATTTCAACATAACAAAAAACTGTTAACTTAAGTTTACCTGTCACTGCTAGTTGATATTTTGTTTCAATTAAAAATATTGTCTATATAGTGGTCCAGGAATCCATTATATTTTAGAATAGGTTAAGTTAGAGTTAACTAGATAACTAATTAATATGACAATACCGATCAACAAAATAGAACGAAAATCTAGTACAAATAAAGCATTAAAATTCTGTACAAAGAGCAATGGTATATATGACAAAGTGTAAATCCAAATGCTCACTATTTCCTTGGGCTGTGGTGCTACTGGTGGCTTGGCAAGTGGGAATGCAATACTTGGGGCTTGTGGGGTGGGGATCAGCGGGTCCTCTTTGACTGGGGACTGAAGATCCTGTTTTCTGAGGGATTCTTCTGCTGAAGTATGTTCTAGTTCACATGCCTCTGATACCAGAAATAACATTTTAAGATTATGGTCAATGATCATTTCTCTTCCATTTCAAGCAAATTAGTTTTATACATTTTTTAACTTTGAAAGTAAAGCCATGTATATGTAGTTTAATTCAAAACATGCTAATCTAAACATTGGCATTTAACCCCCACTAAAGTATGCAGTGTAATCACAAGTCATAAGTAGCAGTTAAATAAAAACACTTTCTAATTACATGATTCCACCAAGCTTGTCTACCCATTTAAGTTTATATTATTCAACTGACTCCTCGCACTTCTGCATATCAGTTAGCCAAAACAAATAAAGCAGAATTGCGCTCTCCTTTCAATGATCGCAGGAGCTGCACTAACCCAGGGTATCCCTCCCTCCTAGTAACAAACAACAACGTTAGGCGCTCACCAACTACTAAAAATAGAATAAAATGAAATATTCCTGCATGTCAAGTTGTGTGTGTAATGCATAAACATACACATGGGTGTCTACAGTATAAATAAAAATGCAATTTATTACTAAAACTATTAAGTTGCTAAAATTAGCTCAAACCTTGAGCTTGGTCCCATAAGTAAAAAGCATCAATAAATACACATAAATATAAATCCTACCAAAATGTATATCAGTTAGCAAATAAAATTGTTTTATGGTTACGGATAATTCCTTTTATCTGAATCAATACAGTAACACAGATTCACACACCTACACTAAGGGGCGTATTCAATTGTTTGCCGTGACCGCCGAAAAACGAGCGCTCGAAAAATATTACCGTTTATACGGTAATATTGCTCGTAATTACCGTTCATACGGTAATTTAGTCGCTCAATTTCAACTCGCTGCACAGGGAGCTGCGAGCTGAAATTGAGCGAGTAATTACCGTATAAACGGTAATAGTTTTAACGCGCTCGTTTTTCGGCGGTCACGGCAAACAATTGAATACGCCCCTAAAAGTGCGTGGAGGATACCTTGCACATATCTAAACAGTACTGCAAGAAAAAGAGGATTTTTAAATGCAATAAGAGAAAGATTTAATGTATTTGGGGGGACACTGCTACCATAGGTTATAGAGGGTATGTGCTGAAATAGGCACTTAGCTTAAATCCTTGAAAACTGTACTAAATTGAAGCTCCTCCCCTTCCATACCCCACCAACAACAGCCACTCAGTTTTTAATACGTGCCTATGTAGTATGGCACTTTTTACCAAGCTGCTGATGGCAGCAAAATGATGTTTAAATTGTATTTAATTTTTCACCTCAGGAGGTGTTTCTGTTGTGAGAACAGTGCTGGACTCCAGAGCAGGTTTGGGCACCTCTTCTGCAAGTCAGGTCTCCTTACAATAAGCCTCTCGTGGGATAGTATGATTTACAACAGCTGACCAGTGTTCCAATATTGGCAAGCATTCTGCCTCACCAGACCATGGCAGCATTAAGTATGGCCCAAGTATATTCTTCTGACATGCTGAGACGGGACTTGCAGAAGACCGCCCTGGTTGCCGTGTCCAGCATTAGGAGCAGCACAGGACTTCCAGAGGTCAAGGTTAGTGGTCAGGTGGGAACAACTACAGATTTAAGTCCTGCACTATGGGAAAACAGGCAGTGGACATGTACTATTAGGATAGTAGCATGTTTGCACTGGACCAGGAGGAGGAAGTGTCAATATATATTGTCATTGTGGACTAAAATCTTTCTTAGGTTGTGTGTGTACAGTGATTGTATTTGTCAGTTTCTCTGTCACTGTACTCTCTCCCTTAAATTGTCAAACTGTGTATTGAGTACTGCTGTTGACTGTCACTGCGTTAGCGCTCTCCATTGTATTGCACTATTGTGTGGTTAACATTTATATTACAATTATAATTTAAAAAAAACTGGGTAGCCATTTGTAGAGGGGCATAAAAAGAAAGGAGATTGTATTTAGAACAGTTTTCAAGGATTCAAACTAACTGTTACTCCAGCACAAGCCCTCTATACCCTGGACTCCACCAAGGTAGGATTTGGACAAAAGAATGCCAGAAATAATAGGATTTTTATACTTGCGTAAAATCCGTTTCTTCTAGTTCATTGTGGGACACCGGGGACATTTGGGATACAGTAGGTGAGATAGGCGTGTAGCACTTTAAGAAAGTTGTTAGTTAGCCCTAGCTCCTCCCCCCATACCCCATCTCCAGGATAAGCCTCAATTTATGTTTAACCAAGTCTCAAAAGGAAAGGAGACAACAGAGAGAAAGAGAGGAATCTGAGAATCAAGGGTGGGCGCCCAGTGTCCGCCAATGGAATAGGAGAAAAGGATTTTACGTAAGTATAAAAATCCTATTTACTCCCACATCCAGTTGGTGAATACCGGGGACATCCCAAAGACGCAGTTACGGGTGGGGATGCTCAGAAGAATAGCACTAAGCACCTCTCTGCCAATACTGGCCACAGCAGATGTAAATCTGAGTAAACATGTGAAAAGGAACATCTGTGTCCTTCCGACACAGTTGCTGAATCAAAAATACCTTGCCATAGCGCTTAAAAAGCCAACCCAGACTTCTCTGGATGAGCCCAAAGATTGTGAGGAACAGACCTTTGACATAACCTTAAAGAGGAAAAGTTCTAATAGGGAATGCTATAAGCAGTCAACACCAAGTTAAAACTAAAGATGCTTAGACATCTGACCAGAAGGTGAACGAAGACGCAAACCAGCAGGCAACCTGTCCTGCACAAACCTAAAAACAACAATACACGTATTCTCGACAGAAGAAACATTTTGGCTGAACATGTTTAGAGAACTGGTGCATTGGTCAGGAACTGAACCTGGACCTCCTGCGTTGCAGACGAGAAATCTACTTATTGAAACCATCAATGGCCGAAACTTGGTTTGTACCACGTGCTAAGACAACCCTTAGCTCAAACGATTATGGTTTCGACATCCACACCACAAAAAACAGATGTTAGAAATCGAGAAGATAACACCGAGACTCTGATTTAACAGATCTAGTCGCATTGGCCCTAAAGAGAGCGTTGAGTACTAAGTTGCCTGAGGCCAACCGAGGGTCATCTTCATGTGTTTCAAAACCCTCGGATGCAAGGTTACCGATGGGAATAAATAGACTAAGTGGGACTGTTAAAAAACAGACACAATGGATACAAAGACAGAGAATTTATCATTTAGAAATAGGCTAGCTGAACTACATGGTTTAACCAAGTGCGCATGCAGAGAAATCTGATTTAAAATTATTTTCTCTTTATGAATGCTGCGAGTCACCGTGAAACATGTGCATTCTCCGACACCCCGGTGTATCTATGTATGGCACCGCTTTGGCACTGTTTGACATTATCATCATCTGCATTGTCTGCTGCAAAACGTTCACACTGAATAGAGTGCTGAACACCACTCGCAGTCCAATTATTGCAAATGTAAGTTTGAATTATTATAGAGTCCAAAGCCCATGAAAACCCGGGCGTGGAACTCCAACTGCAAAAGTGACATCCATTATTACCAATGTCTAAATCAAAAAACAGATACTGTATGTTTGTAGCCACCTAAAAAGCAACAGACACACTGCAGGAGAAGGACGGAACGGCAGACCAAACAAATCAGGTGAGAGCTGTTGAACTTAAGAATTATTGCAGCCTGAACTACTGTACAAGGAACATGAACTTTGGAACAAAACAATCTTGTAGTTCAGAAACCGCAAAAACCACTAGAGAAGAAAAGAGGGATTAAACAACTTTTTGCTGAACCAGACGCCTACTTGAATCTGCGGGAAGCCACATGGAAAATAACCGCCTGGGAAGATACCAAGAAGAATGTTAAAAAAACAACAATCCGTAAATTCTATGACCCATGCATCGTGATAGCTGAAACCATTAGTTTCTTAAGGGAAAGAGATGGGCTTTCATCACAGCAGCTGCAAAAGGACAGAATAGCTGACCCGCTGACTGCCCGTCCTCCGACTTAACCTGTGGACATCAAGTAAATGGAATGACAGGACAACTTGATTTTTAGTAGTAATAACAGGACGAAGAATACTGTTATTTTCCGCTACCATCATGGTGTCAAGCCCAGAGGCAAGCAAAACAGCCCCATAGATACAAAAAAAAGTGCATCCAGAGCCCCTTTTTAGACTGCAGCAGCTGGCAGGACTTAAACGTAGAGTTTGACAAGCAGAGACTGCAAAAGTCAATATCCGTCTAGAGTTGCCTGCTCAAAAATAATCCATAACTGCAGAATCCAGCCCAGTCTGATAACCACCCCCCTAGATAGCTGATCGGGTGAACTGTTTACAGCCACGGAAACATCTGTTGACACTAAGGCAATCAGCCAGAATGCACCCGCCCCCCTAAATATAATTTTAAGGACGACCTGAACTCTGTAGTCTGTGCTGTCGATAAGAATGGCTGTGGTGGGTAAAGAGTAAAAAGCAACCTTACTAACCAGAGCATGCGAGTAACCACCCTTGGGAGCAGTACCCAGTGAGCTAGAACTAAGGAGAGGACTTTGAAGGCCCACTTATAAATCATCCAACTGGTACAAGAGAGGACACGACAAGACCTTTGTCAGTCTCAGGGAGTATGCCCGACGGACAGCTAGTAGTCAATCTTCACCCTCCGATAGTGATGAGAAAATTCCTCTACCATAGAAGAGTTCTCTACCTAAATGTGAACAACCACTTTACCCTTCTGGAAAGAACAGTTAGAATCTGACTGATTACACTGCCACTGCATTATGCCTGCTCTTTCAAGAGAAGGAAGGCACAGCATTATACAACCTTCTGACTAAGGAAGATAAAAACGGAAAACCAAACCCCACACTGAAGCTGGAAAACCACATACCTTGGCTGGTTCTGCAGAAACGCAACTCCAGGTCTAACAACTCCAGGATGTTAGCTAACAACTTTCTTAAAGTGCAACTCGCCCATCTCACCTACACTATAGACAGCATGTCGCCTAATTGAAAGTGGGAAAAATTGCCTGATTCATGTGGAAATCAAAGACCAGAGGTATTCAATCTGCAGAAAGACACCATGAACTTCTGGAAAATGAGCGCCAAAAGTGTCATAATGTGAAGTAGGGGTCCAGTGTGGATTTGGCGTTTGGGCAGCATTACCAGCACCAGTGTACAAATCAATCAACCAGGACTGGTTAAAAGGGACAAGGATTGGCAATTAAGGTGTACAGCCTCTTCGGGCAAGACTGATGTAAAAATTTATAAAGCGAACATCCAAAACCAGTAGTTGCGATGTAAGGTTCCAGACTAGAATTTCTCAAGAGTATACATTTGCCCTCAAGTTTAGTTAATGGGTGCTGGGAGTAAACAAAGAGCTTTTATGCTGTAATGTTTTCCTTAAGGACTGCTATTTTATATGCTACAGCCAATGCAGACACATCTACTAGATGTTCTTACCCATTTCAGCTAATTCAGTGTCGGTCAAGGATTCCTTAAACTGAACTTGATCAGAGCCATGTATCTTCAGTTGCGACTGCAGAGATTCAGTGTACTGGGAGGGACTATTAGGCCACTGCAAATTGCTTGCCAGCTTGGCCCTCTCCTCTCTGGCAGTTGGGTCATCCCAAATAATTTGCTCGTTCTGTGATGGTTCTGTATTGAGGTCAGTTGTGGGCTGGCGAGAATTTCTAGATGAACAGCGACACGTGTTGTAATAATCATATAGCAAATTATTAGAGCATTCATATAAAACATAGTTTTAAATTTTTGGATTAAAATATCATATATAGCTCAATACAAATATTTTATTTAGAACATAGGATTAAATAAACCTTGCTGAATTGTAAGACACAAAAGACACAATAGCAACATTCAATATATACACTGGAAAGTTCTCTCTCTACAGATTATATAGACACAATAAAAATAGGTAAGAGATTGTTTGTTCAGGATTAAATGCAACACCAATCAGTACTGTAGCAGGTACAAATTACACTGTGTACATGCATCTCCTTAATCTGTTGTGTTCTGTTCAAAATATTCTTAGTAATTCAGTGACAATGTGCTTTGGAAAAATTTTAAAAGTTTAGCCCCATCCAAGGCATTCAACCACATACATGCTGGCACGTGGTCCAGCTTCCTTAAGCAATGCCATCAAAGAAATGACAGAAAAGAGGATTTATGTACTTACGTTAAATCCGTTTCTCTGATTCCGTCTGGGGGACACTGCTTACCATGGGGTTGTGGAGGGAGCCTGGGGAGTTGGCACCTAACTAGTTAAGTTTTAGTACTGCCGACAGACCCCTCCCCTCTACAATCCCCCTGGACTCTTTAGTTTATTAAAAAGCCCTAGGAGTAAGGCCAGTCAAACAAGAGCACACAGAAGAACAGAAGAAGGGAGGGATCGCAGTGTCCCCCAGACGGAATCAGAGAAACGGATTTAACGTAAGTACATAAATCCTCTTTTCTCTTTCATCCAGTCTGGGGGACACTGCTTACCATGGGGACGTTCTAAAGCAGCCCCCTAAGGGTGGGACTAATCAGAAAATCCCGCTCGCAAAGCATTACGAGCGAAATCTGCATCCTTAGATGCAAATACATTAAATTGGTAAAACTTTGTAAACGTGTGGACAGAGGACCAGGTGGCCACTCTGCAAAGCTGGTCCGCAGAAGCCCCATTTCTCGCTGCCCACGACGCCCCTACCGATCTGGTGGAATGGGCCGAAAGTCTCTCTGGCACAGGACGGTTAGCCTTTATGTAAGCATGTCTAATGGTTGCCGTAATCCATCTAGCGATGGACTGTTTTGAGGCTGGCCAGCCTCTCTTATTAGCATCATAGAGAACAAACAAAGAATCTGTACGTCTAATTTGAGAAGTTCTTTTTACATAGATGCGCAAAGCCCTAACCACATCTAACTTTTCCATAGTCTGGTGATCAGATTGGGAAGAGGATGAAAAAGCCGGAACTACAATTTCTTGGTTAAGGTGAAAAGCCGAAACTACCTTCGGAACGAAGGAAAGAAGGGTTCTTAGGACCGCCCTGTCCTTGTGGAAAACCAAATATGGTTCCCGATAGGACAAGGCTCCTAATTCCGAAACTCTTCGAGCAGAAGCGATAGCTAAAAGAAAGAGGACCTTCCAGGTCAACCACTTTAATTCAGTCACACGCAAGGGCTCAAAGGGAGGCCCTTTAAGCATTTCCAGTACCAGGTTGAGATCCCATGGTGCTGTCGGCGGAACATAGGAAGGCTGAATATGCAGTACTCCCTGGAGAAAAGTCCTGATATCTGGTAAATCGGCTAATTTCATATGGAAAAATACCGAAAGTGCTGATACCTGGACTTTTAGGGAACCTAACCTGAGACCTGCCTCCAGGCCATCCTGAAGGAAAGCTAACAAGCGAGTGAGGCGAAAGGAGGATGAGTGGCAAGTCCTACCTTTGCACCATCTAATGTAAGCTCTCCAAATCCTGTGATAGATGCGAGCTGAAACTGGCTTCCTAGCTCGCATCAGGGTGTTCACCACGTTGGGGGAGAAACCTCTAGCCCTCCAGAGGCTGGCTTCAACAGCCATGCCGTTAAACTGAGCTGAGGTAAATTCTGGTGTCGGAATGGACCCTGAAGGAGAAGGTCGTCTCGAGATGGTAGACGAACCCCGGGTCCTTCTGCCATGGAGATTATGTCCGCGTACCAGACTCGGCGCGGCCATGAGGAAGCTACCAGAATTACTGGCAGACCCCCCTGCCTGACCCGTCTGAGAACGCGAGGAAGCATGGAGATGGGAGGAAATAGGTACCCCATCCTGAACTCCCATGGCATGGTCATGACGTCCACTGCCATGGCTAAGGGGTCTCTTGACCTTGCGCAAAACGTGAAAACCTTCCTGTTGTGTCTGGAGGCCATGAGGTCTATGTCCAGAAGACCCCACCTCTGAACTAGGGACTGAAAGACTTCCGGATGGAGAGACCACTCCCCCGGCATCATCTGGTTGCGACTGAGATAGTCGGCTTCCCAATTGTGTATTCCTGGGATGAATACAGCCGATATTGCCGGAACATGAAGTTCTGCCCAAGCCAAAATCTGGGCTGCAATTTTCATTGCCGCTGCACTCTTGGTTCCTCTCTGTCTGTTGACATATGCCACAGCCGTGGCATTGTCGGACTGAATTCTGACAGGGTGTCCCTGGAGGAGGGATTGTCCTCCTTTGAGGGCCAAGAGAATAGCCTTCAGTTCCAACACATTTATGGATAGGGATGATTCCTGAACCGACCAAAGGCCCTGAAGCCGGAGGTGAAGGATTACCGCCCCCCAACCTTTCAGGCTGGCGTCTGTCGTTGCTATGACCCACGCCCCCGGAGAGAAGGATCTGCCCACTGTCAAGTGATCCTGAATCAGCCACCACTGGAGAGATTCTCTGGACCTCGGGGATAGAGAGATCTTCTGGAGGTCCAGGCGTAGATGGGATCCTGACCACTTCGTCAACAGGTCCCACTGAAAACAGCGAGAGTGGGCTCGACCAAAGGGAATGGTCTCGAAGGAGGCCACCATTTTTCCCAGCAGCCGCATGCACAAGTGGATTGATGGGCTGGGGGAGGACAAGACCTGAGATGTTATGCTTTGAATTGAAGCAGCCTTTTCGACAGGAAGGAACACCTTTTGCTGTCTGGTGTCCATGATGAGGCCCAGGAAAATCATGCGTTGACACGGAACCATCTGAGATTTCTTTAGGTTGATGAGCCATCCGTGACCCTTGAGAACCGCCAAGGCAAGGGACAAGTGATAACGTAAACAACTCTCCGAGGAGGATTTGAAGAGCAGGTCGTCCAGATAAGGCACGACCTGGATGCCCAGAAGGTGAAGACGAGCTGCCATAACCGACATGACTTTTGTGAAAACCCTCGGCGCCGTGGAGAGGCCGAAAGGGAGGGCCTGAAACTGATAATGGGAGGGTCCTACAGTGAATCTGAGGAGGGACTGATGGCCCTCCCAAATGGGAATGTGGAGGTATGCATCTTTTATGTCTATGGAAGCCATAAATTGATCTCTCTCCAAACCGTTTATGACCGACCTCAGAGATTCCATCCGAAATCTGTCGACTCTTAGGTGCACATTGAGGGTCTTTAGGTTTAAAATGGGTCGGAAGGAGCCGTCCGGCTTCTTCACAAGGAACAGGTTTGAATAAAAACCCTGTCCCTTTTGGAATTCTGGAACCCTGCAGACAACCTTCAGAGAGAGAAGAGAGGCGACACAATCCTGTATTGCCTGTCTTCTGGATGGATCGCGGGGTAGGGGGAGTTATGAAGAACCGATGGGGTCTGGGACCCAGCAGGTCTATCCTGTATCCCCTTGATATAATGCCCCGAATCCAGGAGTCCTGGGAGGACTCTGTCCACTGTTGAAGAAAAAGAGACAGACGACCTCCCACTGGGGTTTCCCCCCGGGGAAACAAGCGGTCGTCAGGACGCAGGCTTCTCCTGAGTCCTGGAGGCCTGGCGCCTGGCCGAAAAAGAGGATCTTCCTCTAGAGGAGGAGCCTCGGGCATTTGGCTGTTTACCCCTAAACACCTGTCCCCTGGACAAGGAGGATCCTCGAAAGGGCTGACGGAAGGAGCTGAACCTGGGTTTTCTGCTTCTACCTGGGAAAACCGGCAAGGAAGTACTCTTGCCCCCAGTAGCCTGGGATATCAAGGTATCTAATTCCGGACCAAACAAACCTGCTGCTGAAAAGGGAATGATTTCAACAGACTTTTTTGATTCCGCATCTCCTTCCCAGGATTTCAGCCATAGAGTTCTTCTAGCTGAAATGGATGCAGCCTCTATTGAGGAGGAGACAGCCGCTGAGTTTTGAGCCGCCTCATAAATGTACCCCGATGCCTCTTTTAAATGTAAGGCCAGGGGGAGTAATTCAGAACCCTGCAAGGTCTCTGCCAGCTGGTCTGCCCATACTTCCATGGCTCTAGCCACCCAAGCTGAAGCGAATGTGGGTCTAAAGGACGAACCTGCAGCCGCAAAAATAGATTTCAGTTGGGATTCAACCTTCCGGTCATTGGCATCCGGAAGGGACGCTGAACCAGGAGCTGGAAGTAAGGTGTGTTTGGCTAAACGTGCTATAGGAACATCTACTTTTGGGATACTTTCCCAACGAATTATCTCCTCCTCCTGTAAGGGGTACAAGGAGGAGAATCTTCTGGGAACTGAGAACCTCTTCTCAGGTTGTTTCCATGCTCCTTCAGCAATATCTACGAGTTCCCTAGAAGGGGGAAAACGGCAAGCCTTTCTTTTGGCTTTCTTGAACAGAATTCTGTCTCTAGGCGTAGGATCCTCCGGTTCTGGGAGGTCTAACGCTTGTCTAACTGCAAAAACCAAATCATTAACAAATTGGTTTCTAGAACTATCCTCCTGTTCCGAAGACTGAACTTGGTCAGAATCGGAATAAACTGTCTCCTCATCCTCAGAAGATTCCTCAGAATCTGAAAGGACCGTGATAGGGTTATCCGATCTAGGTCTCTTCCTTTTAGCGGACGGGATGTTTGGGGACTCAAGCAACAAGTTAAGCTTATTTAAACCTTTAAGGAAAGCTGTAGACCATGCCCCTTCTGTGGGGATAGGGGTTTGGTCAGAAAAGGAGGAGGAAGGTCCTGGTAAGGACGCTCCAATAGACCCTGTGGTAACAGGGAGGCCCAGCTGAGTGCTATTATTAGTAGCCACCGAAGTAGCCATATTAGATAGCAATTGGTTAGATTGTAATACCATCTGAGCTGAGGAGGAATTCGACTGTGTCAGGGAGGCCACCCAGGCCGGCTCCTCCGTCAGAGGGGCTGTGGACTGATGAGTCTGCACAGTGGAAGCCCCTGCATCACATGCAGAACAGAGCGCCAATTTAGGGTCCCCCTGCCCACACGGTAATTTAACTTGACATTTTGAACAAGTAAAATATTTTACAATAGGGCCCTTTCCCTTATCTGTCATTTTTATAAAGGAAGGCGCACCAAACACACAGATTAATGGGTTAATCTAGCTGTGTAACAGAGAGAATAGAGAGAGAGAGAGATGTATGCAGAAAAAAACAGAATATATAACAAGAAACAACTGATCTATATAATAAAAGTTGTACTTGTAATAATTAAACACCAAATGTTTTGTAGGCAAGTAGGAGACTATAATGTAAACCTTACAAGCCTACTTTTTTTCCACAGAAATAAACAATATGTGTGTTTAAAGGCAATACTTAGCCCAGGGCCATAAAGGAGAGAAGTCCACGGCAGTTTGTCCAGTGTCTGCTCCCTCAGCTCTGCTCTCTCTTCCCGGGCTTCCTTTGGCGCCAGAAGACTGGAATATACCATCTCTCTGTGGAAGGAGGGGGAACTCTATGTATTAGCTCCCCCCCCTTCAATAGCTCCAAAACGGTTGTAAAAAGAAAAAATGGAGCGTGACAGGTAGTGGAGACCTCTTTACAGAGGTCTCCGCAGCGACATACCCGGCGCCCTCCTCCTATGCATGAGGGGGGAACCGTGGTATAGCCCCCTTCCTCCTCTCTCCGTAGCGCTGCTGGCCCGAAAATCCAAGATGGCCGCCGCTACTTGTAAATCCGATAACCGGCACTCTATGCCTGTCATGGCAGCGCCGGTTATCGGGGAGGCTGGAGGAGTGCAGCGGTCCATGAGACCGCTTGTCACTCCTCAGTTTAGGCACCCTTCTGAAAGTTTTCCTGTCAGTGAGAGCCTCTGGCTCCCAGCTGACAGGGGAATGCCTGCGCTGCTGGCTGTGAGTGTGTTCTCTATCATAGAACACACTCCAGCACTGTCACCAGTAAAGATTAGAGTAATAAAATAAAAGAAATAAAAAAATTTAAAATTACACTAGCTATAAAAAAAGCTGCCCAACTCCAGGGCACCTGAAAAAACTGGAGAGTCCAGGGGGATTGTAGAGGGGAGGGGTCTGTCGGCAGTACTAAAACTTAACTAGTTAGGTGCCAACTCCCCAGGCTCCCTCCACAACCCCATGGTAAGCAGTGTCCCCCAGACTGGATGAAAGAGAAATATAGATTCAACTGGCACCTTTTTCAATTTTGCACTAGATCAGCCCAATTCTGCCCAAATGACAGAACAGAGGTGTAGCCACAGCAGTTCCTGATTAAGTCAGCCCATGGAGAATTTTTAAAGCATATAATTAGAACCAAGATGGTTTAATGGTTACTGCAACGCCAACACACCCATTCCACCAGCTGTATTGCTATATCTGTGGATTGCAGTGTGAATTAAATTGTTTACATGGATATTGCAATGTTTTCAAATTTCAAAAAATATGTACCATTGCCAAGTAACCATTGTAAGGCCTTACTCACATGGTAATTACTATCATGAGTTCAACTGGCTGCTCTTCCTTGTTCCATCAGCACAATTTCCAGGGTTCGTTAATTGAACATTACTGACTGGCATAAATAAATACCTTCGGGCTTCTAAAACTCTGCTCCTTCCATTACGAGTTGAACGAGCTCCATCAGGAGTGCAAGGCGAGTTATCAAACCCTGTTCTGCTCAACGACGCCCTCTGCCCTTGTGCCTTCACTATGGATGTTGCTGACATCAGCTCCTGAAGCTGTCTCTGGAAATTCTCTCTCATCTCTAATGTCTGTGTAAGAGCTGGCCACATATGAAAAGAAAAGTCATCTTAGTAACTTAACATTATACTCTTCCGAATGCTCAGATGAAGCAAATTAAAAAAATTTAATAACACTTAAACATATTCACTTTTTTTTTTTATGCAAAAGCCTTGGTTATTAGAATATAGCTTCTTAAAATTCTATTAATAATAGGAGCATGTATTACCTCCTTTAACTTCACTTGTTGCACTTTGAACTTGTCCAGCATCACTTGCTTCTGCAGCTGGCCCATCTTCATCTTGCAGTCCATTATTCTAAAATACAAAAACATTGGATGCATCAGTCTTAGAAATCAACTTGAAAGAGACAAAAATAAAAAGCAAAAAGATGATCTGTGAAACATAGCGGCAGACACATCCAAATTTGGCTAGCATGTATCAAAAATGCCAATTACTGTTTGTTATGGTATGAAATATAATTGTATATTGCTTTTTTCAATAACAGATAGAGCTTCTTTTGGGCAGTATTATTAAATGGCCCTATTTATTAGTATTATACAGACCAAGTTAAAACAATTTCTACTGAGCTACTATTATTCTTTAGTTTACAAGGATATTCCACCCAGCAGGTCAGAATTGACCTTGGTGGACACCGAAAAGAACATTGTTTATTTCTATAGCACAGAGTTGGGAGACACTGCGGACCATGGGGTAGAGGGCACTGTTGATTAAAGGAACTATCAAACTTGCCTAGCCTGCTCCCTCCCCTCTATGTCCCCCTGGCCGGATATCTTCAGGTTTTGTTTTTTATAATCTTGCCTATGAATAGGGCACATTTTAGTCTAGCTCTTAGATTTTTTTTTTACATTTTTCTGCTAAATTAGGTTACCAATAACACTTACTGGGTGAATACTGCGGTCAAAGACAGTGCACATAGCACTTTAGTGCCGCCCCCCGATACAAAGTGGACTCCCGGTAAAAGGGCCACCTGGCACAATCTCGTCTCCAGTGACCCAGCAAGTGTTCCCAGGCCAGCGATTACTAACGGCTCCAGTGCCAGCCCTGCCTGACACAACGGGGACGGCGCTGATAGCGGCCGCTGCCCGCTTCTGTCCCCAGATGGAATTTGGACTGCAGACAAACCGTGGGGGACGTACAGGTAGTGTGGGGCATGTTTGCTGGTGAGGAGCTATCACTGTTGTAGCTCTCACCAGTCGCTGATACTACAGGCACCATTTTGGAAGGGTGGACCATACCGGAGGAGGGACCTTAGAGAGAATGACATCCCCCTTGCTTTCCGTTTTTTTCCTGCAGGCTGATGCCATTTTAGCTAGTCTTGCCTGCGGTACCTGCACAGCGCTTCCCTGGGGGGGGGGGGGGGGGAATCATATAGATCTCTGCAGTGTGATTGTGACTTTCACTGTTCAGATTTCTTTGCTACTGTATTACTTCTACATTTGAGCACAGTGGGTTCTGGCATAGATCCCTATTATGTCAGACATAGTGGCTGCTGCATTACACTTATACACATAGATTACAGAACATGTTTATTATCTGCAAGATCACTCGTTTGCTTTCTTCAGTGTGTTTTATCATTAATTCCCTTCTTATTCCTTTTTCTTTAAAATGTCAAAAAGAGGGACGAGTTCCAAGTCCAAAGCTGCTGCTAGTGGTTCAACAACATATTCCACTGGTCACCCGGTGCACACAGTCTGAGGACCTGGGTGAGCATTCTGCTGGAGGTGCGACTAACACAGTGGAGCCGGTATGAGCCACAGAACTGGTAATCAGTTCCTTTTCGGAACTGATCAGATGTGCAGGGACGGTAGGTTCTACAAATTTTAGCTCCCCTTCCCTGGGTTAACAATCCTCAGACACCCTTCCTTCGGGTCAGATCTCTCAGGTAATATAAGAGGTCCCTGCAACAACGAGAGAACCACCTTAACTGCTTAATTTGGAAAGGACGGTACCGGGTCATACCAGTGTCGTCTTCCCTGAAGAAGCTGTTACACAATCCGTCCTCGGCTAGAGAGCGTAAACGCTTAAGCACCCTAAACTTGGCATATAATAACAGATCTCTGTCATCTCAGGAGTATATGCAATTCATCCAGCTCTGGATTTAGAAATAGGATTAACACTATAGATCCATTTTATTTAGCTGCTCTAGCAAGCATTTGTTTGGTGTGAGTAATCTGATCCAGATAATTATCTATAGCCCTACTGAACAGCACAAATCATTTGTCTGTGCAGATTCTTTTAATAAGTCATAATGTGCTTGGTATTATAAAAAATTAAACTATTACAATCAAATAAAGGATATAAAATACTGTAGCCATATTAATTACTTTTATCTTAGTTTACAAGTTACACACAGATTAATTAGCTGCATGATTATTTATTAGAATTTTGAAACTCAGCCTCAGAATTGTTACTATATAGGCTCCTAAGCCATATGGTTTAGGAGCCTATATAGTTATTATGTAGTTAATATATATAGTTACTATCTCTACTCATTTACACCACTAAGTTTTAATATTTCGCTTTTAATATATACAATTTTAAATTATACAAATAAAATTTTGCTTTTATGTGTGTTTCATTCATTCATCTCATGTCCATGAGCAATATAAACTATTAGATAAGAATTTAGGAATACACTAACCCTCATTAAAAGTACTATTTGAATACACATTTGAGGTGTGCCTTCCCCAGTTAGTATTTCTTTCTCTCCTCTTTTTCTCAGAAGACTATGGATTTCTAACAGAAACACAGTTGGCTCATCAATTTCAAGAAGTTCAGCATGTTACCTACACAAACGGATGGTGTTACTGGGACTGTTGTTCGACACCAGAGCCCAGAAGGAGTTTTTGCCACAGGACAAAATTGGGACACTTTAACAGCAGGTGAAGTCAGTATTGTCTCGAAAGAGAGTTCCAGTTCTACAAGGTATGAAGCGGAGGGAGTGCATGGTGTCCTGTTTTAAGTCTTTTGCGTTTCCCCGGTTCCACGATCGGAAGTTTCAACTAGAGACTCAAGCAAAATGGTCCAGATCAGACCCTCGCTTGGAAGGTCAATCCTCTCAGCTGTCAGCAGAGACACGTCTGTCTCTGCTTCGGTAGCTACGGTTAGCAAACTTGAGTCAGGGGAGTTCTCTCTCGACTAGGCACTGGACAGTGGTAACCAAAAATACCATCACTCTGGAATAAAGGAGGGATAGAATAGTTTCTCGTAAAACCAGTCGCTTTCGTGGACAAGTGGGAAGCCCTATGGCAAATAACTGTCTGGGAGAAAGACAGAGCAGATCGATCTTGTATCCTCAATTCACTACACCCAAGCCCAGACATCGATGGTAGACTGCAACCACTGATCCCTGAACTAGAAAAGACGAGCTCACACCACTGGCGACAGCGGAGGAGCAAAAAGTCTGTCATGCGGACTGCTTGTTTGCAGGTTTCGCTACTGGACGTCAAGCTGACTAGGCCTGGCTCCCACGCAGCAAACCAACCTAGGGGCGGATGACTGGCCTGTAGAAGATTGGCCTGAGGAATATTAACCCCAAAACCTTCCTGAGAACTGAAAGGGCTGGAATTTGAATAATCTTTGTTTGGGAGCATTTGTTTCCACTTGTAGCTTGACTGATAATGGAGTCAAGCTGAGGTCCAAACAAAAGACCCCCAGAAAACGGTATGGTCTCAAGAACCTTTTCAGACTCCCCATCAGCCTTCCAGGACTTAAGGCAGAGACTACGACGAGCTGAAACTGCAGAGGCACAAATACATGCACCAATTAGTCCCGCGTATGTAGCTGCCTCTCGTAAATAATCTATCGCCCTCTGAATTTGCTCCACTAATGGTAGCAATTCAGAGGAAGGCCTGCCTGCCAACAAACCTTGAAAATAGTGTTTTGACCAGCATTCTACTGCTTTGTTAACCAATGCAGATGCCAAAGCAGGCCTGAAAGAGGGACATGCCACGAAAATGAACTTAAGGACGGCCTTAACCTAACTGTCTGTACCATCCTTAAGAGTGGCTATGTTAGGAAAAGGAATAGTAGTTACCTTGGCTAACCCTGTAACTGCAGCATCCAGACGTGGAAGCATCTACCATTTAGCAAAAACTTCAGG